>NC_069126.1:15347602-15696178 GCF_026914265.1 Mya arenaria | reverse complement strand
AGCACTACACTTCCTGCAACTTCAATTTCATTACCTGTATCGTCGACTTCTAAGATATTGACTGAAACAACGTCATTATTTTCAAGCCTGTCGTTACCATCTATAAACAACTCCCACAACGCCATCATTACTGAGCTAACAGTCGTTGTTCCACTTCGACAACAGCTAACCAAAGTAGTAAATTATCAAGTCCTAATGTGTTCCTTTCCACTTCTATTGTTTCAGTTGAAAGCTCATCCATAATCACAAGTTCTCTGTTTCCCTCAACAGCAACGCAAGTTATCCCTTCTACGCCAAGCACTAGATTGATTCTACCATCTACAATTTCATTACCTGTATCGTCGACCTCTAAGATTTTGACCGAAACAACGTCATTACTCTCAAGCTTGTCGTTACCATCTACAACAACGCCCACAACACTATCATTACTGAGTTTAACACTTTTTGTTCCATCTTCGACAGCAGTAAAAACAAGTAGTACAGTATCAAGTTCTAATGTGTTACTTTCCAATTCGATCGTTTCAGTTGAAAGCTCATCCATAATCATAACCTCTCTGTTTCCCTCAACAACAACGCAAGTTATCCCTTCTACGCTAAGCACTACATTGATCCTGCCAACTTCAATTTCATTGCCTGTATCGTCTACTTCTAGGATATTCACTGAAACAACGTCATTATTTTCAAGCCTGTCGTTACCATCTGCAACAACTCCCACAACGCCATCATTACTGAGCTCAACATTTGTACGTCCATCTTCGACAACAGCTAGACCAATTAGTACAGTTTCAAGCTCTAATGTGTTACCCTCCACTTCGATCGTTTCAGTTGAAAGCTCATCCATAATCACAAGTTCTCTGTTTCCCTCAACAGCAACGCAAGTTATCCCTTCTACGCCAAAGCACTACATTGATCCTGCCATCTTCAATTTATTACCTGTATCGTCGACCTCTAAGATTTTGACCGAAACAACGTCATTACTCTCAAGCTTGTCGTTACCATCTACAACAACTCCCACAACGCCATCATTACTGAGCTCAACAGTCGTTGTTTCATATACGACAGCAGTTAAAACAAGTAGTCAAATTTCAAGCTCTAATGTTTTAACCTCCACTTCGATCGCTTCAGTTGAAAGCTCACCAATACTCACAAGTTCTTTATTTTCCTCAATAACAACTACTCAAATTATCCCTTCTACGCAAAGCACTACATTGATCCTACCATCTTCAATTTCATTACCTGTATCGTCGACTTCTAAGATATTGACCGAAACAATGTCATTATTTTCAAGCCTGTCGTTACCATCTTCAACAACTCCCACAACGCCATCATTACTGAGCTCAACAGTCGTTGTTCCATCTTCGACAACAGCTAACCAAAGTAGTAAATTATCAAGTTCTAATGTGTTCCTTTCCACTTCTATTGTTTCAGTTGAAAGCTCATCCATAATCACAAGTTCTCTGTTTCCCTCAACAGCAACGCAAGTTATCCCTTCTACGCAAAGCACTACATTGATTCTACCATCTACAATTTCATTACCTGTATCGTCGACCTCTAAGATTTTGACCGAAACAACGTCATTATTTTCAAGCCTGTCGTTACCATCTGCAACAACTCCCACAACGCCATCATTACTGAGCTCAACAGTTGTTGTTCCATCTTCGACAACAGCTAACCAAAGTAGTAAAGTTATCAAGTTCTAATGTGTTCCTTTCCACTTCTATTGTTTCAGTTGAAAGCTCATCCATAATCACAAGTTCTCTGTTTCCCTCAACAGCAACGCAAGTTATCCCTTCTACGCCAAGCACTACATTGATTCTACCATCTACAATTTCATTACCTGTATCGTCGACCTCTAAGATTTTGACCGAAACAACGTCATTTCTCTCAAGCTTGTCGTTACCATCTACAACAACGCCCACAACACTATCATTACTGAGCTCAACAGTTGTTGTTCCATCTTCGAAAGCAGTAAAAACAAGTAGTACAGTATCAAGTTCTAATGTGTTACTTTCCACTTCGATCGTTTCAGTTGAAAGCTCATCCATAATCACAAGTTCTCTGTTTCCCTCAACAACAACGCAAGTTATCCCTTCTACGCCAAGCACTACATTGATCATTCCATCTACAATTTCATTACCTGTATCGTCGACATCTAAGATTTTGACCGAAACAACGTCATTACTCTCAAGCTTGTCGTTACCATCTACAACAACTCCCTCAACGCCATCATTACTGAGCTCAACAGTCGTTGTTTCATCTACGACAGCAGTTAAAACAAGTAGTCAAGTTTCAAACACTAATGTTTTAACCTCCACTTCGATCGCTTCAGTTGAAAGCTCACCCATACTCACAAGTTCTTTATTTTCCTCAATAACAACTACTCAAATTATCCCTTCTACGCAAAGCACTACACTGATCCTGCCAACTTCAATTTCATTACCTGTATCGTCGACTTCTAAGATATTGACTGAAACAACGTCATTATTTTCAAGCCTGTCGTTACCATCTATAACAACTCCCACAACGCCATCATTACTGAGCTCAACAGTCGTTGTTCCATCTTCGACAACAGCTAACCAAAGTAGTAAATTATCAAGTTCTAATGCGCTCCTTTCCACTTCTATTGTTTCAGTTGAAAGCTCATCCATAATCACAAGTTCTCTGTTTCCCTCAACAGCAACGCAAGTTATCCCTTCTACGCCAAGCACTACATTGATTCTACCATCTACAATTTCATTACCTGTATCGTCGACCTCTAAGATTTTGACCGAAACAACGTCATTACTCTCAAGCTTGTCGTTACCATCTACAACAACGCCCACAACACTATCATTACTGAGTTCAAGACTTGTTGTTCCATCTTCGACAGCAGTAAAAACAAGTAGTACAGTATCAAGTTCTAATGTGTTACTTTCCACTTCGATCGTTTCAGTTGAAAGCTCATCCATAATCATAACCTCTCTGTTTCCCTCAACAACAACGCAAGTTATCCCTTCTACGCTAAGCACTACATTGATCCTGCCAACTTCAATTTCATTGCCTGTATCGTCTACTTCTAAGATATTCACTGAAACAACGTCATTATTTTCAAGCCTGTCGTTACGATATGCAACAACTCCCACA
Organism: Mya arenaria; assembly: GCF_026914265.1. NCBI lineage: Eukaryota > Metazoa > Mollusca > Bivalvia > Myida > Myidae > Mya > Mya arenaria. The sequence continues at coordinate 15,693,055 of NC_069126.1, read as the reverse complement.
ACGCCATCATTACTGAGCACAACATTTGTACGTCCATCTTCGACAACAGCTGGACCAATTAGTACAGTTTCAAGCTCTAATGTGTTACCCTCCACTTCGATCGTTTCAGATGAAAGCTCATCCATAATCACAAGTTCTCTGTTTCCCTCAACAGCAACGCAAGTTATCCCTTCTACGCCAAGCACTACATTGATCCTTCCATCTACAATTTCATTACCTGTATCGTCGACCTCTAAGATTTTGACCGAAACAACGTCATTACTCTCAAGCTTGTCGTTACCATCTACAACAACTCCCACAACGCCATCATTACTGAGCTCAACAGTTGTTGTTTCATCTACGACAGCAGTTAAAACAAGTAGTCAAGTTTTAAACACTAATGTTTTAACCTCCACTTCGATCGCTTCAGTTGAAAGCTCACCAATACTCACAAGTTCTTTATTTTCCTCAATAACAACTACTCAAATTATCCCTTCTACGCAAAGCACTACATTGATCCTACCATCTTCAATTTCATTACCTGTATCGTCGACTTCTAAGATATTGACTGAAACAACGTCATTATTTTCAAGCCTGTCGTTACCATCTATAACAACTCCCACAACGCCATCATTACTGAGCTCAACAGTTGTTGTTCCATCTTCGACAGCAGTAAAAACAAGTAATACAGTATCAAGTTCTAATGTGTTCCTTTCCACTTCTATTGTTTCAGTTGAAAGCTCATCCATAATCACAAGTTCTCTGTTTCCCTCAACAGCAACGCAAGTTATCCCTTCTACGCCAAGCACTACATTGATTCTACCATCTACAATTTCATTACCTGTATCGTCGACCTCTAAGATTTTGACCGAAACAACGTCATTTCTCTCAAGCTTGTCGTTACCATCTACAACAACGCCCACAACACTATCATTACTGAGCTCAACAGTTGTTGTTCCATCTTCGAAAGCAGTAAAAACAAGTAGTACAGTATCAAGTTCTAATGTGTTACTTTCCACTTCGATCGTTTCAGTTGAAAGCTCATCCATAATCACAAGTTCTCTGTTTCCCTCAACAACAACGCAAGTTATCCCTTCTACGCAAAGCACTACATTGATCATTCCATATACAATTTCATTACCTGTATCGTCTACATCTAAGATTTTGACCGAAACAACGTCATTACTCTCAAGCTTGTCGTTACCATCTACAACAAGTCCCACAACGCCATCATTACTGAGCTCAACAGTCGTTGTTTCATCTACGACAGCAGTTAAAACAAGTAGTCAAGTTTCAAACACTAATGTTTTAACCTCCACTTCGATCGCTTCAGTTGAAAGCTCACCAATACTCACAAGTTCTTTATTTTCCTCAATAACAACTACTCAAATTATCCCTTCTACGCAAAGCACTACATTGATCCTACCATCTTCAATTTCATTACCTGTATCGTCGACTTCTAAGATATTGACTGAAACAACGTCATTATTTTCAAGCCTGTCGTTACCATCTATAACAACTCCCACAACGCCATCATTACTGAGCTCAACAGTTGTTGTTCCATCTTCGACAACAGCTAACCAAAGTAGTAAATTATCAAGTTCTAATGTGTTCCTTTCCACTTCTATTGTTTCAGTTGAAAGCTCATCCATAATCACAAGTTCTCTGTTTCCCTCAACAGCAACGCAAGTTATCCCTTCTACGCAAAGCACTACATTGATTCTACCATCTACAATTTCATTACCTGTATCGTCGACCTCTAAGATTTTGACCGAAACAACGTCATTTCTCTCAAGCTTGTCGTTACCATCTACAACAACGCCCACAACACTATCATTACTGAGCTCAACAGTTGTTGTTCCATCTTCGAAAGCAGTAAAAACAAGTAGTACAGTATCAAGTTCTAATGTGTTACTTTCCACTTCGATCGTTTCAGTTGAAAGCTCATCCATAATCACAAGTTCTCTGTTTCCCTCAACAACAACGCAAGTTATCCCTTCTACGCCAAGCACTACATTGATCATTCCATCTACAATTTCATTACCTGTATCGTCGACATCTAAGATTTTGACCGAAACAACGTCATTACTCTCAAGCTTGTCGTTACCATCTACAACAACTCCCTCAACGCCATCATTACTGAGCTCAACAGTCGTTGTTTCATCTACGACAGCAGTTAAAACAAGTAGTCAAGTTTCAAACACTAATGTTTTAACCTCCACTTCGATCGCTTCAGTTGAAAGCTCACCAATACTCACAAGTTCATTATTTTCCTCAATAACAACTACTCAAATTATCCCTTCTACGCAAAGCACTACACTGATCCTGCCAACTTCAATTTCATTACCTGTATCGTCGACTTCTAAGATATTGACCGAAACAATGTCATTATTTTCAAGCCTGTCGTTACCATCTTCAACAACTCCCACAACGCCATCATTGCTAAGCTCAACAGTCGTTGTTCCATCTTCGACAACAGCTAACCAAAGTAGTAAATTATCAAGTTCTAATGTGTTCCTTTCCACTTCTATTGTTTCAGTTGAAAGCTCATCCATAATCACAAGTTCTCTGTTTCCCTCAACAGCAACGCAAGTTATCCCTTCTACGCAAAGCACTACATTGATTCTACCATCTACAATTTCATTACCTGTATCGTCGACCTCTAAGATTTTGACCGAAACAACGTCATTATTTTCAAGCCTGTCGTTACCATCTGCAACAACTCCCACAACGCCATCATTACTGAGCTCAACAGTTGTTGTTCCATCTTCGACAACAGCTAACCAAAGTAGTAAATTATCAAGTTCTAATGTGTTCCTTTCCACTTCTATTGTTTCAGTTGAAAGCTCATCCATAATCACAAGTTCTCTGTTTCCCTCAACAGCAACGCAAGTTATCCCTTCTACGCCAAGCACTACATTGATTCTACCATCTACAATTTCATTACCTGTATCGTCGACCTCTAAGATTTTGACCGAAACAACGTCATTTCTCTCAAGCTTGTCGTTACCATCTACAACAACGCCCACAACACTATCATTACTGAGCTCAACAGTTGTTGTTCCATCTTCGAAAGCAGTAAAAACAAGTAGTACAGTATCAAGTTCTAATGTGTTACTTTCCACTTCGATCGTTTCAGTTGAAAGCTCATCCATAATCACAAGTTCTCTGTTTCCCTCAACAACAACGCAAGTTATCCCTTCTACGCCAAGCACTACATTGATCATTCCATCTACAATTTCATTACCTGTATCGTCGACATCTAAGATTTTGACCGAAACAACGTCATTACTCTCAAGCTTGTCGTTACCATCTACAACAACTCCCTCAACGCCATCATTACTGAGCTCAACAGTCGTTGTTTCATCTACGACAGCAGTTAAAACAAGTAGTCAAGTTTCAAACACTAATGTTTTAACCTCCACTTCGATCGCTTCAGTTGAAAGCTCACCAATACTCACAAGTTCATTATTTTCCTCAATAACAACTACTCAAATTATCCCTTCTACGCAAAGCACTATACTGATCCTGCCAACTTCAATTTCATTACCTGTATCGTCGACTTCTAAGATATTGACCGAAACAATGTCATTATTTTCAAGCCTGTCGTTACCATCTTCAACAACTCCCACAACGCCATCATTGCTAAGCTCAACAGTCGTTGTTCCATCTTCGACAACAGCTAACCAAAGTAGTAAATTATCAAGTTCTAATGTGTTCCTTTCCACTTCTATTGTTTCAGTTGAAAGCTCATCCATAATCACAAGTTCTCTGTTTCCCTCAACAGCAACGCAAGTTATCCCTTCTACGCAAAGCACTACATTGATTCTACCATCTACAATTTCATTACCTGTATCGTCGACCTCTAAGATTTTGACCGAAACAACGTCATTATTTTCAAGCCTGTCGTTACCATCTGCAACAATTCCCACAACGCCATCATTACTGAGCTCAACATTTGTACGTCTATCTTCGACAACAGCTAGACCAATTAGTACATTTTCAAGCTCTAATGTGTTACCATCCACTTCGATCGTTTCAGTTGAAAGCTCATCCATAATCACAAGTTCTTTGTTTTCCTCAACAGCAACGCAAGTTATCCCTTCTACGCAAAGCACTACATTGATCCTGCCATCTTCAATTTTATTACCTGTATCGTCGACCTCTAAGATTTTGACCGAAACAACGTCATTACTCTCAAGCTTGTCGTTACCATCTACAACAACTCCCACAACGCCATCATTACTGAACTCAACAGTCGTTGTTTCATATACAACAGCAGTTAAAACAAGTAGTCAAGTTTCAAGCTCTAATGTTTTACCCTCCACTTCGATCGCTTCAGTTGAAAGCTCACCCATACTCACAAGTTCTTTATTTTCCTCAATAACAACTACTCAAATTATCCCTTCTACGCAAAGCACTACACTGATCCTGCCAACTTCAATTTCATTACCTGTATCGTCGACTTCTAAGATATTGACCGAAACAACGTCATTATTTTCAAGCCTGTCGTTACCATCTATAACAACTCCCACAACGCCATCATTACTGAGCTCAACAGTCGTTGTTCCATCTTCGACAACAGCTAACCAAAGTAGTAAATTATCTAGTTCTAATGCGCTCCTTTCCACTTCTATTGTTTCAGTTGAAAGCTCATCCATAATCACAAGTTCTCTGTTTCCCTCAACAGCAACGCAAGTTATCCCTTCTACGCCAAGCACTACATTGATTCTACCATCTACAATTTCATTACCTGTATCGTCGACCTCTAAGATTTTGACCGAAACAACGTCATTACTCTCAAGCTTGTCGTTACCATCTACAACAACGCCCACAACACTATCATTACTGAGTTCAACAGTTGTTGTTCCATCTTCGACAGCAGTAAAAACAAGTAGTACAGTATCAAGTTCTAATGTTTTACTTTCCACTTCGATCGTTTCAGTTGAAAGCTCATCCATAATCATAACCTCTCTGTTTCCCTCAACAACAACGCAAGTTATCCCTTCTACGCTTAGCACTACACTGATCCTGCCAACTTCAATTTCATTGCCTGTATCGTCTACTTCTAAGATATTCACTGAAACAACGTCATTATTTTCAAGCCTGTCGTTACCATCTGCAACAACTCCCACAACGCCATCATTACTGAGCTCAACATTTGTACTTCCATCTTCGACAACAGCTAGACCAATTAGTACAGTTTCAAGCTCTAATGTGTTACCCTCCACTTCGATCGTTTCAGATGAAAGCTCATCCATAATCACAAGTTCTCTGTTTCCCTCAACTGCAACGCAAGTTATCCCTTCTACGCAAAGCACTACATTGATCCTTCCATCTACAATTTCATTACCTGTATCGTCGACCTCTAAGATTTTGACCGAAACAACGTCATTACTCTCAAGCTTGTCGTTACCATCTACAACAACTCCCACAACGCCATCATTACTGAGCTCAACAGTTGTTGTTTCATCTACGACAGCAGTTAAAACAAGTAGTCAAGTTTTAAACACTAATGTTTTAACCTCCACTTCGATCGCTTCAGTTGAAAGCTCACCAATACTCACAAGTTCTTTATTTTCCTCAATAACAACTACTCAAATTATCCCTTCTACGCAAAGCACTACATTGATCCTACCATCTTCAATTTCATTACCTGTATCGTCGACTTCTAAGATATTGACTGAAACAACGTCATTATTTTCAAGCCTGTCGTTACCATCTATAACAACTCCCACAACGCCATCATTACTGAGCTCAACAGTTGTTGTTCCATCTTCGACAACAGCTAACCAAAGTAGTAAATTATCAAGTTCTAATGTGTTCCTTTCCACTTCTATTGTTTCAGTTGAAAGCTCATCCATAATCACAAGTTCTCTGTTTCCCTCAACAGCAACGCAAGTTATCCCTTCTACGCCAAGCACTACATTGATTCTACCATCTACAATTTCATTACCTGTATCGTCGACCTCTACGATTTTGACCGAAACAACGTCATTTCTCTCAAGCTTGTCGTTACCATCTACAACAACGCCCACAACACTATCATTACTGAGCTCAACAGTTGTTATTCCATCTTCGAAAGCAGTGAAAACAAGTAGTACAGTATCAAGTTCTAATGTGTTACTTTCCACTTCGATTGTTTCAGTTGAAAGCTCATCCATAATCACAAGTTCTCTGTTTCCCTCAACAACAACGCAAGTTATCCCTTCTACGCAAAGCACTACATTGATCATTCCATCTACAATTTCATTACCTGTATCGTCTACATCTAAGATTTTGACCGAAACAACGTCATTACTCTCAAGCTTGTCGTTACCATCTACAACAACTCCCACAACGCCATCATTACTGAGCTCAACAGTCGTTGTTTCATCTACGACAGCAGTTAAAACAAGTAGTCAAGTTTCAAACACTAATGTTTTAACCTCCACTTCGATCGCTTCAGTTGAAAGCTCACCAATACTCACAAGTTCTTTATTTTCCTCAATAACAACTACTCAAATTATCCCTTCTACGCAAAGCAATACATTGATCCTACCATCTTCAATTTCATTACCTGTATCGTCGACTTCTAAGATTTTGACTGAAACAACGTCATTATTTTCAAGCCTGTCGTTACCATCAGCAACAACTCCCACAACGCCATCATTACTGAGCTCAACATTTGTACGTCCATCTTCGACAACAGCTAGACCAATTAGTACAGTTTCAAGCTCTAATGTGTTACCATCCACTTCGATCGTTTCAGTTGAAAGCTCATCCATAATCACAAGTTCTCTGTTTCCCTCAACAACAACGCAAGTTATCCCTTCTACGCCAAACACTACATTGATCCTGCCATCTTCAATTTCATTGCCTGTATCGTCTACTTCTAAGATATTGACTGAAACGACGTCATTTTTTTCAAGCCTGTCGTTACCATCTGCAACAACTTCCACAACGCCATCATTACTGAGCTCAACAGTCGTTGTTTCATATACGACAGCAGTTAAAACAAGTAGTCAAGTTTCAAGCTCTAATGTATTACCCTCCACTTCGATCGCTTCAGTTGAAAGCTCACCCATACTCACAAGTTCTTTATTTTCCTCAATAACAACTACTCAAATTATCCCTTCTACGCAAAGCACTACACTGATCCTGCCAACTTCAATTTCATTACCTGTATCGTCGACTTCTAAGATATTGACCGAAACAATGTCATTATTTTCAAGCCTGTCGTTAACATCTATAACAACTCCCACAACCCCATCATTACTGAGCTCAACAGTCGTTGTTCCATCTTCGACAACAGCTAACCAAAGTAGTAAATTATCAAGTCCTAATGTGTTCCTTTCCACTTCTATTGTTTCAGTTGAAAGCTCATCCATAATCACAAGTTCTCTGTTTCCCTCAACAGCAACGCAAGTTATCCCTTCTACGCAAAGCACTACATTGATTCTACCATCTACAATTTCATTACCTGTATCGTCGACCTCTAAGATTTTGACCGAAACAACGTCATTACTCTCAAGCTTGTCGTTACCATCTACAACAACTCACACAACACTATCATTACTGAGTTCAACAGTTGTTGTTCCATCTTCGACAGCAGTAAAAACAAGTAGTACAGTATCAAGTTCTAATGTGTTACTTTCCACTTCGATCGTTTCAGTTGAAAGCTCTTCCATAATCATAACCTCTCTGTTTCCCTCAACAACAACGCAAGTTATCCCTTCTACGCTAAGCACTACATTGATCCTGCCAACTTCAATTTCATTGCCTGTATCGTCTACTTCTAGGATATTCACTGAAACAACGTCATTATTTTCAAGCCTGTCGTTACCATCTGCAACAACTCCCACAACGCCATCATTACTGAGCTCAACATTTGTACGTCCATCTTCGACAACAGCTAGACCAATTAGTATAGTTTCAAGCTCGAATGTGTTACCCTCCACTTCGATCGTTTCAGTTGAAAGTTCATCCATAATCACAAGTTCTCTGTTTCCCTCAACAGCAACGCAAGTTATCCCATCTACGCCAAGCACTATATTGATTCTACCATCTACAATTTCATTACCTGTATCGTCGACATCTAAGATTTTGACCGAAACAACGTCATTACTCTCAAGCTTGTCGTTACCATTTACAACATTTCCCACAACGCCATCATTACTGAGCTCAACAGTCGTTGTTTCATATACGACAGCAGTTAAAACAAGTAGTCAAGTTTCAAGCTCTAATGTATTACCCTCCACTTCGATCGCTTCAGTTGAAAGCTCACCCATACTCACAAGTTCTTTATTTTCCTCAATAACAACTACTCAAATTATCCCTTCTACGCAAAGCACTACACTGATCCTGCCAACTTCAATTTCATTACCTGTATCGTCGACTTCTAAGATATTGACTGAAACAACGTCATTATTTTCAAGCCTGTCGTTACCATCTACAGCAACTCCCACAACGCCATTATTACTGAGCTCAACAGTCGTTGTTCCATCTTCGACAACAGCTAACCAAAGTAGTAAATTATCAAGTTCTAATGTGTTCCTTTCCACTTCTATTGTTTCAGTTGAAAGCTCATCCATAATCACAAGTTCTCTGTTTCCCACAACAGCAACGCAAGTTATCCCTTCTACGCAAAGCACTACATTGATTCTACCATCTACAATTTCATTACCTGTATCGTCGACCTCTAAGATTTTGACCGAAACAACGTCATTACTCTCAAGCTTTTCGTTACCATCTACAACAACGCCCACAACACTATCATTACTGAGCTCAACAGTTGTTGTTCCATCTTCGACAGCAGTAAAAACAAGTAGTACAGTATCAAGTTCTAATGTGTTACTTTCCACTTCGATCGTTTCAGTTGAAAGCTCATCCATAATCATAACCTCTCTGTTTCCCTCAACAAGAACGCAAGTTATCCCTTCTACGCTAAGCACTACATTGATCCTGCCAACTTCAATTTCATTGCCTGTATCGTCTACTTCTAAGATATTCACTGAAACAACGTCATTATTTTCAAACCTGTCGTTACCATCTGCAACAACTCCCGCAACGCCATCATTACTGAGCTCAACATTTGTACGTCCATCTTCGACAACAGCTAGACCAATTAGTACAGTTTCAAGCTCTAGTGTGTTCCTTTCCAGTTCGATTGTTTCAGTTGAAAGCTCATCCATAATCACAAGTTCTCTGTTTCCCTCAACAGCAACGCAAGTTATCCCTTCTACGCCAAGCACTACATTGATTCTACCATCTACAATTTCATTACCTGTATCGTCGACCTCTAAGATTTTGAGCGAAACAACGTCATTACTCCCAAGCTTGTCGTTACCATCTACAACAACGCCCACAACACTATCATTACTGAGTTCAACAGTTGTTGTTCCATCTTCAACAGCAGTTAAAACAAGTAGTACAGTATCAAGTTCTAATGTGTTACTTTCCACTTCGATCGTTTCAGTTGAAAGCTCATCCATAATCATAACCTCTCTGTTTCCCTCAACAACAACGCAAGTTATCCCTTCTACGCCAAGCACTACATTGATCCTTCCATCTACAATTTCATTACCTGTATCGTCGACCTCTAAGATTTTGACCGAAACAACGTCATTACTCTCAAGCTTGTCGTTACCATTTACAACAACTCCCACAACGCCATCATTACTGAGCTCAACAGTTGTTGTTTCATCTACGACAGCAGTTAAAACAAGTAGTCAAGTTTCAAACTCTAATGTTTTAACCTCCACTTCGATCGCTTCAGTTGAAAGCTCACCCATACTCACAAGTTCTTTATTTTCCTCAATAACAACTACTCAAATTATCCCTTCTACGCAAAGCACTACATTGATCCTACCATCTTCAATTTCATTACCTGTATCGTCGACTTCTAAGATATTGACTGAAACAACGTCATTATTTTCAAGCCTGTCGTTACCATCTACAACAACTCCCACAACGCCATCATTATTGAGCTCAACAGTTGTTGTTCCATCTTCGACAACAGCTAACCAAAGTAGTAAATTATCAAGTTCTAATGTGTTCCTTTCCACTTCTATTGTTTCAGTTGAAAGCTCATCCATAATCACAAGTTCTCTGTTTCCCTCAACAGCAACGCAAGTTATCCCTTCTACGCCAAGCACTACATCGATTCTACCATCTACAATTTCAATACCTCTTTCTTTGACCTCTAAGATATTGACCGAAACAACCCCATTACTCTCAAGCTTGTCGTTAGCATTTACAGCAACGCCCACAACACTATCATTACAGAGTTCAACAGTTGTTCTTCAATCTTCGACAGCAGTTAAAACAAGTAGTACAAATTCAAGTTATAATGTGTTACCTTCAACTTCGATCGTTTCAGTTGAAAGCTCATCCATAATCACAAGTTCTCTGTTTTCCTCAACAATAGCAACGAAAGTTATCACTTCTACGCCAAGAACAACAATGGTTCTTCCGTCTACGACACCATTAATGTCAAGCACTACTGTATCACGTTTTATTTCCCTACCTCTTACTTCACCTTCATCGGTGCAAACCTTTTCTATAATCACAAATGTTTTATTTTCATCCACCACTACGCAAGTTATCTCATCTATACCAATTACACCTTTGACCTCACTATCTTTAACAACACATTTACTAACCACTGTAACAACCTCTTTACCTTTAACGTCGATATCTATAATATTGACTGAGACAAAGTCAGTAGGTTCAAGCATGTCAATACCATATACCATAACTTCGACAACTCTACCATTACTAAGCTCAACAATGGTTTCATCTTCGACAACAGTCATACCAATTACTAAGGTAGCAAGTTCCATTTTGTTACCTTCCACTTCGATCGTATCAGTTGAGACGACCTACACAATTTCGGCTTCTTCCAGTATTTTTCCAACGAGAACCATGTCAATGCCTTCATCAACGCGCGTTTCTTCAACATTAAGTCTGATGACGTCACTGCGTGTTTCCTCCAGTAAGTTGATGTATTTATGGTTCAAATAATATCCTACAATACGATATTGCAATAAGCTGATATTTACCATTCTTCTAATTATGTGCATCCTTGGCATTGCGTACAATATTAATCTTATAATGTTATAAGGTGATTTCATACTGGCCGAGTTATTTTTCCGTGGTCAGCGGTATTGGCCTAAGCCCGAAGGTCGAATGCCAAAAATACTGACTGAGGGCAAATAACTCCGTCAATTTGAAATCATCTTATTAATGAGCATTTTATTTATTAACTTTTACGTATGTAACGACACTTTGAATAAAAACATTCTAATACCTTACCTTATCATTGAAGCTTAATTCCCTTTTTTGTTCATGGAATCTGCTTCTCTAGACTGGACTTTGCTGATTTTGACATGCATCCTTTATAGTGTATTGACTAGACTAATGGATAAAACCAAATACACTGTACATTTTAAGGAAGCATATCTTTGCGTGATTAGTTCGTATATCGTTCGCCAAAAGTTTAAAATTGTTTACACATTCGCCGTCCATTTTGTCGGTCACCAAATCAAATAATTGTCATAGGATCCACTTACAGGATAAACACAACTGTTATAACACACCGGTTTAAGAATTTAATAGGGTGGTAATTTCAAATATGTTTTGAACAAGGCACACCATTTTAAACAGTCGGTAAAACGAAAAACAAAATGGCTGCCGAATTTTATAATTTACATCCTTCTCATATTACTGATATTAGAGCAAGTTTCGACAGCCAATGAAAATGGTCCATTCCTCTTATCCTGTACTTGGCGAGTTTAGTAGCCGATCAAAACGGCAGAAACTCGTATAAGCCGACTTTGGTCCGTATTGGGCAAGTGTTGGCATATAGTGTTGTCAATTGTAAAGTATCAATACTATGATTGTTTCAGTATCGCGTCAAATACGTAATAGTTAATCAATAATGCTACTAACATATTAAGGTTGTGTTATTTAAGGAAACTCGCCCTAAAATGAGATTGCTGTAAATAATTTTAAAAGGCAGCCATTTTGTTTTGAAATCAACTAATTATTAACATCGTAATATTAAGGTTAGTTCAGGGTACCTAAGTAAAGGTCTTAGTTAATAATATGTCATTGTGATCTTAATGTATACCCAGTATGCTTTTCTTATCAAAACTCCACTCCATCGCGCCTACATCACATGTTCGTTTAGATAAGATGAAGGTTCTGCTACTAGCCTTTCCCAGTGTGTTCATACCACGTGATAAATTACGTCATATTTGCTACGTCGGAAGGCAACATTTTCCTTAAATTGAAGACTTAAATCAAAGATAACTTTTCTTTAACTACACCATTTTAAATAAAACAAAGGGCAGTCTATGCCGCATAAAGCCCCGCCTTCATGTTATTACTGGAGTTTGATAAGGTGATTAGTTTCATCAAACACTTAGACAAACATCTTTCCAAAATAATATTTTAACAGTGCTACGTCAGACAGCCGTATTATGAAAAGGTTTGTCGAAGTCTTTTAAGGAACTAAACTCATTCGAAGCAAAATGTTTTCTTCCGACGTAGGATTTAATAACGCAATTAATCACGTGGTATACACACACTGTTTCCTGCATTTCCTAAACACGTACAAATGGACAATAACCTCATTTGAGACCATTATATGTGCTAACTTAATGTGATAAAACCTTTTTGCCACTTACAGAAATACCTGAAATGACATAAAAACTTTCATTTCCGATAGTAATACGTATCTTTATTACGTTATAACGGACTCATACTTCGGAATAATGGATTAATGTTTCCTTATAACGAAATAACATTTCGTAATAACGGAATAACATTTTGTTTTAACGGAAAACAAATTTCTTTCTAACCCAAAAAGAAATTGCGTTATAATGAATGATTTTTTCGTTATGACATTCTGCCACGCCATACTACTCTTTCCCTTACTTACCTATTACAAAAATCGTTATGATAAAGAAACATTTTGCTATTTTGATAATGATGAATTTATTCTCCGTTAAAACGAATTCATTTTTCCCTTTTAACGAATTATTATTTCGTTTTCTCCCACCTCATAAAAGTAGATTCAAAAATGTTGACCATGCTAGAAATTATTATCTAAGTACCCGTATGGAACTTCTGTTTTGTTGTCATCACACAATTACCTCCCCTGTTGAAGACCGTGGTCTGAAGCATCATGGAAACCTTGTCTTGTGGCAATATTTAAAATTCTTCTTAATCATTTCTCGCTTCAAATGGAACCATAAAAATGTCTGCACGCTCTATTCAAGAGAGAATGCTGCACTCTCTTCACAACTATTTAAAGACCGATTTGACTTTTAACATAATCAGAATCACTACGCGCATATCCACGACAACCACGAATTATCACATATCTATACGCGGTAAACCTCGTTTCCGCAAAACACCTTATGCTTGGGTTAGGATGAACCTATTTTACACTCTCGGCCATGGAAGATACTTATAATCTCCAGATCACATGATAATAGTTCGTCACAAAGAAATAAGTGTATTTTAACAAAAGTTTTTTTTGCGTTACAACTAACGTTTTTGCTTAAGCGAAATATTTATTGCATCCCCTCGAAATTCCAACATACTATAACGAAATAAAAATAAGAATTTCAACCGAAAATAACTGTTCCCTTTTGTCACTTGAAGGGCTCCGCAGCTTCATAAAATAACTGAGATATATTAGATCACATATGAAAGATTGAAAAAAAAACGGTGTGTTCCCACTTTCCCAACCGCAAATTTTTCCTAAGAAAATTGCTATACTGTGCTGAAAAAGTTGCGTGTCTAGTTTTGAGAAAGTTGTTCTAACACATTTGTTTAGACAATAAGCATCCTGATTGAAACTCTTACAATCACATCAACAACTTGTACATCTTTTAAAATGACAGCAACAGCCACAACTTCATCGGCAGCCACGTTTTCTCCGACAACAACGTCGTCAGTAACAACACCAACGACAACGTCGACATTGACGACCACTGAGGCAACACCTGATGTCATAGTTGGAACCAATTCAAGTATCCAGTTGTCAGAGCCACCTCCAACTAACGACGAAGAATTGGAGCAATATTATCAAGACATATATAACGAGGTAGGAATCTTATTTAGAGAACTGACGAGTTCAATTTAAAAATGTATTCACGTTTATGAAACTGTATGTGTTTATGAGATTTGGAAAATGATTTTGATACACGCAGACGTATAAAAAAAATGATAACTTGTTTTTTTCGTTTCCGTTGTTTCCAAATTTTTTTTGGATTGATCAAACTTGAGATGCTTATTGATTGGTGGACATTTTTAAGTAATTACTTTAAACAAACAACAACATTTGAACTTGCAAATTATCATTAAGATTAATAAAGACAAATGATTGAAATTGTATACAATTTGGGCTGCTGGAACGTAAATTTAAGACTACCTTAAAGGCGCACATGATCGGTGGATGCAAACTATTTTATTTTTTTATGCATTTTCATAATTAACTCAGTTTGCTTTAAAACCAAATAAAGCATACGGATTTAGGTACATATACAAATTATGAACCTTATTAAATGTTTTTTTAATTAATAGCTACGTAGCCACAAAATCCCCAGTTAAAAAAGCGCAATAATATTGCTCCTGTTTTAAAGTCAAATCAGTTAACGTGATTATGCATTCTTTTGCATTATCGCATCAACCTTTATTGGGCGCCGTTAATATAATAATAATATTAATTTAGCTTTCAATGGTCTTACTACAGTATATAAATACTATAAGTTATTTAGTATTAATAGTTAAGTTGTTGTTTACACAGTACACAATTTAGTTATTAAGTTATTTAAATGTAAGAACTTGACACATGTCATTTGTCGTTTAGACGTAAACACTAAGCAATAAAGTGAAGGCAACTTGAAGTTGTAAACATAGACAAATGCGTTTGTCAATAACAAATAGGCACGAAGCAATTGCACAAATTCAGACGAATTTACATGCAATTTAAAATGAGAAATGTCATAAAGCCGCATGTATTAACTGGCGGATAATCCCTTCCATATATGACAGCATCTGGAATAACAATACAGTAGCATATACAACAAATGGTTGGACGCAACTTTTTTCTAATGCATAAGAGTTCTTAAATCGTGGTTATACGTTTCTGTTTCAGCTTACGGATTATTTCGCGTCACAGATGGGAGATTCCTTTTACAGATTAGAAATATTGAGCATAGGGTACGTGGGTACATTTCACTGACAATTTCTTATTAAGTTGCCTTAAAATAAAAAAAATCGCAGAAATGAACGTTAAACGTACCAGCCCTTCAGTATTAATAATTAAGTACCCTCCAGTCATTCATAATGCAACACTCGTGTAATAATACTTATTATATTGAGGAATGTAAAACCCTTTTTTCAACCAGTCGTGGCAATAGCAATACTAGTAGTACCATAGCGTCACATTAGTGCAAGAAGTACTGTTACTGACTTTTTTTAGAATGTTTTAAAAAGGGCAACAATTTTTTTTCTTGATAATCGTTTAGGCTTTCTTTAAGTATTTATATACATATAATTACACAAAGTTAAGTGCTTTAAAATATATTGTTTTGCCAAAACAATTTTTTCTTATTAACACGCGTTTTTTTCGCCAATTAACGTGAATTGTTTATGCGCAAAACTCATGTAATACCACTTTATAACATTTTTACGTTGGCGTATATTTTTATTAACAATTTTAACATCCTAATTGTAAAGCTAGTATGATGATAAAGATTGTTTTCAATAGCTATTATAATAAAGTATACGTGCCTGTTCCTACATGACTTTTTGCACAATTAATTTGACATGGAAATTAGATTTGTTCTTTATAGTTATATGTTTCAAAAACAATACTATACAAGGTATATACATATGTGACAATATATGGTTCAATGGTGTTTGCATTTTAGTGTGGGTCAATGGCATTCGAGGGTTTATTAACATTTTCTGTACATTATTTTCACGTCAGTAGTTAAAAGTAAGTCCTATTTAGTATTGAACAAATGCCAATCGAGAATTCGTTTTAATTCTTCTGTTCATTTATTTTACGTAGACCGATTTTGATGAATGCACAAGCAATCACCAAAAAAGTTAAGAATGAAATTTTGACGATCTAAAGAAAAAGTGCGCACTAGCACGCCCGCTCTATTATTAGGAACTCTAACATATAATGCCATTTTTTTATAGACCCGATGGTACTGTCAACTACACAGTCTATCATAACGATGACGATCTCGGATACTCGTTGTTTTCGAAAGCACTGGCGTCTCTGCAAGATGGGTATCAGTTCACTGTGCTGGAGCGTCAAGCGGATGTTCTTAAAATTGCAATAGCAGGACGTACATGTATGTGAAAAACTGTTTTGTTTTGAAAGTGTGAGAGCTGGAAGTAACAAACACCTATTTGTCGCTTTATGTTCACCTAACGTTGCGTCAAATACAGGGGTTGTCTTAAGTACATGCACGGTCAAAATCGGCTGAAATCGTATTTGTGTGTCAATTTGGATAAGATGGAACATTTTTATACCATGTTACTATCTGAATGATCTTAAATGTTGCAATACCAATGCACGGGCTGGCTCTTTCAATGTCAACAAATTATTTTGCAGCGAAATAATTGGTTGTGAATAAGGGGGTGTAATATTTTGACTTGCGCCCCTCCTTCAGAACCAAAATGTTGGCAGGGGGGGGGGTGTAGTTGGGGAAAATTTTAACAGTTTCTGGTCCGAAATGGTGAAAGTCGGGTGTATTCCTTTACTTTTTTATCCTATTATGAAATAACAAGTACACTTAGACGAATTAGAGGGATGGGTGGTTGTGTGTGTGTGGGGGGGGGGGGGGGGGGTACGCCGGGTGCGCCCTAGGTCCGCTAGAAAAACGTTGTCATGGTTGTGGAAATGTTGAACATAAGTTACATTCACAGCTGTACATAGGTGTCGTGCAATTTTCTCATTATTTATCATTGGATTATCCCCAATTGTCATATTTAGTAGCTTATAAACTATTCTCTATAACCATATTCAATACAAACAATCAAATAACAACAGAATACAAATATTATTTGTGTGCAGCAATTTTCTGGACAAACCACTATAACTAATATTACGACATGTAAGAAAGCGCATGGACTATTTTATGGGTTTTTTTTATCAACGTTCTACTGATACCTGATTTATGATAAAATGTATTGACATCAGTGATTAACTTGTGCATTATATTGTTCCAATGCAGTTGAAATTGACGCCAATACAAACAGGACAGAGTTGGTCTGCACCATCTATTATAATGTACGAGGAAACTGTTCAGAAGGCCAGATTTGTTCGACGTTAGAGGGGCGACCATACTGCGAGTATGTACAGGATCCGTATTCACTAAAACCCTGAGTCTGAGACTCTGGTCCCAATTTTTAGAAACATCTTAAGTCCGTTATAACGATTAAGCTAAGCTCGCTATTTTTGTTTTTCTATAATATGCTTAATATTTACTTAAGCCTGTTAAGCTTAACAAGTTTCGACAAATTGGGGCCAGACCCAGAAAATCCTTTTTGATTTAATTGTAAAAATGTTATTTTAAAAACAAAGATGATACAAAATGGTGTACAAATAATTGTTTCTACAATAAGGCACACATATATTGTAAAAATTAGTTATATAACATTTTTTGAAACATTTAACCATTCGGTTTTTATGACCCTGAGCCAGAAACTCAAACATAAGACGTTAGTGTTTACGAAGGATGACGTCTGTAGATCCTTGTTTAATAGTCCTGTTGTCCCTGCATTTATTTGTCAAAACTTATAAAGAATGTTCAAGAATATTCTATTTAATCCATGAATATAGTTTGTAGGGTAAAAAAAATATTGAATTTGAATTTGAGAGAAAATTCATGAGGATTTTTGAAGTGTGTTCTGGATCATTCTCTTTTGATAAATAAGGGACAAAATCTCTGAAGATTTGTCTTTGGTTCTTTGGTAAACTTACGTTTATATTTATACATATTCCTTTCAGATATTTGCCCACCCCAGGTAAGTTAAATGTTTTATCAAGTTCAATTGACTGCCATGCATCTTTTGCTAAGAAAAAATAAACAAAACAAAACACACCATTTCATGCAGCCATACAATTCGCTTTTGTGTTATTTCAAGGGATATAAAAGCAGAGCATTGGCTAAGTGTACAATAATGCATACAATAGCGCTCGATCAGACAAAACAATATCTGTTAAAAACAAGCGGATATAATATTTCTCTTTCCCAGTGGATCTCTCAAGATTTGCACGTGTACTTTGGTGATGATCAGAGTGGGAATTATCTAATAAAGAGTTCCGGCATGTTTAAGTTACAAGGTTTTAATTTAAACTAGACGTTTCTGCAATTACGATTACTGTCATAGAAAAATATTCCATTTGATATGTTCTTTTATGTCATGTTTCTAGAATAACTATGATTATCATTTATGTTCACAGATGACTTTTGGATGTTGGTGTTACTAGGAGTGGGTATTCCGCTGATAACGGTTGTAGCATTTTTCTGCTGTTGCTGCTGTTGTTTTCCGATTATTCGTAGAAGAAGGGAAAAGGAGAATGAAAGGTCAATTATTAACCTCTTTCAAAACAGTGTTGTATTTTTTTATGAGTCTGTAGTAACGTAAGGTAAATATCAGAAAAAGTACGTCAAAATGATAATAATAATTTTTATTATAATTAATGCTGCTTGGTACCGATGCAATTTAATTTACAAATTGCCTTAAGATAATAACTTGATCGCTCGATTACAAAATGTTATCACCACCGATGTTTGAAACACATGAAGAGCATTAGGAGAGTAAACAATTGCTTTAGTAGAACTCGTTTACACTCTACTTTAATCCAAAATGTTTATATTGTATTACAACTACAAACCGTTGACGATTATCTTTCACAAACCTATCGTAAAACCAGATTTGAAACAACATACACATACATCTAAGCACATAACTGAATACAGAGAAACAACATACACATACATCTAAGCACATAATTGAATACAGAGAAACAACATACACATACATCTAAGCACATAACTGAATACAGAGAAACAACATACACATACATCTAAGCACATGACTGAATACAGAGAAACAACATACACATACATCTAAGCACATAACTGAATACACAGGAACAACATACACATATATCTAACTGAAAACAGAGGAACAACATACACATAGATCTAAGCACATAACCGAATACACAGGAACAACATAATTATACATACATCTAAGCACACAACTGAATACAAGGAAACAGCATACACATACATCTAAGCACATAACTGAATACAGGAATACACAGGAACAACATACACATACATCTAAGCACATAACTGAATACATAGGATTAATATACAAACATCTAAGCACATAACTGAACACAGAGAAACAACACACACATACATCTAAGCACATCACTCAAAACATCATTTTGCTTCAAGACCGATATATCTCGAATCCGAATATCACGCTAACATTTTGCTTCCAGACCGATATATCTTGGCTTACCCGAATATCACGGCATCGGCTTGAGGATAAACACGCAGAGCTGGACCGATTCCTATTGGGGACCGTCAGTGTATGGGCCAAGTTACCAGATGTACGAGGGAGTAATAATAGAAGAGGAGGAGGACCGGGAAGGTCTTGATGTTGTCGATGTCATAGAGGATGAAGAGGTTGAGGCTGCTGAGGATGTTTACATAGGTTAGGGGATTTGGCTTCGTATAACATTCTTTTAATTTAATCGACCGTTATCTTTCTATTTGAGTGCTGTTTGTAAAAATTATGGTTGCCAAACTAATGTTTTATGATATTTTATAGATGTACGACGGTCGGAAAATCTAGTTCTTTAGTAGTTTTAAGTATGTCCCAGTTTCAATTAGGGTCGTACAATGGAAGACGAAAACACCGATCATAAGTTAAGGACAAGTTCATTGATGTTAAGTGTCCTGTACATGAATTGCGTGGTTAGTATATCCATTTGGCTACGGCACCCTACACCCGTGGTATACCCGAATAGGCGTTTGATTTCAGGAATATTGGTTATCTAGCAGATTATTTTGATATGATTTTCTTTTTTTACATTAAACAGGTCGTTTTCATTTACCTAGAATAGTCCCTATTGATAGTTCGGTAAGTAGTCGTAGTTTACATCGTGATTTGCAACAAGAACCTCAAGAACAGCACACACTTGATAGGGGAATGGCTACTGATAGTCGGAACAACGTATTTCCTAGCAGCAGACTTCCTCTGAGGTTTCACAACATAAGGCAACAAGCACCATCCTATGGGTCAAATGTTTCGAATTCATGGAGCCTGAACCCTAACAGAAATACTGATGCCTGATTAATATAGTAAGTGGATATTTTATTCTTCGGTTCTTTTATTTGTGAAAATGTTTTGATAGTAAATAATTGCCATAGGCAATCTTACTGTTGTCAATTTTTGCGACCCTATTTCTCCTGTTTAATTAACCCGAAAAATGAAAATTGATATTTTTGCCATTTACAAAATTAATATAGTATTTAAAAGTGTTTTGCTTTGCTTAAAATAACATTTTATTTGCAACCATAAATTGTTATCGAAAGTGTATGATCAATATACACTCTCACAGACGGGTGCGTCATGTTCCTCGGAGTATTTGATATGAAACATTTCACCTACGTTAAAACATACCATTAGACGAAATACGATTAATGAAAGCACCCCATGCTGCGATTAATTTAAAAAAAAATGAATAGGTTTGATGTATCATGTTTTATTCCTTACAGGGTAATCGAGGAAAGGATTATTACCTTGGGCGGAGAGCATTGCAACCCCTCACAGCGGTTACTTCCCTTGTTTGTACAGTAATAGCTGCCGTAACCTTTATTGCTCAGTGATGACCGTGTAATTTTCAGATATGGAAATTTCAGAATTAAAGAATTGATGAAAACGTGAATGTGAATAAGTCATGGCAGATATCTACCCCACGCTGTGACGGTCGTCAAAGGATATCAATGCGTAGGAGATTGAGAACATTGATCACTGTGAAAATTTGGTTTATGGCCTGCCCCGCCAGCTAGAATAAACGCAAATACGTATGAAAAATACCATCTTATAATTAGTGTAAAGGTTATACACTTTGCTAAAGGATTGCGGTATATGTATATACACAAATGGGGAAACATTCGAGGCATCCCGATCAAGATTTTGGACAGTTCGTTACATAAATGTATTAGGAGCCAGAGACACTTGAGGTCTTAAGACAAAATCAGCAATGTTTCTATAGTCCGGCGCATCAAGTGTTTCACGTTACTTTGTTTGTTATTCATTTTGGGATAAACTGCTACTCATGGTGTTTGTATTATTTAACATGGCTGAAACATATTTATCGTGGGTGTTATGAATACATAATTTATTGAAATTTCGCGACTTCTTTCCCCGTTTTCAATATAGCCCAGTTTCTATCAACAAGTATACGCACTTGTGTTGTTAATCGGTCTCCAAATCTTTAGTTAATTAATCGAATCCTTTTTTGACTAAATACCGATTAATCAGGTTTTTAGCCATGAAAGGACATAATAACTGTATTCAGGTCTAAAAAAATTAATAACAGATAATTTATCCTATTGAACTTCTGAAATCTGAACATGAAATGAAAACTTTACATAAAACCTTTTTCTAAGTAATAATTTTATCCCACATTTTGTTAGTAATTTATTTAGAGCTGTATAACTTGTCAAATTCCACAATCCTACAGAAAAGTACTCGTACAAAGCCTACAAATACACGGTTACAAAATTGCTGGATACTACTAAGTCTCACTTGGCTATAAAGATTTTCATTTTCATCAATAGACTTTTAAAACTTAAACAAAAGACTTTAATTTACTCATAATACACAAATTCTTGATCGATATTGTAAGGATCTGCGGGTAATTGTTTGTATTTTTGTGAACGTATAGAATAGTGTCGCCAAATTGTTGATACTTTTTAACGTTTTGCCTGGAATTAGCCCCATCGGGCATTTTTTTTTGCGGAGGCTGCCATTTTGTACAGCAGATCGAACGTAACTTGTGTAGAGGCCATTGACAGGCCGAGCGAATGCTGTTGTCCAATCAGATATCACGTAACTTATAGTTGCTTTAAATTAATGGGGAAGTCACTGTGGTACAATTATTTGACGAATTGAAATTTGAATTAATCCGCCCATCACTTATACGCACACACATATATTAAAATCCGCCCATCACTTATACGCACACACATATATTAACTATACGCTCAAGTGACAATGCCACTTAACATGTAAAAATGCTTTTTACAACATGTTTAGAATATTTTGACAAAATTACAATTAAACTTTACTTCTGATCGAAACAATAGGATGGCATTCCAAGTTGAGTGATTGAACCTTTTTTTATTACTTAGTCTAGTAGAATTTTAAACAAGCCTTTGTTCTGATTGAATCGCGAATGTAAAATGTGATTACATTCTGATATTGGAGTGTCTGGTTATCTCTTTTTGACTATTTCCCTACAACTATCTGTTGTATCAAAACATTTGTTTGGAGCTTATATTATTTTATTCAAAAGAAGTTTAATTTCACTTCAAATCAAAATATAGCACTACAGGATAAATTACCAGTCTAACAGCACCGGAGTTCATATTCACGTTTCTGTTTTTATTGCCCAAATTGACATGTATACAAACAAATGTACAATGTTGTGTGTCATACAAAAGAAATCGTTCAGTTGCAAAGATATAATATAAATCAATTAACATGATAAAAACTGGTTAATATTTGGGTGTTATTTTATACTAAAAATAATGAAAAATGGAAGTACTCGTAATGACGTGTACCCAGCCACAGAAGAGGTGATAAAATAATAATTACAGCATTTTGTTAATGCGACACACCTTTGGTAAAATCTCCATTTGATAACTGCATGCTATGACGACTATATTATCATATAAAGTGGAATTCGGTAAATGAACTTGGACCACTTTCAGCGAAGGTGTACAGATAGACCCCGTGTCAATAATTAAACAAATATAGTCATACATATATCTACAAAAATGAATAAATAATTATGCTAATCATTTTGCTTTACCTGGTCTCGTTACAAAATACATAATGGTATTGCTAGGTGAATGTATAATGAATTATAAAATGAGTTCACATTCTGCTTCACCCTTTGAATAATAAATAACAACTAACGATGCGCTTTAATGACATTTAAATGAAATGAAACTTGTCAACAACCATGCAGCTTTATCATACACCAAAGCATTTACTAATTTTGTGAACATTTGATTTTTTACCAAATTTCTTGAAGTTGTGTATAAAAGAAATGATTGCACATTAATTATGAGGTGGACGAGAATGAAGGTTTCATTAACCTCCTTGCATTACAAAGATAGAACAACCGAACTTGAGTTCTGCCATATGCATTATTATGACTATTTAATACCATTCTTCTTTATAGAGTGTTTCATTTCGTTGTTCCGGTGATGGAACGCGGAGAGCCTTTTATGTTCGCTGTATGGGAAAAGGAATATTTATTTGGTGTGTTGAAATTGATCAAATAGCTATTCGTTTGCCTGTTGGTCCCTGCCTGCAGTAACTGCGTGGCGATATGACAATAATACAAAACAAAATGCTGTGAAAGTTAGCGTTTACTTCACACATTAAGGAAGTACTAATGTCGATTTAGAGAGACCATCATTACGCGTATATACTATCGGTAAAACGTAATTGTGCATGCTTAATTTTTTCGTAAAAATAATCTTACTGCATTTCTCTTTTCATTTTTTAAACACTTCAATCCACAGTAGTTTGATTTGAATGAACTCCTGCTTTGGTGTCATATGACGTGTAAAAAATATTGACATTTAAGGCCTAAAAAAAAATACATTTGGTTCGGGTTACCCGACCCTACCTACGGAATAGGCGCCGACCCTAACGTTTTTATAGTCAGTTTGAAAAAAAAAATGAAAAACTAAAAAAAAGAATTTTTTTTTTTTTTTTTTTTTGCTTTTCAATATGTAGTTTAAAACCTTAATTGCTTATATAGAAGATAACTTTAACACCATTCTCCAATGATGAAAATGACATTCTTATATAAAAAAAAAATAAAAAGCCTACCTACCCTACCTATTTTTGAAAAGGATGTAACCCTAACCAAACAATTTTTTTTTAGGCCTAACCTAAAATAGTTATTTATTTCTTCAGATTAATAAAATGGGTCACTTCTTCTAACGAGCTACCAATCTTATATTTAGGCAATTCGAGATTTTTCTGTCATTGTAAAACTGCAGTAATTTGTAGTTATCTTATGCTAGATCGTTGGTTGAGTTTTGAAAAAGTTGATTGTTTCGACATACATATTTCCTTGATTTCGCTAGCATATGCTGGGGCTTACATCCATATCCCCTTGGATGAGAATCAGACATTAATATCAATAGTCTCATCATGCTTATTCGCTCTCAAAGAATTATCGAGTCTGAAAGCTATCGAGTTAAAAAAAATCGTAATTGTGGCGAGATCAGATGGAAGAGATTATAAGTATCTTCCATGGCCGAGAGTGTAAGATAGGTTCATCCCGACCCGAGCGAGGTTTATCGAGTTTCCGCAAAACACCCTGCGCGAGGGTCTATGGTAGATGCTTTTTCTCCCACCTCAGTTAAACAAAATTAAGTAAAAATGTATTTTTTGATGGAACTCTTTTATGCTTAGTGAAAATAATTGCGTGTGGATGCGATAATTCGTGGATGTCATGGATATGACAGCAGTGATTCAGTTATGTTAATAGTCAAACCGGTCTTCAAATTGTTCTAAAGAGAGTGAAGCATTACTTCTTGAAAGGTGCGTGAAAACTGTTTTATGGTGACGAAGCGAGGAATAATTATTTAGCGTTCTTAATATTGCCCCAAGACAAGGTTTCCATGATGCTACAGACGACAGTCTTCAACAAGGGAGGTAATTACAATGTGGTGACCATTAAAACGGAGTTCCATCTCCGTTGGTAGATGGACATTGTGGTACTAAGCCGATTTTTGTTCCTCAAATTGATAGTAACTTTATCATTTGTTTCGGACATAGCATTTTGATGTCAATCAGATATATGGAACACATTGATAAAAACACCCAAAACAGGCAAATTGGCTCGATCTTGAATTTAACACAGCAACAATGGCTAAACTGTTTTATATGTCATAACGTGGTTTGCGCAGTTGCTAAAAGAGCATTTTAGTCAATATGTCTAATCATAACGTATTAAACACTTTCTACTGGAAAATGATTCTGGGAAATTAGATAAGATTAGGTTTTAAATATGCGAACTAAATTGAATGAGCTAATAACGATTTTATATCATGCAATTAAAGCCTGTCTGATGGCATATCTCATTAAACAGTTTTAAAGTTCATTGTAATACGATGCACCCAATTTTTTCTACGATGTATTATTTGTACGTATATTTTCAGACAAGTATAGTTCGCAAAAACAGTTCGGTCAAATGAAATAGATCGAAAACATTTATGTCTTACTTCTGCGTCTTCAAAAGCGCTTGACGAATCTTGGCGGAGAGTAAGGAAATGGCGAGAGTAGTGTTTTAAACCAGACATCCATTGAACAAATCATATAAGCTGCTTTTATTGAAATCGGGGATTGCGATGAACGTGATGAATTATCCCATGAAAACATTTGTCGCTAGAAGCAAACGTAATCTATTATGTTACGTAATTCTATAACATCCTAAATGCTAGCCGAGACAAGATTGAAGTAACGTGCTGATGATAACAGTATGGGGTTGTCAGCTCATTCCATTGCGAAATAGTTCTGCCAAAGACATTTCGACATGTCAACTTATCTGTACTTAATTTCATTCGATTACTTCAGTACAACTTTCCTGAATACATTACTCAATACAAAAACAGAAACGCGTGAATCGGAATATATTACGAATTTGCAAGAATTTAAAACCTTAAATATATACAAGGTCTGGGACGCTACCGGAAACATCGCCATATTCATTTTCATTGACAAATATTCCGTCTCCAATGAATGTGGTCGAAAAGTGGCAAAATGGTGCTAACTAATACAATGTACCTTTTTTACTTCTCATTCTTGTCTAAAATTTAATGAAAATCTGAAAGGCCTTTTAAATATATATAGTTATTGCAGTATATAGTTTGTCTTTTATATTTCAACCGAAAAACAAACACAACTAACATAATTACTTTACAGTCTTACAAGACGAAGCTAGGTTTTTATTTAGTATGTGCCATATTTTTTTCTCATTGCTACTGTACGTTCAAGGCATCAATAGACGACCTAACAGAGAATGTACTCCTTTTTACAATAAAACTTTGCAACTTTATTTAATAATAGCTTTGAAACATTCACAACAATTATTATAACAACATCAACCAACAAGAAATGAAAAGAATGGACCAAAATCGAATAAAAGTAGTGCGACAAATTCATCAGCAGGAAATGTCTCCTTATTTTTCTAGTTTTATTGCACAGAGACACTTTCGCGAGAGAAAACTTCACAATAAATGTGATTCTTCTCTAAGATTTAATAGAATATAACTGAATATTTTTTACGCGTAAACTTTTCAGCTGTTTCTGCTATATTTACATCATTGCAACTATAGTATGCATTGGGCGACTTATGATACTGACATATAAAGGGTCCACTGCAAATAATTATGTTGCAATTCATCGAAGTTAGGACAATATGATTTGACATAAATATACAAGTTGATACAAGCATTTGCAATACATGACATACTTACATGTCAATTAAAGTATAAATATCTAAACAAAAGAATAAAACAACATGACTTTAATACATTTAATGCTTAAGTAAAAACCAACTTGCACCAAATGAAATCTGGTTTAAAAATTCATTAATAATGTATAATGAAACTTAAATGCTTCCGATATATACTAACCTACCATAAATGCCTTAGATTGTTTTTGTGTATTAAACAGCTTTATAAGTTTGAACATCCTACCACATGATTTATAATAACGTCTTATGTCATTTTGTCTTGCTTCTGATATATAGTTACCTACTATAAATGCCTTAGATCTATTTTTTGTATTGAATAGCTGTACAAGTTGAACATCCTAGATCTTGATTTATAATAACGTTTTATGTTATTTTGTCTTGTCTTAACTGAACATATGGTGAACACTAAAACATAAAGTGATACTCGTCTTCTAATTCATAAGAAGCACATATTTGATAATGACGCATGCATCTTTATAGTTTACCAAATACAAGTATGTATTCTTTTATATTATGAGAAGAAATACGAAATTTTGTATAAACATTTCTAACATTTTTACGCGATGTTGTCTAAATAAGAGTCAAACTCAAATGATGTTTTAAGTGCTCTATACACAGTTAAAATACTAATTTTTGTTGACATTTTTTAGCCGTTGTTGTAAATATTCGTCTTAAAAACGTCGTCGTTTGAAAATACAAATAAAATGGTTTTAATATCCTTTAAAGTTAATTATTTTGGTGGCACTTTGGTCAACATTCAATTATTTAAGCCTTAGAATGATTGCTTTATTTCCTCGTATAAAAGGTGTACGTGTGTTATGCCTATGAAGAAATTTGAACCAGTTTCAGACAGAAAATGTAATCTTTATGAACTTCTGTAATTGCTAAAAACTGTTTGCCATTAGAGTGCTGACAATGTCTGCATTTAATTCCGGAAACAACAGAGATCATTCTAATTTAACAGTTTAATGTGTTGCCATATAACTTTACGAGCGGTTTACTTGTTTTGCTAAATGAGATTTGTCTTGTAAATCCATATAAAAGAAATACGCTGTGGGGTTTGTTCTTTTTCAGTTTTCCACTTTGCCCCAATACCGCCTCTATTTGAACTACTTCTTGATTTGTCTTTATACATTTTGCAGATTTGAAGTATTTTGTTTTAACTCTTAAACATCCCTTACCTTTTCATTTTTAACCTTGACATAATCTATATGCTGCTTCTGCAGGATATCTTCTAATAAATGTAGTAGCAATTTTCTGAACAAAATAAATAAATTAAACAATTATATGTAAAACAGACTGAATAGCAGAGGTATGAGCATAACACCAAAAATAAATGCGGTCGTGATAGACTTTCAACGTTCAGAAGAACGTTCTAAAAAGGATCGACAAAAAACAAATAAACTCGGCCCCAGGAATAATTGTGTTTGTAAATCGGGGATTCATTGCCAGTTGTTTTCAAGCAAATCATGGCTTTTTAATGTTACAAACAAAAACCGACCCAATCCGTTTTAGAATTCGGATGATGGCCTTACACCAACCTGTTTCTGGCCTGAACGATTGTTTTGTAGTATACAGAAACTGGAAAGCAAAAATGAATAACATGTGTTTCAATAATTTAAGAACAAAGTGCTACGTTGTGATATAATTTTGGTCATATATCTTATATTATATTGTTTGTGGAATATTAAAATACTGATTGGGGTCACAACGTTTTTAAAAGGTTAAACTGTATGGTGTCACAAGCCGTTCTTTTATAGATGAAACTGTATGGAGTAACGAACCATTCTTTTAAAGGGTTTAACTGCATGGGGTCACCAACCATTCTTTTAAGGACAACACTTGTATGAGATCACCAGATATTCTTTTAAAGAGAGTTCCTGCATGTTGTCAACAATCATTCTTTTAATGGGCGAACCTTTATAATTAACCGGACGTTTTTTTAACTGTATTGGTTCACCAACCCTTCTTTTAAAGGTAGGAATTGTATTGGGTCACCAAGTATTATTACAAGTGTTGAAACTATATGGTGTCTCTGGACAATCTTTTAAAGGTTGGAATTGTATGAATTAAAAAAAAACACAATGGTATTAAAGAGTTGAACCGTATGCAGTCACCAGCAATTCTTATAAAGGGTGTGACGGTTGCGGTCACCAACAATCAAGAGTGGATCTGTATGTTGTCACCAGCTGTTCTTCCTAATGGGTAAAGAGTATGGTTTGACTGGCTAATTCTTTTAGGTTGAGTAATGTAAGAGGCCACCACTTATTCTGTTAAAGGGTGGCACTGTATTGGGCCACTAGACAATTCATTTAAAGATGGACCTGATTGGTGTTGCCAACAGGTTTTTGCTTCAAGTGTAACAGTTTTGGATAATTACCATTTTATAAAAGCGCGTGGTATCATCACCCTCTCTTTGAAGGGGGAAAATATAGGGGTCACCAGTCGCTCCTTTTAAGCATTTTAAGGTATGGGGGTCACCATACATTAGGAGTCGTCTGCACTGGTTGGTAATTTAAGTAATCTAAACACCTTTGATGAACCAGTTAATAAGAAAACGATGCATGTGTGCAATTACCTATTTATAAACCCACATGTCTCTCTTACTGTATCTTACTGACGCATATCTTAATAAATGGCATAAGAATGAAAACTCGCATCCTGCTTGATTATTTTTTCGTGAAAAGAAAAACATCGACATTTCAATAGAGATGCGCGGAAACGGAAATTGAATGGACATTTACTTATTTTATTTCATTCCTCATGTATCATAATTATTCAACCAGCTTTTTTAAACTAATAACTGCTTTTCCAGGATCTATACAATACAAATTACTTTCTCGGTATATACAAGTTTGTAATTCCAATATATATCAATAGATACTCGTATAAATATATGAAAATCGGACCCCATTTGCTATAGATAATCGAATCGAATCGGACCAAGCATTCTCCGTTCACTTATCGAATGTTTATAATATCATTTGGTAAACATAGTACCAGATAAGATCATTTTAATAGTATAACCTGTAATAAGAATATGTGTTAGAACAGACATGCTTTCTTGGAGCCGTTATTTAAATTCAATAAACATTTACTGTCTTAAAAGGCGAACAATATGGGTTGATGCATTTTTGTTTTAAAAAATGGATAATTATGATAAAAGTATAGAGAAATAAAAATAAAAGCGTTACATTCGTACTTTAATAACTTGGATATTTGTGGCCACGAATATATTAATTGAAAAAAATTTTTTTTGGAGGCTATTCTTTTATCTTATGTAGCTTAATCTATGCTATTTTATTTTGTTTTTATCGTTAAAGTCAAATGAGTTAACCATTATAATGCAGTAAAACAACCCTATATTATGTGCCTTTACTGACATAATGAGAGAACATAACAACAAAACACATATATAATAATTGCAGATCATTTATAAAATGATGCGACCCCGTATCAAGAAGGTTATCTTAGTATTGTATCCATGTAAAAATTACTTAAAAGTTGTTGCACAGTTTGCATGTGCCTGTTTTCATGTCTACGTTGTTTTTCGTTGGCAGCCATGTCTTTTTCTAAAACTGAAAAACTTCCAAACGTTCGACCTGACTTTGCCCGGGGACGGAAATATATTCTTCTCCAAGTACACGGTATCATCATCAGCCACCGCCATTGAGAAAGAAATTTACACCGTTTTAAAATGAACTCAACGACGATTTAACGGACAGAAATAAAGAATAATAACATAATATGAACTTGAATTTAACCGCATTACCAAAAAATACAAAACTACAAAAAATACGTAATTACCGGACGTAACATTAGCAACATCGATTTTGGACAACCACTGTCGATTGTCGCCCACATGACATTGTCAGCGAGTATTGTACTCAATAATCGGTTCATCAGTAATGTATATCGTACTGAACCTCCAAATGATGACCCTTTCAGACTTTGGATCCTCTTGCGCAGAGCCTCTGCTAAAATCATCATAGATAAGATTGTGTGATGTTTCACACTAATGACACTACGTTTTAAATCTACGGCAGCAATATATCTGAAGTATAAACAGGAACTGAACAATCAACAAAGAACACGTATCTCAGAGAGCCGGCGGCAAATATTTATTTTTGTTTATTACTTCAAAAATAGTTTAACCAGAAAAAGATGTCGTATATGAAACTTAACAAACCTGAAAGCATTGAGGAAGGACACCTATAAAAGCTATAATGCTAAACACATCGGATGTCTACACCTCTGAGCCGGTATTCATAGATCATCTTAACTCGTGTCCAACTTAAATCATTTTCCTAAGTTAAGTGTCTCACTGCTTATTTGATATAAAACCTCATTACTGTCTGATATGATTTATGTTTTATTGATGTAATTGAATAAACATACTTTTCTAAAATCAATAATGCTATTCTTTTAATTTGACTATGTAAAATTTAAGAATTGGACTAAAGTAAAGAAATAACTTGAGCTGTTTTATAAATACCGGCCGAGAGCTCAGTTTCTTCCTATAGATGAAATCATTGTTTGGCCGTATAATCGTACTCCTATAAAGTGAAGGTACGTAGCAACTTGTTGCAGAACATTTTCTGTTAATAATTAATGTATTTGCAATATTAGATTTAAACACATTCTTATCTTTACTTGTAAGAAAGAACTGCCTTAATGCGATCTTATCAAGCACGGGTTGTTTTATATTACAACACACTTGTAACACTTGTGTCATTTGATCATATCATATATATTATGGAAACATATGCAGACGCCATTTTGAGAACACGATCATTGAATGGTCTAACAAAATGAAAAAACGGCTCCGTGAGTTGAGATTAGGCCAATATAATTTAATTGTTAGATGTTCATCTTTTTTAAAAGGGGACGTATGTGGCAATTTTCTTCTTAATTGACGTTTTAACCGTTCAATATGTGTTCATGCTAATTCTAGTTGCATAAGGGAAAATATACATGTGTTTCTAGGCGAACCACGAACACGATCGTAGTAATTCACTTTTTTACATATGCATGTTATACATCGACACCGAATGCATGAATAAACGCCGTTCCCGGACAGTTCCGGACCGATACGCAATTAGATTGACACTCTAATTCAAAATCAATACATACACATGTATAACAAACATCAAATATGACTGATAAACCTCAACTGCTTACTAAATAATGCAATTATTGAAAATATTAATTACTGAAAACAAGATTGTAACTGTGTATTTAAAAAAGAAAGCACAAACAAATTAATTAATTGGTGAATGCTAAAAGATTAACTGTGATCTACTTTAGTCTACTAAGTTAGATATACCGTGTTTTATGCACATTTCTTTCAATTTAAACTCGGTATCCTTCGCCAGAACCTTTGTTTTCTACATTTATTCATACTTGAAGGAATATTTAAACAGGGGATGAAAATCTAACAATTAATTTATAGTCGCCTTAGAGGCGAAGCAGCTTTTGAGACATATTTTTAAAAATGGATATAAATTTAACATGGTGCGTTCGGGTGTACTTGTGTTATATGGACACGATTTCCTGTTTAAACTCGTTTAAGTGCAGACTGTTTTTTTCCAATTCCGAAAATGGCAAACTCTTATACTTCCAAGAATAGCATGTAAAGACGTGTGTAGCTGTAAATCCAATTTTGGTAAAATTTGTTTGCAAAAAGACACTGTATGAATATTCTTTTTTTCGATGCAGAAAATTGAAAACATTATGTTGTCAAATTATGTTATTTTCTAAAAGTGAAACCTAATTTTAGCTGCAGTATATTTCCTTAAGTGATTGTCTGATAATGGAAACTCATTTTTAATGCAGCATAT
Source organism: Mya arenaria (assembly GCF_026914265.1). NCBI lineage: Eukaryota > Metazoa > Mollusca > Bivalvia > Myida > Myidae > Mya > Mya arenaria. The sequence goes on along the minus strand of NC_069126.1, from coordinate 15,660,403 downwards.
TTTCTTTATATTTATAAATGATAGTCTGCACGTATCATTCCAGATTTGAACCAGAGTTTGGTGGTTTTTTAACCTCCTGTCTGGGGTTAAGCCGTTTTGTACAAAGGTCGTACTTATGCAATATTTATGTTACCTAACTTAAACACTTGTTTGCTTTCACATCGATATCAATCTCAAAACCACGATTCGGTATTGTTTCAGTTAAATTCAATTCAAAATTCATTTATATCGATACAAAAGTAACTCAGTTTTGGGAACAATAAGTGTTCAAGTCATGTGTTTTTAGTGTTTAATAGATTGACTGTATAAACTAGAGTTATTGTATTAGCCTATCTCAGTTTTGCAAATATATCTATTTTTATAGATAAAGTTCATTTTTTATTATTTCGGAGCTGTTAAAAGTGTAATAATGTAAATAATACTGTTCTTCAAACGGAAAAAATGCTGTATCTTCAGTCTAGCTCGAATCTGGAAACTTGTACATTTTACTTTTCTCAGCTTTTGAATATTTAAATTCTTTGAGTAGTTTCTATGACGACGGACAAAGCGGCCGCGACATGCTTTCCTTATTCAATGTTTGAATCAAAAAGAGCACTGAAGATCGATCTTCATTAAAAAAAGTAAAATTCAATTTTATAACAATTCTGTCAAGGAAAATAAAGAGATCAAATACCTATGGTATAATATATAGAGGATATTTGTTGAATTCAATGTAAGAAAATACGATCTTACACTGAATTCAACATATTTTCTTTTTATATCATGCATATATCGTGTTTTTTCAATATATTTCCCCGCTGGAGAAAAAGAATTTTGACGACAGTCCCTTTCTGTGGCCTCTTTGCGAAGGGAAGTAGCTGCGGCATAACAGCTATGTCAAATTTACCTCCTTTTCGTGCGAGCAGTCCGTCCACTATAAATAAGTTCCACACTTTATGGAAATGGTTGTTGAAATTGAAATTATTTTTAAAATAAAACCCTACTTTCATTAACTAAACCTATCCTTTTTAACATTTATTGAGGCACAAAACAAGTATTTATCAAAAGCATTTCGGAAATAAAAAAGAATGTATCGCGTAGAAATACAATTAAATGAAACTTGAGCATGTGACATTTTTTGTATATTCAAGAACAATTTCAACAGATTTAAATTAACAAAGATGTACTTATAAAAGTGTGTTTTCGTAATAGCAACGGAAGTCTGTGTTTAGTGTTTTTCGTAGTGTATAGTTATTCACTGTCGCTTTCAGACTCTGGATCTTACCGTATATTTTCGGGGTGAATTCATGCTCAGTGCAGCCGAAGGATGTTTTTTTTGTTAAGACAGCGAATTAGTTTCATATCTATTAAAGTTGAATGTCACGTTTCCGTTATTTTTGGTGTTTACGAAGACCCCAGAGGAAATGTCGAGGATGTGCCCGAAGATGCTTTTGAGAAGGATTGAGCGCAGACTTTGAAAGTTTTCTCGACAAGATGTCGGAAAACACCATGGCCTAGTAGGGCTAGTTGGTTTTTAATCTGCTTTAATTGTTCAGGTTTTTATGGCCGATGATCTGGGCTATTTGATAAGGCTGGACTCCTTTATCGTTCAGCTTTTGGACAAGCCTTTTCTGAGCATTATTTTTTAAAAAGAAAAATGAATTGTTGAACTGATGAAGGAAATTGGTCAAATTCAAAATGCTTGTGCATACATGTACGCGGTTAGAGTTTGTAGGAAGAAATGATCTATCAACTAGCACATGTGGTCAAGTAAATATTCAACCTATACCTACCAATACCAAGCGGGTTAATTGTAACAGTATGTTCCATGAAATAGTTCATACATAAATTGGTAAGTTTGTTCTTGTTTAATAGTTTATTAATATTACTGCAACAAACATATACTTGTTACATACATTCCAAGTCAAGGGAAGCAAATCTTATAAAATATGGAAAAAATAGTCCCGAGTTGTTTGTACGGAGTGGAATGATCAAATGTTATCATTTCACTTGAGCTAGAGTGAAATGATCAAGTTATCATTCACCAATATTTTTCATTCTACTCATATGCATGAAATAAAAAAATATTCACGAAACCGAAAAGTATTTAATCTTGCCCAGACCAGTCCAATCAGCTGAACCTACATATTTGGAGAACACTGATAGCATACTAAGTGCTATGAATTCCCATTTCACAAACATTTCCAATCTATTTGCGAAAGTAAAATATGATGAAAGTAAATTTTCAACCCTCAAATCTGTGTTAGATAATACATTTAAAAATTAAAACTTAAAAATAGAAACGGAAACCGGATTGGAGATCATGTAATATGTGATAGGTATCAAAGTTTCTCAATTGATTTGCGATGTGTTTTTCAAAAAATGCGTTTCTATCTCTGAAATTCGGATAATTATAAACAGTTTAGATGACTCAAAGGCATATGGACTTGATGAAATAGGACCTAAGAATCTTAAATATTGTGGACATATAATAATTGGACCTATAACTTCCATCATAAACAGCAGCATTTCAAATGGAGTGTTTCCAGACCACCTTAAAGAGGCGTGTATCATTCCGATACACAAAAGGTCTGACATAAACATTCTCAACAACTATCGGCCAAATCCAATTCTTCCAACCATTTCTGAAGTGTTTGAAAAACACATCGCAAATCAATTGAGAAACTTTGATAACTATCACATACTACATGATCTCCAATTTGCTGACTTTATTTATACCACTACCGTCATCATAAACGCGTAATTTATTATTTACTATTTCACCAGTGTAAAACCTTTGCATTGTCTTTATTGAGGCTTAATTTCTATATGTAACGATACTCACTGAGAATACTTTTATCTGAAATTATTTACCAGACTCAGGAAATATATCTAAGTAGTCAGCGAAGACTAGGAGGAAAAAAACTTTTACTTGTCGGGACAAATGCTTTGGGCGCATTGTAAATGTAAAAAGTCGTTGACATACATGGAACATAAAAATAGCGAGAGGTATAAGCCTTGCCGTACGCCTAAATAATTTTCAAAAATAGAAACAAGCTCACAAGCAATTCTAACTCTCGGTGTTTACATGACGAAACATTCATCTTATAAAACTCTGCCAATTGTGAACATCTCCATAATTAAACTAATGAAATGTTTTCCCGAAACGCTTTACAGTTTTGTTCATTCGAAATTACTGACATCATTAACGCTTCTCTTCTTTTGAACTTGAAATATATCTCTCCATTTTTTTCCGACGAAAACCCCAGCATACCATCTGGACACAGTGATTACAAACTATTTAAAAATCGATCATAACTCCAAAGTTATTCTTCAGTGCATTTTCACTTATCATGCTTACCCATGTTGTGTTGTTTAATTAAATTCCGTTGAGTAATTTACAAGGGACGCTGCTGACAATAACATGTAACAAAAGCCAAACAATATGTAAAAAGCTGAATTAGATTTGCGGTTCTTGTACCATGCACTCCCTCTATTGTGCTTAACCTGTCTATGAAGTTAAATTAAACTATATCCAGAATTTTTCTAGTTGTGCTACAGACAAGGATAAGTTACGAAGGGAACTAACTATGCTATAAGCTAAAACATATTTATTGTTATTGTACACTACAATTGTGCTTTACCATTGTATGATGTTTAATATAATTCCATCATGTACATTTCAAGTTATACTCCGGCCCAGATACAATGGCAAAGGGCAAACACTCTGTTGTAAGCTAAAACAGAGTTAAAGTTCTTACGTACCGCACTTACTCTCATTACCTTTTTATCATGGTTTGAAGTTTATTTAAAGTATCTCCATTAGTTTTCGAGTAATTCTCCGGACAAGAAAAATAAACAAAGGGAAAAAACTCTGAAATAAAGTAATGCCTCCTATGCAACGTACATTTTTCATTGTGTTCTACCATTGTAAGAAGTTTGATTTAATTCGACCTATTCATGTCCAAGTAATGCTCCGGACATGGAAAAGTGACAAAGGGCATTATCTATTAGAGGATAGAGAGTTGAGGTCTGTGTACACTTTACCTCCTACCATTTTGCTTTACCATTGTATTAAGTTTTATTGAATTCAATCCAGTTGTTTTAAAGTTATGTTCTCGACTAAGATATTTGCAACATACCGACCGACCCCCGGGTTATATTATTGTCGGGGGAATCATTAATCTGGCACTACACTTTTGGATAGGTTTATTAAAAGATGGCTTCATTATACTTCTACATTGTAAATGGTTCATCAAGTTTAGAAAACATTGAGTTCAACTCATCATATACCAAGCTATTATAGGTCAGTACAAAAGTAAAGTTTGCCTGGATTATTTTTTTCCTTACAAAACACGGAAAACAGGTCGATGGTTAGAGACTGTGAGTTGTTTCAATTTTGTTTTGCATTTGTAGTCCTTGCATTTCTTATTATTTTGATGTGTCATCTGGTCGTTATAGAATCTTTAGAGCGGACCATTCTAGACAGGCTTGTGTTTAAAAAAGAAACATATATCTTTCTCTATTTATTTTTATTTAAAGTATAGAATACGACAGTGAACAGTATAACTTTTATGGGAAAATAACAACCGAAAGTCTTATATTTTACTCTAGCTTTACCTTAAACCCTTATTTTCTCGAAAAATGGAAAGTGTGTTGAATACACATCAGCGATCAAGAATGTGAGCGAAACCGAGTGTGGTCAAAGAAAAATCATTTTGAAATATTTGAGTCCTTTTGACAATTGATAATGATCTTAAATGAAATACAGATTGCAAAGCCATTACAATGACCCTCAAATTAATACTTGATTTACCATATGTTCACAGAACTCATGTGACTTTAGAACATATAGACAACAATGATAAAAATCTCTAATGTCTTGTTCTTATGTGTTCTCACCCTCTTGTAAGACCGATTTGGTGAGGAAAACCATTTTTGTTTAGCATGCGTGCTATACAAACATGTATTAGCTACATAGAACAAAACAACTAATTGCAAATAATTGACGTGCTCACTCCATTAGATAATTTGAGAAAAATAAGACGATTACATGTTGAAAATCATATCAAACATAAAAAATAAGTTCTCTAATATCATCATAATCAAAGCATTTATCATGCAGAACTTGCAAAAACACTGAAACTAAATATCATATTACTTTTTACTTAAAAAATGACGAAATGTTCAATTTATACTTACGTATAAATTTTGCCTTTTAAAGAAAGACCTATAAAGGTAATGAAAACTGTTGCTCATGGTAGTGCAGTAAAATAAGTACGTTCGAAAGAAGTGGTGTTTAATTTAATTGTTTTCATTTAAAAAATATCATTTCAGTTTAGGCATTTTTGCATTCCTAAGAAAAACACATTCACAACACATTGGAACGACAGTCTATACTTAAATAGGAAGCCCAATCCAAGAGTACTTACATCCATTTGACGAGATATACCAACCTAATTATACATGTAATTGTATGTAACTCTCGCCTCAATATTAAAACATTCACAACAAATTTGAACGACGATTTATACGGTACTTGATTGTTTATTTAAGTAGGCTTCAGTCTATATTAAAGTTAGATTTTAGCTTCATTAATTTACGGGAACCTTTCCCTAAAATGACATACTGTTCCATGAGAGTTCAATATATATTTTTATTAATCACCTATTACGGATTTGACGCGACACGGGGACAATCGCGGTACCGAGATTAGACAATTGACGACAATATATGCCAAAACTCGGCTAATATTGCCCAATCTCGGCCATCATCAAACAAACTCGGCCAATATGAGTTGTCTCCATTTTGATTGGCTACAAAACACGCCATAGAGGATTTGAGAAATGGACCATTTTTATTTGATCTTGTAACTCGCCTTATATGAGAAATATGCTGGAAATTATTTTTAAAGGTAGCCATTTTGTTTTCCGTTGTCCGACTGTTTTGAAAATTGTGTACTTCGTTTTTAAAAACCTATTTGGAATTACTAGCCTATTAAATACTTCAAGCACTTTGTACGTTTGTTTTTATTACAGTTGGTAGATTTTACGACTATAATGGTTTTCTACACTGACAAAATGGACGAAGAAGGTGAAAAAAATTACGTTTTGGCAAAAACGAAATTAAGACGAAAAGACATGCTTTCTTACACTATACAGTGCTTTATTTATAAGTATGTGCAATGTCCCTTTAAAGATGCATGTCAAAATCAGCAAAGACAAGTCTAGGAAAGCGGACACCATGAATGAATAAGGGATAAATACAGCTTCAACAGTTCAATATAAACTTCAGTTAAGTAATTTGAATTTTTTAAGCAAAATGTCGTACCATACGTAATAGTTAATTAATAAAATACTTATCAATTAGGCGGTTTCATATTGGCCGAGATATTTGTCCTCGGTCAGCTCTATTTACCTTCGCCATTTCGGGCTCAGGCAAATACAGCTAACGTCGGGCGAATAACTGGGCCAATATTATATCACCTAATTTGTAACATTATAATAATACATACTAGCACGAGATTTTACTGATTGATATGATAAAACATGAATCAATCAATTGCAAACACACACATAAATGGCAGGAACATCATTTGCATAGGTGTTCGAGTTAGCCTGACATTTGGTCATTCCGCCGAAGCCAATAATCCCATTGGCTAAGAGGGGGGAGAATCCATTGACCTAATTGTGTACATTTATATACAGACCGATGGAGTAAAATGGTTAACCGGATCAATATAAGGAAGTAGGTCAAGCAAACAAATCAGGTTTAATTCGTATTTGTTACTTGCTACATATTTATGGCATCAAGAACATTGACAAAGTCCAAGTATTTGAGCGATAAACCGCTCCTGCATGAACTTTATATCCATTGAGGCCATTTTCTTTGCTGTAGTGAATTAGTTAGCATTTATTGTGTGGCCAATTTTCAAACTTTCACCGCTAGCATAATTGTTGACACATGGTTATTTAAGCGTCGGATTATTGGGGTTTAACGTTTGAAAAGTACAGTTTAAGATGCATTTCAAAACAAACAGTTATAAATATTAGTAGTTTCTACAATCAAATTTTTTTCAAGGTATTAAATAACTCAACATCCAACTAAAGTTTTTTTAGGTGTAATTGGTGTATATTCTTTCTGGAAATGACAATACCTATCAAATTTCAAAAACGCGTACGAACACAGGGAGTTTGCAGAACTAAACGAATTTAGTGAACTGTGGTGTCAGTCCAAGCATTTTTCATAATAATTGTCGTCTAGGAACGGCAATGCAGCGCATTAACTTGCGTATGACAATACGCACATACAATTATTAATGTAGGCATCATACCAAAAAATGTTTAATTTTTTAGATACTAGATATCAATAGGGATTTCGACTGATGTCATTGTCCGCTACTATTATTTGAATTTCGTTCTCTGTTAATTATAAAATGTCTATAATAAGTTCGAAGAGTGCCTTTTTTTGATGAGCTAAAATATTCTGTCCTTCATTCGCCATGGATGCCCTGAAATTTTCGTAAGAGAAAGTGAAGCATATGGCAAATATGATATATCAACCTAGCTTCATCTAGAAAGACTGTGAAGTAATGCGTTTAATGGTCAGTTAAATTTATAAGTGGTATATAATTTATATCTGTGGTATTAACCGAATAAAGTTACTAAAAAGATATTCTTGTCTTAGCAGGGATTAAGGTTCTTATAAAAGGACGTATCAGAAAAAGTCTAGAAATATGCATTTTACTTTTGATGACAAATGTTTGCAGCCGACAATCCATTGCGTAGATTAAAATGTCTTATTTGTCTTACTGAAGGAATGTCTTGGTTTTCAGCTTTTTTTATCTCGCAAATATCCGTCAAGCGTTTTTAAACACGCAGAAGACACACGTTAATGCTTCAGATCTGTCATTTAACCGTGCAAATTTGCACAAACCGTGGTTGCAGTATGCGTACAACTAATATAATTATTGTAAAATTAAAGAGCATGGTATAACAATGTATTTCATATTCGTTGAAGGAAATATGGCACGAGACAGACATTTATTGCATTTAATTTAATTTGTTATTTGCCCATTTTAATCCATTTAACGTATTAAAATTCTAATTTCTCTGAACTGTTTTCCAGATATGGTTTCTTCTGTGTTATGTATTATTTTACAGATCCTTCATCTGCTGCGCAAATCACGTTGTATCATTTGAAACGGTTTCGCTATATACCGATTTAATGTCAAGGTCAAGCTAATCGTTTTGACATTTGAGTCGGTTTCGCTATAACCTGATTTAAAGTTAAGGTCGAGCTTATCTATTTATTCGGATGTTTTATCACTATATTCTGTTAAAGACACCTGGTATGCTATACAACTATTGAGTTGTGGCCCATTTGAATGACAATGCATCCGAGTGCCAATTAACATGATTTTAAATTACCAATCTGAAATATGTAAAAATAACTGTATTTATCATTTGGCCAAACTCAATCATTTAAAAATGTATGGTTTCTGATTAGATTTGATATCTGTAAAACTACCGTGAGACGAAAATTGTTTTTGATAGAGTTATAGCAAAAAGGTAGCATTAGTCTACTTTGGATTTCAAAAAAGAAATGTACACCCCCCCCCCCAAAAAAAAAAAAAACAACAAAAAAAAAACAACAAACAACAACAACTGTTTGGTCGTATGGGTGAGAAACCGGTACTTTTTTCCCGTGTGCTCCGTGCACGTTTACAATGCGGTCGGTTTGATATAACGTTTGTATCAATGCCGGTGTAATGCAGGTCAGAAAAAGCTCTGGAAATATTTTACAGTTTCAATGTATGATATTCCAAAATTAAATAATGAGATTCGAAATATAACTTTTGGACTTGAGCAGTGTGGCTGACCACAAACAGACCGAGCATGATCGGGGGCATTGTGTGCCACGACGGCACGTCAAGACGTTTATATCCGTCAACAGCATTTCCGTAATTTATTCTTGACTGCACCGTCGACGGCAAAGTAAGTCGTCGGTACGAGGGGTCGACAAATTCACCGAACAACTGGGGCGAAACGTTTGTGGGATTACGGGGTACATTGTCGCAGACAAGTAAAAGTACCTGTTTTAAACCCTCCGCATTGACGCACCCACTACAATAGGCACGTAATATCGCAAACCTTTAGGATTCGAATCGTGATATAACTGAATAATATGGTACCTCTTATAAATTTTTCTCTGTTTTCATCCTCGATATCCAGTGTTTTTGTTTTTTCATATCTCTTGAGTGTACATTGACGACCTCAGCAAGTATGAAATTTAGAAAACATTTTACGTTTTCAAGAGCCCTGCTGAAAACTTTTGGCATGTTTTTACTTAATTTATAAAAAACAACAAAAGAAATAGTTACACAATCATAATTGAATTTACAAACGAGTATGTACCTTGATTTCTCTATATAAACATATAATAAGTAAACGCTGCTTTTCAATAAACAAGCGAAAAGCAGAGAACAAACAGAGTCGGTCTAGAAAATCTGTTATTGTTATATGGAAAATGATTCCTCTATACCACTTTATCATGTTTATTTCAATAACTTATTTCAGCTTTAACATAATTGTTTTACTAATTTAACTATGAACACCTTTGTCTGTTGATTAGCACTAATACCATTCCGTTTTTGTTGCTATCATATTTTATTTGAAGTCACTATCTAACGTCCATGTGACAATCGCTTCGTTTTAATCGCATCTCGCGTGTCATCTCTGAGACCTTCCAGTCCTGCAAAATAACATTGAAACCCACATTAATGACTTCAAATATTATATTATTCATTTGCAACCTTCAAAATGCATACAATAATCAATTGCACACATCATTCAAATGCCTAAATGGATCGAACATATGCTAGTTTTTACACGGATTCGTAAAGATATGTTGTCGTTTCAGTACATTGTGAACATCAGTAGTACTATGACAATACAGTCAAATACTGTTTTTCGAAGATCGAATTAACTACGCCAATGAGTGGGACTGTTTTTAATATTTTGTTCGGTCTTTTATTTGTCAGGAGTAATTAAATAAGGTTTAATTTTGTTCATACCAATGGTCATGATAAAATTCATTGTGCCTTTGAACAGTATTTGAATGTTTTGATACTTGTCATGTCCCTAATGAGTTGTTACGGTAAAGTTGTCATACCTGTTTTTTATGTTATCATAAAAAGACGCACCGAAAAAGTGTACAATATGTTTTTTATTTCCTGCTTGAGACACATGATTTTACGGGACAATACATCACGTCGTTATCCAGAAAATGTTCGTCATGTTGGAGGGAGCGTGGTGTGAGGTTTAAAATATCTAGCTGATTTCCCTGGCTTGGGTATTTTGTTATTACAGTTGTACATAAATTAATAAGGGCGTGTGTGCGCATTGTGTCGTTGTAGCAAGTTAATAAAAAAGGGCCTTTATTGTTTCAAAATTAGATTCAAAACAAAATGCTCGAAATTTATGATCTTTGGAGGGGACGTTACACGGATGTCCATTTCTTCCGTTATATGCACTAGCAACCGTAGACGAACACGGGTTGGCAAGTTAATAATAATATAGTTCAAGCTATAGAGACGTACCAAGCTAACACAAATCTAATTATGACTTATGAAACCAAAGAAACACTCAATGGACACACAAAGTCACACGGGCGAAATGCCCACCGACGTTAAGGAAGACAAATGAAGTGAGGAAAGAGAGATAGAATGTACAAACAGTTAGTTGCAAGAATGCAACATTGAAGATGGGATGTTTTGGTTGGACTGTTTCTGTTCTGCGTATTGAGCAGTAATGGTTAATACGGAAGTTGTAGAGTTGATAACATTGGAGGAACCCAGTGTAGTATTAATGTCTACAACTCTGGAAGGAGGGCAGTGCAGTTTAACCCTCTGAAGTCGATTCCAATTAAATGAAACCCTTCCAAATGGCAAAACGGACTTTCTTTATTCATGTGACGGTTAAATTACAAGCTTCATCGAATTGTCTTATTTGCAGTTTTTTTTTTACAATAAATTGGTTATGAATGAAAAGGCAATGTTAATCAATTACGTTCATTATGATAAACTGACATAAGCAAATGATTTGATAATACTAAAGTTAAATTAATAGCTGTTGAAATTGGTTACTAAAGACAAATCAAGCATAAACAAAGTATTGCACTTCGCGCATTTATTTACAAATTTATATTAATTACAGAGCAAACATTATGTTATTCCCTTGGAACCCAGCTAGCTGTATTTTTCGAAATAGGTATTGAAAGCTGAATGTTTATAAAAACAATATTAAAAATATTTTTGAAAAGTAATAAATAAAAAAATCGTAATTCAAGCAATTATGTCTGAGGAGCTAAAATAATGCCAGGGCTCGACATTAACCACTGCCCGATTGCCCGGGGCAAGTAATTTTTGCTGGCGGGCAGTAGTTTTTAGAATCTACCTGCCCGATCGGGCAGTAACAAAAAAAAAAACTCGTCAGAGTGGCGACTTTTCTGGTAAAAAATAGTAGTCCGTAATCTCCTTCTTGGAGAGTATTTATCAAACCGAAACTAATGCACTCATTTGTTGTTGACTCGAAAAATCGGGTCAAACGGAGCTCCTCTGACATTTTCATTCGAAACTACGATGGCGAAGACTGCCGAATATTTTCCGATAGAGCTCGAGTAATTTCGTCTAGATCCGTTGGCCAATCGCGTGAGCTGCATCAAATCCATATAGCTAGCATTCCAGTTAATGCCCTCACAATGTACACAAATCGTCAAATGATGTTTTGACAGTCGACGCTGTCAAGTTTTTTTAATGTTTCAAACGAAAAAACGCTAAGTCATCCGAGAAAAAGACCAGCTATGAAAAGAAACGAAAACGACGCTGGGTCGAGTCTTGGGGAAACAATTTTCCTGGACTCAGACACAGCGAGAATGGTCATTTTGGCTATTTTTCGGACTGCTCCAATTTTCGGATGCTCGCTTTTTGGAACTTTACGATTTCACTTTACATTGCGATAAATTGTAATTTACTTCAAAATAAATGTAAGATTACAAGGCTAAGATAATAAGAGGTTGACTGTTGGTTCTTATAATTCAATTTTATTTCATCCTTAATAATTTGAATGTATGTGCTATTAGTTACAAATTTCATGACAACTGATTTATTTCAAATACAGCAAGCCCTGATGTGCAGGTTGAATCTGGATATGGGTTTTGATGTGAAGTATAACAACAAAATGAGCCCCCAAATTCATTATGCCTGAATTGTATTTGAGCATCGGTACATCAGAATCCTTTTTTCATTTGTCTCATATCTCCACTTTGTCCGAAATTACAACTTATCAGAACAGCTTGTTACGAGCGTGTTTATGATAGCAATTTATATTTCTCGAAACGTTCCCGTATTGTACTCGTAACTATGATCATTATTTACGAAACCTTTAGTTTTTGCGACAACCGGGCACAGACGCGTAGGAAGATATTAAATTTTGCGGTCACGGAAGGGTTGGGGCCGGGAGGGATTGCCTTCAACAAAAAAGGTTAGGAGCACTCGAGGGAAATCAAGGGAACTAATGTTATCCATTGTTTAACTAACACTTATCATCTGCAGGAAATATAATACATTTCTCAAACGATCATTCTGATATGGTTCTTTGAACAATTGTCATCTGCAGTAAATAAAGAACATATTTATAAAAATCTTATATGGTTCTGGAGCACTTGTCGTCTGAAGGAAGTAAAATACATACATGTATTTCAAATATTTTGATATGGTTCTTTCATTAGATCCGAAGTTACACTTGAGATTATACATAAAACAGGCCTTCTTTCAATGTCCGTCTGATTCCTCTGAGAATAAAACATGTCAAAGGCGCTCAACATTTACAGTATCAAAGATAAGTTATCTTTTTAAGTTTGTTTTCTGAGTAGTCTCTAGATCTGCCGTTTGTTTTGAGAAAAGTCTGCGACATTTGTCAATGTTGACATCTTCAGTCTTTTCACATAATAGTTATTAAACTGGTGAAGCGTAACATGATACGCAACGTGAAGGTGACAGGAAACATTGACATCACGTACATCGTTATTTTATATCCATGTTGGATGTTTGTTGACCAAGTGCTAAGATAAACTGAACCATCTTATATTTCAATTTTACATGAAACATTGAAATTGAGTACCCCGACTTATAAACTTATAAAAACACTCTGTGTTGCGTTATTTTACGAAATATTTAATTTCAAAATAAATTTCTAAATAAGCCGGACCGATATCGCAATAAACAGTAATACACATAGCATGCTCATACAATGGACTACACATCTTTAGAATGAGATCTGCCCTTAGACAGACATTTATTGAAGGAAACACAAATTATGCTCCTGATAATATTTTCAAAAAAAAAGATTCATGGTTAAGGTTATTTCTTTTGTGTAATGACAGACGTATTCTAAGCCATGCTCATCGTCTTACAAAAGAAGGATGCAGAAGTATGACCTAGGTGACTTCAACCTATTACGACGTAGTCTTTCTGATTGCTCCTTGGACTCCTGTTTCACGACATGCATTGACAAAATTTAATGTATTAACAATTTAATTAAAAGTCTGTACTCGTAACTATGATCATTATTTACGAACCTTTAGTTTTTGCGACAACCGGGCACAGACGCGTAGGAAGATATTAAACTTTGCGGTCACGGAAGGGTTGGGGCCGGGAGGGATTGCCTTCAACAAAAAAGGTTAGGAGCACTCGAGGGAAATCGAGGGAACTAATGTTATCCATTGTTTCACTAACACTTGTCATCTGCAGGAAATATAATACATTTCTCAAACGTTCATTCTGATATGGTTCTTTGAACAATTGTCATCTGCAGTAAATAAAGAACATATTTATAAAAATCTTATATGGTTCTGGAGCACTTGTCGTCTGAAGGAAGTAAAAAACATACATGTATTTCAAATATTTTGATATGGTTCTTTCATTAGATCCGAAGTTACACTTGAGATTATACATAAAACAGGCTTTCTTTCAATGTCCGTCTGATTCCTCTGAGAATAAAAAATGTCAAAGGCGCTCAACATTTACAGTATCAAAGATAAGTTATCTTTTTAAGTTTGTTTTCTGAGTAGTCTCTAGATCTGCCGTTTGTTTTGAGAAAAGTCTGCGACATTTGTCAATGTTGACATCTTCAGTCTTTTCACATAATAGTTATTAAACTGGTGAAGCGTAACATGATACGCAATGTGAAGGTGACAGGAAACATTGACATCACGTACATCGTTATTTTATATCCATGTTGGATGTTTGTTGACCAAGTGCTAAGATAAACTGAACCATCTTATATTTCAATTTTACATGAAACATTGAAATTGAGTACCCCGACTTATAAACTTATAAAAACACTCTGTGTTGCGTTATTTTACGAAATATTTAATTTCAAAATAAATTTCTAAATAAGCCGGACCGATATCGCAATAAACAGTAATACACATAGCATGCTCATACGATGGACTACACATCTTTAGAATGAGATTTTTCGATCTGGTGTGTTTTATAGATATCGGATTAATGCGACTGTATCATTTCGCAAAGTAACAATAAGAAGAAGGGTAATTATGATGCTATGAGGTTGATTCGCCTAAACTATCAACGGTCTGTTTCGTGCAGAACGGTTTTTCGTGAAGTACGTTCATCGCATTTGACAAGATGAACTGTAGAAGAAGCAGAAGAAACAGTAAAATAAATATGCTACACTTAACAACAAATCTGTTAAGTTCCCTAATCCATCTCTTTCTAGTCTCAAATCCTCAACATGTTAACATTTCTTCTGTTGGTGAACCATTTTCAGACCAGAATATGCGCTATTATTGTCCCATCCTCTGTTGCGTTAAAGTGTTCCACGTATATAAACTCTTTTCAAACACATGTATCAGAAACATAAATTATGAGTGATAAACCTTTAATAACTTACTAAATAATGCACTGATTACAAGATGGTAACCGTGTATTTATTGCTGCAAACGCACAAATATTAGATGACTGGTGGGTTTTAAAAACTGGTACTGCTTATTTGAGAGTAAGAATGCATATATACGTATTCTAAGCCATACTCATCGTCTTACAAAAGAAGGATGTAGAAGTATGACCTAGGTGACTTCAACCTATTACGACGTAGTCTTTCTGATTGCTCCTTGGACTCCTGTTTCACGACATGCATTGACAAAATTTAATGTATTAACAATTTAATTAAAAGTCTGTACTCGTAACTATGATCATTATTTACGAACCTTTAGTTTTTGCGACAACCGGGCACAGACGCGTAGGAAGATATTAAACTTTGCGGTCACGGAAGGGTTGGGGCCGGGAGGGATTGCCTTCAACAAAAAAGGTTAGGAGCACTCGAGGGAAATCGAGGGAACTAATGTTATCCATTGTTTCACTAACACTTGTCATCTGCAGGAAATATAATACATTTCTCAAACGTTCATTCTGATATGGTTCTTTGAACAATTGTCATCTGCAGTAAATAAAGAACATATTTATAAAAATCTTATATGGTTCTGGAGCACTTGTCGTCTGAAGGAAGTAAAAAACATACATGTATTTCAAATATTTTGATATGGTTCTTTCATTAGATCCGAAGTTACACTTGAGATTATACATAAAACAGGCCTTCTTTCAATGTCCGTCTGATTCCTCTGAGAATAAAAAATGTCAAAGGCGCTCAACATTTACAGTATCAAAGATAAGTTATCTTTTTAAGTTTGTTTTCTGAGTAGTCTCTAGATCTGACGTTTGTTTTGAGAAAAGTCTGCGACATTTGTCAATGTTGACATCTTCAGTCTTTTCACATAATAGTTATTAAACTGGTGAAGCGTAACATGATACGCAACGTGAAGGTGACAGGAAACATTGACATCACGTACATCGTTATTTTATATCCATGTTGGATGTTTGTTGACCAAGTGCTAAGATAAACTGAACCATCTTATATTTCAATTTTACATGAAACATTGAAATTGAGTACCCCGACTTATAAACTTATAAAAACACTCTGTGTTGCGTTATTTTACGAAATATTTAATTTCAAAATAAATTTCTAAATAAGCCGGACCGATATCGCAATAAACAGTAATACACATAGCATGCTCATACAATGGACTACACATCTTTAGAATGAGATCTGCCCTTAGACAGACATTTATTTGGAAATTTAATCCTGAATGGATGTATCTTTCTATTAGATTACATATACGCAGGAGGAAAAGAACCTACGACAAACCCAAGCTATCAGACCTCCACAACGATTAGCCCCCCCCCCCCCTCTTCATCGACTACGGAATTTAACAGCAACTCTAATTAGTCTATCTCGCATTAATCATAGGGAGAAATTGGCAAAGAAGCTTCGACCAGATAACTTGACAATAACTCACTTTTGGAAACTTCTTAAGCAGTTTACCAGGTCTGCCTCTTCAAACCCGAACATTTCGTAAACATAACGACAATTCAACACCAAAACCGCTGATATACGAACATTTTTAATACCCTTTTCCAGTCGCAAATAGTTTTCCTGTTTTTATCGAATTGGAGGTATTATCTGTATTAAGGTCGTTATCGACAGGAAAGACTTCTGGTCGAGATAAAAAAATGTGTTTTGAAGGAGTTGGCATGCGAACTAGCTTAACCTTTGTGCTGCCTTTTGAAATTGGTAAGGTACCTAATAAGTGGAAATTGGCCCATATATATGCAGTTTATAAGAAGAACGACCACTGTTAATTTGAAATTTTCGACCTACATCGTTGTTAGGTTTCATTAGTAAGGTACTTGAAAAGATTATTCATCAGCAGGCGTTCAACATTTTTGTTGCCAGCAAGACATATCTTCCTGATCTTTTGTTTTTATTTTATTGTTTGGACCAATGTCGCAAAAGACAGTAATAAACAAATCCTGCCAATACAATAAACTGCAATTCTTTAGAATGAGATCTGCCATCAATAAATTCCATTTTTCGCACTCTGACCTGTACTTTATGTTTAAACAATTTCTCAGTAATATTTTCCAAAACGATTTCTTATTAAGATTATTTCTTCTGGGTCGACGTATTGAATTACATGAGGTTTTATTAAAAGCCCAAGATACACTCAATTAAACAGTCAACGTTAGGAGCACCAAATCCCAAGGGACACTCAGTTAGACACACAAGGTCACGTGGACCAAATCCCAAGGGACACCCAGTTAGACACACAACGCCACGAGCACCAAAGTCAAAAATACACTCGCTGAGACACACAACGTCACGAGCACCAAAATCAAAGATACACTTTCTGAGACATACAACGTCACGAGCACCAAAGTCAAAGATACACTCAATGAGACACACAACGTCACGAGCACCAAAGCCAAAGATATACTCATTGAGACACACAACGTCACGAGCACCAGAGTCAAAGATACACTCAATGAGACACACAACGTCACGAGCACCAGAGTCAAAGATACACTCAATGAGACACACAACGTCACAAGCACCAGAGTCAAAGATACACTCAATGAGACACACAACGTCACAAGCACCAGAGTCAAAGATACACTCAATGAGACACACAACGTCACGAGCACTAAAGTCAAAGATACACTCAATGAGACACACAACGTCACGAGCACCAAAGTCAAAGATACACTCAATGAGACACACAACGTCACGAGCACCAAAGCCAAAGATACACTCATTGAGACACACAACGTCACGAGCACCAGAGTCAAAGATACACTCAATGAGACACACAACGTCACGAGCACCAGAGTCAAAGATACACTCAATGAGACACACAACGTCACGAGCACTAAAGTCAAAGATACACTCAATGAGACACACAACGTCACGAGCACCAAAGTCAAAGATACACTCAATGAGACACACAACGTCACGAGCACCAAAGCCAAAGATACACTCATTGAGACACACAACGTCACGAGCACCAGAGTCAAAGATACACTCAATGAGACACACAACGTCACGAGCACCAGAGTCAAAGATACACTCAATGAGACACACAACGTCACGAGCACCAGAGTCAAAGATACACTCAATGAGACACACAACGTCACAAGCACCAGAGTCAAAGATTTCAATGAGACATACAACGTCACGAGCACCAGAGTCAAAGATTTCAATGAGACATACAACGTCACGAGCACCAGAGTCAAAGATACACTCAATGAGACACACAACGTCACGAGCACCAGAGTCAAAGATTTCAATGAGACACACAACGTCACGAGCACCAGAGTCAAAGATACACTCAATGAGACACACAACGTCACAAGCACCAGAGTCAAAGATACACTCAATGAGACACACAACGTCACAAGCACCAGAGTCAAAGATACACTCAATGAGACACACAACGTCACGAGCACCAAAGTCAAAGATACACTCAATGAGACACACAACGTCACGAGCACCAAAGTCAAAGATACACTCAATGAGACACACAACGTCACGAGCACCAAAGCCAAAGATACACTCATTGAGACACACAACGTCACGAGCACCAGAGTCAAAGATACACTCAATGAGACACACAACGTCACGAGCACCAGAGTCAAAGATTTCAATGAGACATACAACGTCACGAGCACCAGAGTCAAAGATACACTCAATGAGACACACAACGTCACGAGCACCAGAGTCAAAGATACACTCAATGAGACACACAACGTCACAAGCACCAGAGTCAAAGATACACTCAATGAGACACACAACGTCACAAGCACCAGAGTCAAAGATACACTCAATGAGACACACAACGTCACGAGCACCAAAGTCAAAGATACACTCAATGAGACACACAACGTCACGAGCACCAAAGTCAAAGATACACTCATTGAGACACACAACGTCACGAGCACCAGAGTCAAAGATACACTCAATGAGACACACAACGTCACGAGCACCAGAGTCAAAGATACACTCAATGAGACACACAACGTCACGAGCACCAGAGTCAAAGATACACTCAATGAGACACACAACGTCACAAGCACCAGAGTCAAAGATTTCAATGAGACATACAACGTCACGAGCACCAGAGTCAAAGATTTCAATGAGACATACAACGTCACGAGCACCAGAGTCAAAGATACACTCAATGAGACACACAACGTCACGAGCACCAGAGTCAAAGATTTCAATGAGACACACAACGTCACGAGCACCAGAGTCAAAGATACACTCAATGAGACACACAACGTCACGAGCACCAGAGTCAAAGATTTCAATGAGACATACAACGTCACGAGCACCAGAGTCAAAGATTTGAATGAGACATACAACGTCACATGCACCAGAGTCAAAGATTTCAATGAGACATACAACGTCACGAGCACCAGAGTCAAAGATTTCAATGAGACATACAACGTCACGAGCACCAGAGTCAAAGATACACTCAATGAGACACACAACGTCACGAGCACCAGAGTCAAAGATACACTCAATGAGACACACAACGTCACGAGCACCAGAGTCAAAGATTTCAATGAGACATACAACGTCACGAGCACCAGAGTCAAAGATTTCAATGAGACATACAACGTCACGAGCACCAGAGTCAAAGATTTCAATGAGACATACAACGTCACGAGCACCAGAGTCAAAGATTTCAATGAGACATACAACGTCACAAGCACCAGAGTCAAAGATTTCAATGAGACATACAACGTCACGAGCACCAGAGTCAAAGATTTCAATGAGACATACAACGTCACGAGCACCAGAGTCAAAGATTTCAATGAGACATACAACGTCACGAGCACCAGAGTCAAAGATTTCAATGAGACATACAACGTCACATGCACCAGAGTCAAAGATTTCAATGAGACATACAACGTCACAAGCACCAGAGTCAAAGATTTCAATGAGACATACAACGTCACAAGCACCAGAGTCAAAGATTTCAATGAGACATACAACGTCACAAGCACCAGAGTCAAAGATTTCAATGAGACATACAACGTCACGAGCAGCAGAGTCAAAGATTTCAATGAGACATACAACGTCACAAGCACCAGAGTCAAAGATTTCAATGAGACATACAACGTCACGAGCACCAGAGTCAAAGATTTCAATGAGACATACAACGTCACGAGCACCAGAGTCAAAGATTTCAATGAGACACACAACGTTACAAGCACCAGAGTCAAAGATTCCAATGAGACATACAACGTCACGAGCACCAGAGTCAAAGATACACTCAATGAGACACACAACGTCACAAGCACCAGAGCCCAAGGGACACCCAGTAAGACACACAACGTCACGTGGACCAAAGCAAAAGACAAACTAAAAAGAGCACAACACATCTCGAGCACCAAATCCCAAGATACACTCAATGAGACACACAACGTCACAAGCACCAGAGCCCAAGGGACACCCAGTAAGACACACAACGTCACGTGGACCAAAGCAAAAGACAAACTAAAAAGAGCACAACACATCTCGAGCACCAAATCCCAAGATACATTCAATTAGACACTCAAAGTCAGGTGGACCAAAGCCAAAGAAACACTAATTGAGACGCACAGCGTCACGAGCACCAAAGCCCACGAGACACTGAAAAGACACTTTACTTCACGTGGACTTAAGCCTTCTACTCGGCCTTTTCTGCATGGCCCCTTATAAAACAGGCGTATAACCTCTGGGCCTCTTAACGTCCTTACCCCAGGATGATAAAGCAGGCGTAAAACTTCTAAAAATCGTCTGGAAATCCCTATGTCCTTACCTGAAGGATCCCTAATAAGGCAGGCGTATTACATCTGGGCCGTTCTCAGCCCTTACCTGCAGGATCCCTGATATAACAAACGTATTGTTATACGTTTTGGACCTCTCTATGTAACAGTTGAGACAAGACAAAGAATGAGTTTTCTAAATCTACTCATTAAACAAGATGAAGGCGCTCAACATTTATAGTGATCATTTTAAGTAAAATTTGTGAAAAGTCTGCGACATTTGTTAATGTTGACATAGTCTGTCTACTTAAAAATTAGTTATCACATTGGGGAAAATTTATAATACGCAATGTAAAGATGACAGGAAGCTTTGACATCACGTTCATCTTATTAAATAATCAACACACTCTTACTCTACGTTCCTTTATATTTATGCAAAAAGTTCTTGACCAATTGCTAAGATAAACGTAACCATCTAATTGTTTAAATTCTAGGATTACATAAAACGTTGAAATTAAGAACCTCAACCTAATTACTCTGACAACACACTGAGCTGCTTCCTTTTACAATATATTATATTTTCAAATATAAATAATTTGTTTAGATATTTTGTCTTTTCAAGTAATCACTTTATCATTTTATTATTTATTATTTATTATTATTGTCCGTTGTTTTAAAACTGTTATATAACCGGACCAATGTCGTAAAAGACAGCAATAAACAAAGCCTGCCAATAAAATGGACTACAAATCTTAAGAATGAGATCTGCCTTCAGACATTTATTACAGGAAATACTACTTGATTTTCGGCACTCTAACTAGTTATTCATGTTTTAACAGTTTCCTGGTAATATTTTTCAAAACAATCCAGGTTAAGGTTATTTCTTCTGCGTTATGGTTCAACATCATACATAACATGATGTTTAATGAGCTTCATAAACCAATTTGTTGCAATGTTTCAACATCACTAATGTTTAACAGTTAAGGTCGAGCTTATTCCTTCTGCTTGGGATTTGATGAAATACTGTTAAATACGCGGCCAGAAGGTATTTCCCATAGCCGGAAGTAAGGGACATATCTTATGTTTTCTTGTGTTAAATCTAGCTGAGACAAGGCATAAAATAGGGCTTGTCGTTAAGTTCGTCTGTTTGCACTAATTAACAAATTCCAGTGGGATAGAGAGAGAGACAGGTCAACATGTCTGTATTTATGCTTAAACTTAATATCCGATTTTATAAGTGCGAATTGGTGACTTGTGTTTTTGATTGAGATAAATCGTTTTGCGAGACCGAATTCATAGATTATTCAACAAAACATTACTATGCTTCTTGGATTTTCGCAACGTCAACATTCGCCAATTCTACCATCTTTCCACAAACTATTTATATCAAAGGTTACCTTAAAATGTATGCAAATTGCAGATTGCTATTAAAGCTATTTTCTGCCATTTCGTGCATTTCGTTATTTTATTCTACCGAACCATTGTCGCAAAGCAACTGCATTATGCTATGAACTATTATAGTAAATGATGTTTAACGGCTGCCCCAGCCACATAGTCACTCATAACGATTTTGCCATTCATAATACATGTAGTTTAAGTTTAAGGTCCATATTTTTCTAATTTGTTTTATATTCTTATTTTTGGAAGGAAATATTAGCTAATACATGTCGCTTTTATTTTTAATAATGTTTTCTTTATTTGTTTCCAGTTTTCTTACAATGATGCTTTTTATTGTGAAACTCTATGATCACACAGTTTTAAACCTTTTAATTTATAAAGCAGACTGTGTGTGGTGCTCATTATAATATCGTTTCAAACAATGACTGCCTCGTATCTTTGAAAAGATTTTGCATTAGGTGCTCTGAATTGTATTCCTCCGTCTGCAGATAGAGTTGGGATCATAGAAGTACTTGGGGTTTACCTATTAGTTTATTATTATTTGTTTTATTGTTAAGTTTCCTCAAATTAATGCATACTTTGATAAGATTTACCTTTTGCGTTTTTTTCTTTATTTATGATTGTTGGGATAAGAGTGAGGTTTGTGCACTTAAACTGGTTTAAACCCCTAATGAATTGACATTTTACTGACCGTTACAAGGCGGTATCTAACACTCCTTGATAAACATACCCAGTTTTTTTTATATATAGTATGAATGCACTATGCTGTTTGTGGAGTTTTGTGCTGTTCTTCCACGATTCTTGTTTGTGATTTTTTGTTTTTATGTTCTATGTCTTTGGCGTTTACCCAGTGCCATTAAACAGGGTTTATGTTTAAACTTTTTGCTGCTGAGCTTGTTTCTGTAGTTCACATCAATATATCAAAGAATGCATTAATTTGTGGAAACTTAACAATAAAACAAATAATAATAGACTAATAGGTAAACCCCAAGTACTTCTATGATCCCAACTCTATCTGCAGACGGAGGAATACAATTCAGAGCACCTAATGCAAAATCTTTTCAAAGATACGAGGCAGTCATTGTTTGAAACGATATTATAATGAGCACCACACACAGTCTGCTTTATAAATTAAAAGGTTTAAAACTGTGTGGTCATAGAGTTTCGCAATAAAAAGCATCATTGTAAGAAAACTGGAAACAAATAAAGAAAACATTATTAAAAATAAAAGCGACATGTATTAGCTAATATTTCCTTCCAAAAAAAAGAATATAAAACAAATTAGAAAAATATGGACCTTAAACTTAAACTACATGTATTATGAATGGCAAAATCGTTATGAGTGACTATGTGGCTGGGGCAGCCGTTAAACATCATTTACTATAATAGTTCATAGCATAATGCAGTTGCTTTGCGACAATGGTTCGGTAGAATAAAATAACGAAATGCACGAAATGGCAGAAAATAGCTTTAATAGCAATCTGCAATTTGCATACATTTTAAGGTAACCTTTGATATAAATAGTTTGTGGAAAGATGGTAGAATTGGCGAATGTTGACGTTGCGAAAATCCAAGAAGCATAGTAATGTTTTGTTGAATAATCTATGAATTCGGTCTCGCAAAACGATTTATCTCAATCAAAAACACAAGTCACCAATTCGCACTTATAAAATCGGATATTAAGTTTAAGCATAAATACAGACATGTTGACCTGTCTCTCTCTCTATCCCACTGGAATTTGTTAATTAGTGCAAACAGACGAACTTAACGACAAGCCCTATTTTATGCCTTGTCTCAGCTAGATTTAACACAAGAAAACATAAGATATGTCCCTTACTTCCGGCTATGGGAAATACCTTCTGGCCGCGTATTTAACAGTATTTCATCAAATCCCAAGCAGAAGGAATAAGCTCGACCTTAACTGTTAAACATTAGTGATGTTGAAACATTGCAACAAATTGGTTTATGAAGCTCATTAAACATCATGTTATGTATGATGTTGAACCATAACGCAGAAGAAATAACCTTAACCTGGATTGTTTTGAAAAATATTACCAGGAAACTGTTAAAACATGAATAACTAGTTAGAGTGCCGAAAATCAAGTAGTATTTCCTGTAATAAATGTCTGAAGGCAGATCTCATTCTTAAGATTTGTAGTCCATTTTATTGGCAGGCTTTGTTTATTGCTGTCTTTTACGACATTGGTCCGGTTATATAACAGTTTTAAAACAACGGACAATAATAATAAATAATAAAATGATAAAGTGATTACTTGAAAAGACAAAGTACTTTATGGCTAGGCAACAATAAGTTGAGAGTCGCTGTGAGGCTATGGAGCTGATTTGCCATGTAAGATCAACGTTCTTTTTCGTGCAAATTCATGATACATGATATGGAATGAAAAATTAATTTTTATACTCAAGTTACGTTTAATGCTTCACTTTCACAAAATGACAGTTGTAACCTTTTAAAATATGTCTCAGAATCAGCTCATTTTGGCACAGGTGCCTTCAATTCAGTCATATAAAATAACTAACAATTGAACAGATCTCAATTGCTTGGTAAACTGCAGAAAGTTTCATTTTTCTAAAAGCTTAAGTAGCGGTTCTAGCCATAAAATATCAATTTTCAAACGTAAATATGAAAACTGCGATCTGCTCTTTTGCCATTAGTCTTATAACAACGATCTCCGGATATTTACGCAAACATTGGCTCAATTCAATAAAAAAATGACAATACGTGCAGATTTAAAGTCGGCCTTAAGTTTAAAGACAGAAAAAACTAAAACATTAAGCTTTTTGATATGAGACCCACATTAAGACTGTACGTGCGTATTGTCATATGCAAGTTAATGCGCTGCATTGTCGTTCCTAGACGACAATTATTATGAAAAATGCTTTGACCGACATCACAGTTCACCAAATGCATTTAAATCCGAAAACTCCCTGTGTTCGTACGCGGCTTTGAAATTTAATAGGAATTATCATTTTCGGAAAGGATATTATCCAAAAACACCTAAAACCTTGGTGTAGTTTATATATTTTAGACTTTGACAATTGTATTGTAGTATAAGATTTTCAATGTTACACCCAATTATTCAGACCTTTAAATAACCAAGAGAAAAAAAAAAACAATAATGCTTACGATGAACGTTTGAAAATTGCCCACACAATGAATGCTAACATTTTTCACTACAGCAACGCAAATGGCCACAGTGGATATAAAGTTCATGCAGAAACGGTTTACCATTCAAATATTTTGTCTTAGGCCATGTTGTCTATGCCTTAAAATAAGTAGCAAGTAACAAGTAGGGGTTTAACCTCTTTGTATGCATAATTAGGTCGAATGATTCTCATTTTTTCTTAGCCAATGGGATCAGGCGCTTTGATGAAATGACCAAATGTCAGGCACACTCGAACAACCATGCAAATGATGTTGTGACAATGTGTTTGTTTGCAATTGTTTGATTAATATTTTATATTATCAGTAAAAACTTGTGTGGGTATCTAACATCAATATATATTGAACTGTCACTGAACAGTTTGTCCTTTAAGGCAATAAAATTTTCCGTTAATTAATGAAGGTTAAGTCTAACATTAATATATCCGAAAACCTTCTCAAAATGTGATACACAATCAATAAAAACAATTATTACATTTCACAGCACAAAAAAAGAAAAACAAAAAGCGGTACTTTTTTAAATGTATACACTAATCGTCATTTCCTTAAGACGTAACGCGGCCATTTTAAACAAAGTTTCAAACGTATCACTCATATGTTTATATACACTCGAAGTGTTATTTTTCCGTGTTTAACCCCATGGTTCTTTGAAGAAGAGGAGAACCATGCTACTGAATATTAACATGCTTCAGGGGCGTGAGTCAAGATAGTTAATTTAATGTATTTAAAAGTTGACAGGTTTTACCAGCTTTTTTGGTCACGCTATTTTTAGCAACGTGGAAGAGATTACACACGATACTCGCAGGATACGGAATCAGAAAACGACAGTATCATGATACGGATTTTTCAATACGGTGTGCTGTATTTTCACTGTTGGATATGGAAAAGGAATTTGATAGGCATATAATAAACAATCAATAAAAACATACTTTATGAAGAAAAGTAAATCTTTCGAAATATGACCAAGATTTCTATGAGCGACATTTTAGTACAAACCTCTTATTCGCGAGTATCCAGTACTTTTTTATTATAATCCAAATCCAGCGTACCACATAATAAACCTGTACAAAATACTACTATTAAGGGTTCTGCTGAATACGTTTTAAGAGCAGCAAAGATTACCACGAACCAACTTTGGGATTTTCAGCTTCAGTATTGGTGAATGAATTCCATTCCATTCAGGAAATAAGTAGTACTATGATATATATCTTAATCGAAAAGTTAATGGTATGTGATTTTAATAACAACGTATAAGCAGTCGTTCTGACGTGTTTGGAATGTTTTCTTTTAACGGTTCTCCTCCTACCGTTCTCCAATTGTATTTTGCATGGGATAAGGCACTTAAGTTGCTTATTTACCGAAGTCAAGAAAAGAACATGTTTGAGTTTTCGGACCAGGGTGTCATACTTGGGCAACAGATTCTTAACAATAATAAAAACAAATTGTAACAGTTTGACTTTCTTGAAATTTGATGAGCAACAGTTTTCGCTATCAATCCTGTCCTTTTCTTTAACGTAAAATTCATACTTTTGTACATAACTATATTGTCATTTTTTCGACAATAATATCATTTTCAATTTCATTTTTTCGCACTCCTTTACTCAAGCAAATTCTGCATGATGAATGTGTTGATAATGTTGAAATTTGAGTACTTGTTTTTATGTTTGATATGACTTCAAACTGTAATTTTCTTATTCTTCTCAAATGATCAAGTGGACGACTGAATTAGGCATTTAATTGTTTTGGTCTTTGAAGCTAATATATGTTTACAAAGCATTTATGTTAAACAAAAACAAATGCCTCCTGTCTTGATGCACTTTTGTCAGTCGTGAAAATGTCGCATGGAAGCTTACCGTCATCTGGAAATAATATAAATGAGAAACAAAAAGCAGTTAACGTCTGCAGGAATTTAACACTTATTCCAGACCGTTTCTGAAAAGACCCTTATCGCAGAGGAAAAGTTTGCGTCCGTCTGATAACCCTTCTAGTATTATCAAATTCCACTGGGGAAAAAAGGCCAAAGACGCACAGCTATGTACACATTAACAGTAGGATGAATATACAAACTTGTGATGTTATTACGTACGAATTTGCGATATTTTCCAATCTTACAAAATGTTCGTTTTTCCTTATACATTTTATTATCAATATATTACATTTAGTCCTCTTTTACTATGTAATGCCGTTGTTTAATATCTGTTTCTTGGAACCGAACCATTTTCTAAATAAAACCGTACTTATTATATACTTACATGCAAAACATTGTAAAAATGACAGTACTGCCATCAGACAGACATTCATTCTTGTGTATTTAAGGTCTTCTCAGTTTCTCAGTTTAATTTTCCAAATTGTTTCCTCCGCTGTTTGTACTTGCGTAATAACTCAACATGTTGAAAATAATGATATTTTAAAGGTTTAAACACGGTGTGGCATATTACAAGGGTTTGCCATTAATATTTGTTTAAAATAAAGGTCGAGCTCATTTCACCATCGTGGTTTTTTATGACAGTGTTCTGTTTGTTTTCTGAAAAAGCTTTTTATTTTCCAAAATCTTTCTTTAAATCGGTCGTTCCTCTGATCATTTGAATCTAATCAGCATTGCTGTGGCATATTTCTATGGTGTTATACTTCTTAGCACTGCTATTCTGTTAATGATAAATTCAATTTATTCAATTCCTTTTGAAAAGCACAACTTCAGTAATTACAAAATATCATGCAGTGGCAACAATAAGATAATGACAAGGACATTGAAAAGGATGTATGAGAAATAAAACAGAGTATTTATAAAATCTGAAAAAGGGACAGAAACTAGCCCGTAGCTTAAACGGTCGCGGAGTTCGTGTGTTAAATGGCATTAAAATAAAGGAAAGAATGAAAACCATCAAACCGCACACAGTATTTCTTTTAACTGGAATTTCTAGACAAAGCCAATTTAGCAAAACACACAAATTCCTCGTCTGGTTTTAAGGCAAAAAACATTAAACTGTTTAACTTGCTAATTTGACAGTGTTTTTATTGGCAAAACGTGATTGTGCGAAACTGATTCATTTTTCGTTATAAGCACTAAACACGTACATTTTTCTCTCAGGCAATGGTCTTTGTGTCATTAAACTAGACGTCTCTAGGATTTCGTCTGACGAATTTGTTTATTATTGTCATACCGTTCTCTGGTACTAATACAATGTATATGATAAAATCGTACAATGCATTTTCCTTTTTTTTAAAAATCTGAAAAGCTTTTTCATTCATTTGCTCATAGGTTGACTTTGAATGTTATGAAAGCTATATTCAATCATAAGTTCCGACATTTTGTTCCAAAAGTACCACATATTCCTTTAGTTGTCCCATGGACGCCCTGAAAGTTTAATAATAATCACTTAAGAATAAGTGAAACATATGACGTATATACTATTATTAACCTAGTCTCATCTAGAACGACTGTGAACTAATTATGTTAGTTGCGTTTAATGATCATTTAAAACTATTTCTAAGGCCTTTCAGATGTTCGTTGAATTCAAAACAAAGAACACGCATTAAGTAATTTCTATTATTTAGCACTGTTCCACCTTTTTCGACAACATCTAGTCGAGGCGCAATATTATGCCAAAGGAAATGGGAATTGAGGGGGATGGCGGAGTTTTGGGCAGCTTCCTTGTCCCATAGCTATGTTAGGTCGTACCTCATCCTTGTATATTTGTACTCTCAAACACGCGTTCCTTGGTTTACTCAAAAAGATTAGTACCCTTGATCTCATCAATTGGCAGCATTTGCGTGAATAAAATGCATAACACAATATGCTTAAAGTACAATCAGGTAGACATATTGAAATACCTTTGTTTTTTTCCGAATAAAGTTATCAAAATGACAATCTTGTCTTAGCAGGGATTAAGGTTCTACTAAAAGGACGTATCAGGAATACTCTAAAATATCCATTTTACTTTTGACGACAATTTTCTGCAGCCGACAAACCATAACGTAGAGTAAACCATCTTATTTGTGTTTCTAAGGAAGGTCTAGGTTTTAAGCTTTTTGACTCTCGCTAATTCCTTACAAATATCCGTCAACCGTTTTTAAAGCCGCAGAAGAAAAACATTAATGCTTTAGATCATTTTTTTTAACCGAACAGGTTTTCCCAAACCGTGCTTGAAGTATGCGTACAATGTTTTATTTTACAGATCTTTTATCGGCTGCGCAACTCACGTTGTAGCATTTGAAACGGTTTCGCTATAAACTCAAGGTCGAGCTAATCTCTTTTTCAGATGCTTTATCACTTGGTTCTATACGTGTTATAGACACCTGGAATTCTAAACAACTATTGAATTGTGGCCAATTTAAATGGCTATGCAATCTGTGTGCCAAATATGTAAAAATGACTGTATTTATCATTTGACCAGACTGGGTCTTTTAAAAATGTATGGTTCCTGATTAGAAATCTTTGAGACGAAAATTGTTTTCGATAGAGTTATAGCAAAGAGGAAGACCAAACTTCCTCGGATATCAAAAATCATTTTACACCAAAAAACAAATAAAATGCAACGAGTAAATTGGAAATCGTACTACTTAAATATTTAGCGCGCATGAATATACCCATGACAAACACAAATGAAAACCCAAAGTATCGAGCGCAATCGACTGTGAGGTCGTACTGGTGAACGTTTACAATGCTGTCGGTTTGATATAACGTTTGAATCAATGCGTGTGTAATGCAGGTCGGAAAAAGCTCTGAAAATATTATATAGTTTCAATGTACGATATGCCAAAATTAAATAATGAAATTCGAAACATATTTGTTAGACTTAATCACAAACTAACCGAGCATGATCGGGGGCAATGTGTGCAACGACGGTACGTCAAGACGTTTATATCCGTTAAAAGCATTTCCGCAATCTCTTCTTGACTGCACCGTAGACGGCAAAACAAATCGTCGGTACGAGGGGTCGTCAAATTCGCCGAACCACTGTGGCGAAACGTGTGCGGGATACCGGGGTACATTGTCGAAGGCAAGTAAAAACACCTGTTTTAAACCCTCAACATCGACGTGCCGACTACAAAGGGTACGTTATATCGCACACCTTCAAGGTTCGAATCGTGATATTACAGAATAATTTGGAACCTCTTATTATTTTTTATCTGTTTTCATCCTTTGTATCCAGAGCATATGTTGTTGGTTTTTCATATCTCTTGACATTGAATACGTCTAAAAGTTATCTGAAAGTTAGAAAAACATTTCACTGTTTAAAATAGCTTTGCTAAAAAACTTCCGTCATGTATTTACTAAAGTTCTGATAACAACAAAATATATAGTTTCACAATCATAATTCAATTTACAAACGAGTATGTTCAATAAACAAACGAAAAACATATAAAAACAAAGTCTGTCTACAAATGTCTGTTCTCGTTAAATGTGAAATGATTCCGCTTTACAACTTTATGATTGTAATTTCAATAAAATATTTTAGCTTTAACATTATTGTTTCACTAATGTAATTATGAACACGTTGTCTGTTGATTAACACCGGAAAGAAACATATCACTAACATTCCATTTTTGTTACTATCATCTTTTATCTTTCGAATTAAATTGATGAATGTATTCGCCAATGCGGCCATTGTGCTGTCAAGTATAATTCCAATTTTAATTAAATGTAAATGGATTTTTTTTATTTCAGGATTCACGGATAGTCCACCTAAATGGCCGTCAACCAATCTTTTGACGATTTTTAGACTATGGCAGACTGGTGACGTCCACCATCCCAGCAAAAAGTAGCAAACGGGCCTTGCGCAGAGGATCCTCGCGGCCACAATTTTTAAATTATCTTTGTTATAAATTCAAATTTCTACGAAAATATCATTGCCTACTATCTAACACATATTTATTTATGTCATTATGCCGAAAAAACATGTTCAGATACCATAATGCACTTACATGCATCGATTGTATCCATTAATCTGTAAATCTAGGACAAATCTGACAGGTTGTGTACATGTATGAAACGGAGTAGAGGATTTCGAATATTTTGGTCGTTAATAGGCTCGGTTAAATAACACTATTAAAAATGCAACCATTTCAATGCGCTGAACGCTAACGTGTTTGATGGGTCAAGTTGGGAGAACATAGCTGATATGCCTATGCATTACATTTTTGATGAAATATGTATTTGAATGTATCAATAAAGCTTATAAAGGGAGAAGTAGTCACATTTCAGAGAGTGAGCACAGTTCACGTTCCATCGTGATACCGCGCATTTAGAGCCCAAACATTGCTTTAGAACTACATACTACGTTAGTCCACCTAAATGGCCGATCGCTCATTATTGTAGCTACATACTACGTATCAAGTCAATACATATTAAGAAATTATTTAAAAATAACTTTTCTTTAGTTTTAAGGTATTTTTTGTAACGATATATGGATAAATCTGGCGGTGACTTGCCGGGAGTCTAGACAGTGATTTTGTGTGTCTATTTGTTTACTACTACAAGGTAGTGATATATTTCCTAAAGTAATTGACACATACACGGATTGTTTATAAATTTATGTATGCGTAATAAAGGTAAAAGGTAAAACTGTGCACATAAAACAACAACAACAACACAGTCATTCCTTGAATGCTACATAGAGACAGTACAAAACATGTACAGATATAATGACAACAAGAGAGGTTTGCGCATTTCCGTCATTGTATTGTTATATATATCAAATAAAGAGATCCCAAATGATGATCAATGATATACTTTTAATATATTTAATGATACACGGGATTCATTTATGATGTAATTTTTAGACTGTGATTACAGAATTATGATTGAAATGTCATGGTTTAACATGTGTGACACCAGAAATAATTGTCAAACCGAACTCTTTTAGATACACATTTTGGCAATTACGTCAAGTTTGCCCGAGCAAGAGCATCTGCTAAAACAAACAGAACAGCAACGACACAGGTCGCATTCATAAATGATGCAATTGTTGTCTTTGCAATTTATCCTTTGTGGAATATCCTCCTTCTTCATGTCGCATGTCATGAGTGCCTGCAATGACGAGGCGGACCTAGTGAATGAATTCTTGAACAGAGAATTCAAGGGTAAGTTTGTAAATTAAAAGATATTTAAGAGCTTATTAAGAGAATCAGTCGCACTTCTATACAATAAAACGATGATAAATCTCTAAAATCCACCCGAAAATACTTAAAATGCATACCGACTATATTCAGAGAGCATTCGTGGACTAGGGTCAAAGGCGACCAGCGACACACTTTCACGCCACGGCAAGCTTGCCGGGGGTGTTGCCAAGGAGCTGCAAAAAATGTACGCGTCGCTGTCTGTGGACGACCCAAAGATACATTTAAAGACTAAACGAGAGGATGACATGGATGTATTGGTTAAACTCATTCGGAAAGAACAACTTACCAGACAATTAGACATCAGATGCCACAAGGCCTTTCCCAAGCTTGACACCAAAACCATTTCAAAAGTAAAATTTGAATCGAAGATGGCATCTTTGTCAAAAGACTAGACCTATCAAGAGACGTTAGGATGCGGCAAGCAACTGCATGAACATGAGCAGCTACATTAAAGTTATCTTCAACTTATGGTTATACGTTAATCAAATAGTTTATCAATTCTAGTCGACGTAAATTTGTATGTTCATGTTTTGTTTTAAATATAATTGCCTATTTGATCCCATATTCAAAACTGTAACATTTAAATTGTTCAGTTTCAACAACCCTTTATCGAAGCTTTATTATTGTTAAACAGTAATCAAAATTAAACAGTGACACTAGCTGATTGCCACCTTGCACTATTTGTTTGTCGCAGGTTGATTGTTTGTTTTAAGTGTATTTGTTTGTATGAAGTCTTGCGTATATTTGAACTATGCATTTATGTGATAACCATTATTTTTTGTATGTACGTTTTTCATTGAGAGTTATCTTATAACTATTAAAACATCTTTCAAGTTATTGTTATAGTTGTATATATAAGGACACGTTAATAAGAAAGAGTTCATATAGCATGAGAAATTTTCATGTACATGGTTATATTGTTGATGCTACTGCAGAATGATGATGATGATGATGATGATGATGTTCGTGATGATGATGATGATGATGATGATGATGATGATGATGATGATGATGATGATGATGATGATGATGATTAGGTATCACCATTTTTGAACACTGTTGCGTTGCTCTGCACAATACATAGAAAGCGAGGGTAACTGTGACTGCGCACAGGGTTAACAATCATTGACGGATGGGTACAAATTTATTCGATAAAAATCAACATGTATAAAAAATGGTGGACTGCTACGCTCATTTCGTGACCCAGAGTATATTTATGTGAAAATAACGACTCTAACGACAAATCCAACCCAGTTAAGATCACTGTCAGGTACATTTCGAACAATTATATCATTATTATTCAACATCGATGCATAATATTACTATATATTCTTTCGCCCAGTGTTAAATGGTAGAGAGTTGTAGCGTTACAGGGATACACATGAAATGTCAAAATAATAAAAAAAGTATCCCTGATCGCTCATTATTGTAGCTAGATTCACGGATAGTTCCCTAAAAGGCTTTTTATTTGAAGGAAATGATGATATGGTTCTAATTAGATTCTCTTGGGCAATTATCTTGGTGGTTTAAAACTTGAAATAAGTTGGTGTTTTCTACTGATTGTTTGTTACACAACATTAATTTGATTTGATTCATTATCTCTTTATAGCTGTCCATCATTAGTTCAATGCACGTAATAAAGTCGTAGAGCACTTCTTTCATCGTTGCCTATGAATTGAAAGGCTTCGTCCTATACCAAATACTTGTGAGATGAGCGTGTAGGAGTTTTGTTTAAACTGAATACAATTACCGTCTACAGCAGTTTATATTGTTATCCCTTCGTTTCATGAATTAATGCCTATATAAATGCATACTAGTTTGGTGTACTTTTTAATATAATGTACGCAAATGATTAATCTTGTACCTGATTTCTCCCTCTTGGATATTTTGTTATTATAGTTGTACATAAATGCATATGCCTGAGTACTCGTCGTGTCGTTGTAGCAAGTTGATGGGAAAAAAAACATCATCATTTTTTCCAAAATTTTTAATAAAGGATATAAGAGAAAAACTATCATTTTGCTTGAAGTTTATGTCCGTTTTCAGGGGAGGGGGGGTTACACGGTTGTCCATTTTGTCCGTGTTATCCACTGTTTCCCGTCTAAAAACAAGGGTGGTCCTAACCCTACACATTAACAAATGTAATAACATATAATGGACCTAGCCAAGCAAACAATAAACTAATAATGAACTTGTTTAAAGGCATGAGAAACAGAATCCCAAGAGAAACTAATTTAGTCACACAAGCTCACGAGCACTACGTCCCAAGAAACACACAATGAAACACACAACGCCCCATAGACTAAAGCCCAAGTAAAACTCATTGAGACGCACAACGTCATGAGCACCAAAGCCCAAGAGACGCTCAATTAAACATTAAACGTCACGTTGACAAAAGCCCAAGATACATCCCAAGAGACAGTCAATAAGACACTCAACGTCACGTGGACCAGAGCCCAAAATACCCTGAATAAGACACACAACGTCACGTGGACCAAGGCCCAAGAACACTCTATTAGACACTCAACGTCACTTTGACCAAAGTCCAAAAGACACTCAATAAGACACTCAACGTCACTTGGACCAAAGTTCAAGAAACACTCACTTAGACACTCAAAGTCGCGTTGACCAAAGCCCAAGAGACACTCAATTAGACACTCAACGTCACATGGACCAAAGTCCAATAGACACTCTATTTGACACTCAACGCCAAGTGGTCCAAAGCCAAAGAGACACGTGAACTAAAGACCAAGCCACACTCAATTAGACACTTAAAATCGCGTGGACCAAAACCCAGGAAACACATATTAAGACACAGATCGTTACGAGCACCAAACCCCAAAACGCTCAATAATTCCATTGACGTCACGTGGACCAAAACCCAAGAGACGCTCAATTAAACACTCAACGTCAAGTGGAAAAAATACCAAGCAATACTCAATAAGACACCCAAAGTCACGTGGACCAAAACCCAGGCAACACTTATTAAGACACACAACGTTACGAGCACCTAACCCAAAAACACTCAATATTCCGTTGACGTCACGTGGACTAAGGTCCAAGATACACTCACTGTGACACACAACGTCATGAGCACAGCACCAGAGCCCAAGGTCCACCCAGTAAAAAACAATGTCACGTGGACCAAAGTCTAAGACACACCAAAAAAGCACACAACATCACGAGCACAAGAGAAACTTATAGAGACGCACAACGTCACGAGCACCACAATTAATACAATTCTTTAAATATACTAGAAAGGATGAATAAATGTCGAAAATAATGGTTTTCATGATTGATTCTGAGTTTAATTTGAAAAAAATGTGCAGAAAACACGGTATTTCTACCTTATGAGACTATATGAGATCATTGTAAATCTATTAACATTCACCAATCATTTAATATTTTTGTGTTTTCAGCTATTAAATACACGGTTACAATCATGTTATCAGTAATTAATATTCGCCATTAATGCATTATTTATTAAGCAGTTATAGATGTATCACTCGAACTATATATTTGTTATACATATGTATGTATTGATTTTGAATAAGAGTGTCACTTTAAGAAAAATGGAATTTACGGCAGTTTACCAAACAGTTGAGGTCTGTTCAATTGTGAGTTATTTCATATGACTGAATTGAATGCACTGATGCCCAAATGAGCTTATTCTGAGTCTTCTCTTTCTAAGTCCACATCTGTCATTTTGTGAGAGTGCTGCATAAACCATAACTTAAATAACAAAGTTATTTTTTCATACCACATAAGGTATCGTGAACTTGCAGAAACTGAACGTTGAACTTTTATGGCACATCTTGAAGGGAAAAATCGTTTAATAATTGACTATATGGCTGGTGCAGCCGTTAAATATCATTTACTACAGGTTTTAAAATCATAAGGCCTTAGAAATCACATTTAATCGGATGTTATTTTGATAATAATGCAAAGAACTATATACGCTAGCAACGTAAATCTAAGTGCGACAATAAATTGTACTGAACGCAGTTAATGTCGGTCTGGAATGAAAATCATTTGATTTTCTGTTGTCCATTTAAAACGCCTTTAAGTATATTAACAACTAAATACGTCTCGTTGTTTTCCAAGAAGAGTTGATTTGCGACAATGGTCCGGTAGAATAAAATAACGAAATGCACGGGATTGGCAGAAATAAGCGACGATAGCCGTCTGTAATTTGCGTCTGCAATTTGCATACATTTTAAGGTAACCTTAGATATATCTAGTTTGTGAAACGATGGTAAAATTGCGCATGCGGCCGACTGTTGTCATTGCAAAAATCCAAGAAGAATATGAATTCTATCGTGAATAACCTACGCTTTTGGTTTCGCAAAACTGTTTATCTTAATCAAAAACACGAGTCACCAATTCGCACTTTTAAAATCGGGAATTAAGTTTAGGCATAACAACAGTCATGTTGACGTTTCTCTCTCTATGCATCCCGCTGGAATTTGGTAATTAGTGGAAACAGACGACTTAGAACAAACCCTGTTTTTATGCCTTGTTTAAGCAGGATATATCAGAAGAAACATATAATTTGTACTTTACTCCGCCGATGGAAAAATGTCTTCTGGCCGAGCATTTAGCAATATTTCATCAAACCACAAGAAGAACTAATTAACTCGCCCTTTATGTAAAACATTAGTGTTGGCCATGGCGAAACATTTTAAAGTTCCAAAAATTGGTTTATACAGCTCATCAAACATCATTTTATTCACATTGTTTAACCATAACGCAGAAGAAATAACCTGAGCCTGAAACCGTTTTGAAAACATTTCCGGGAAATTGTTACATAAAATTCAAGGGAGTGTACAAAAAATCAAATTGCATTTCCAGACCCAGAAGTTATACGCCTGCTTTATCACGGATCCTGCAGGTAAGCACATAGAGATTCCCAGAAGTTATACGCCTGCTTTATCACGGATCCTGCAGGTAAGCACATAGAGATTCCCAGAAGTTATACGCCTGCTTTATCACGGATCCTGCAGGTAAGCACATAGAAATTCCCAGAAGTTATACGCCTGCTTTATCACGGATCATGCAGGTAAACACAATGAAATTCCCAGAAGTATACGCCTGCTTTATCACGGATCCTGCAGGAAAGCAAAAAGAGATTCCCAGAAGTAATACGCCTGCTTTATCAGCGATCCTGTAGGAAAGCAAAAAGAGATTCCCAGAAGTAATACGCCTGCTTTATCAGCGATCCTGCAGGTAAGCACATAGAGGTTCCCAGAAGTTATACGCCTGTTGCATCAGGGATCCTACAGGTAAGGACATAGAGAGACCCAGAAGTTATATGCCTGCTTTATTAGGGATCCTGCAGGTAAGGACATAGAGAGAATCAGAAGTCATACGCTTGCTCTATTAGGGATCTTGCAGGTAAGCACATAGAGATTCCCAGAAGTTATACGCCTTTTATATCAAGGATCCGGCAGGTAAGGACATTGATAGACACAGAAGTTATATGCCTGCTTAATCAGGGATCCGGCAGTTAAAGACATACATTAGCACAGAAGTTATACGCCTGCTATATCAGCAATCATGCAGGAAAGGGCGAGGAGATGGCTTTATTTCAGTGTCTCTTGGGCGTTGGTGCTCGTGACGTTGTGCGTCTCTATAAGTTTCTCTTGTGCTCGTGATGTTGTGTGCTTTTTTGGTGTGTCTTGGACTTTGGTCCACGTGACATTGTTTTTTACTGGGTGGACCTTGGGCTCTGGTGCTCGTGACGTTGTGTGTCACAGTGAGTGTTTCTTGGACCTTGGTCCACGTGACGTCAACGGAATATTGAGTGTTTTGGGGTTAGGTGCTCGTAACGTTGTGTGTCTTAATAAGTGTTGCCTGGGCTTTGGTCCACGTGACTTTGGGTGTCTTATTGAGTATTGCTTGGTATTTTTTACACTGGAAGTTTAGTGTTTAATTGAGTGTCTCTTGGGCTTTGGTCCACGTGACGTCAATGGAATTATTGAGCGTTTTGGGGTTTGGTGCTCGTAACGTTCTGTGTCTTAATATGTGTTTCCTGGGTTTTGGTCCACGCGACTTTAAGTGTCTAATTGAGTGTGGCTTGGTCTTTAGTCCACGTGGCGTTGAGTGCCTAATTGAGTGTCTCTTTGGCTTTGGACCACGTCGCGTTGAGTGTCAAATAGAGTGTCTATTGGACTTTGGTCCATGTGACGTTGAGTGTCTAATTGAGTGTCTCTTGGGCTTTGGTCAACGCGACTTTGAGTGTCTAAGTGAGTGTTTCTTGAACTTTGGTCCAAGTGACGTTGAGTGTCTTATTGAGTGTCTTTTGGACTTTGGTCAAAGTGACGTTGAGTGTCTAATAGGGTGTTCTTGGGCCTTGGTCCTCGTGGCGTTGTGTGTCTTATTCAGGGTCTTTTTGGCTCTGGTCCACGTGACGTTGAGTGTCTTATTGACTGTCTATTGGGATCTATCCAAAACCTGCGTAGGAAAGGTGTGCTTATTCAACAGAGAAGATAAAGACATTAAAACGTCATGAGACACTTGTAAAACATCCTGTAGGAGGAGAAATGAAGTGAG
This sequence comes from Mya arenaria, assembly GCF_026914265.1. NCBI lineage: Eukaryota > Metazoa > Mollusca > Bivalvia > Myida > Myidae > Mya > Mya arenaria. Next base: position 15,621,443 of record NC_069126.1, on the reverse strand, counting down.
AAAAGACAGATGAAATGTACAAAAAAGTTAGTTAATAATGCAACATTGAAGTTAGGATGTTCTTGTTGGACTGTTTGTGATCTGCGTAGGGATCTGTAATACTGAATACGGAAGTAGTAGAGTCTACAACATTGTGTGAGGGCAGTGCAGTATTAAAGTCTACAACTCTAGGAGGAGGGCAGTGCAGTATTAATGTCTACAACTCTGGAGGAGGGCAGTGCAGTATTAATGTCTTCAACTCTGGGAGGAGGCCAGTGCAGTATTTATGTCTACAACTCTGGGAGGAGGGCAGTGCAGTTTATTCCTCTAAAGACGATTCCAATAAAATCAAACCATTCCCAATGCCAAAAATGACTTTCTTTATTCATGGGACGGTAAAATGCAAGCTTCATCTAAATGTCAAATTCACAGTGTTTTATAAAAAAGGAAATTGTTGCTGAGTTGAAAGGCAGTGTTAAGCGGTTACGTTCATTATGTTAGACTGACATAAGCAAATGATTTGATAATATTATAGTTAAAACAATAAGTGTTGAAATTTGTTCTTAAAGATTGATCAAGCATAAAAGAGTTTTGTACTTTTTTTTTACAAGTTTATACTAATTGCAGAGCAACCATTATGCAATTTCCTTGGAACAAAGGTAGCTGGTTTCTAAGTTTTGTAGAGGAAGTGGAAGCTGCGTGTTTATAAAAACAATGATAAAAATATTTTGGAGAAATGATCAATACATTTTTTATCGTAAATGTTTGGCCGATAAACAGGAAAAAATATGTATTGGTTGCTTAAAGAATTGATAGGGTAAAGCGGTCACATTCATTTTCTTAGACTGACATAATTAAATGATTTGGTTTATAATAGTTAAAATAATAGTTGTTAAAATTGGTTTTCAAAAATTGATAGAGCATGAACAAAGTATTGCACTTCGCGTAAATTTTACAAATTTGTATTAATTGCAAAGCAAACATTTTGCAATTTTCTTGTAACCGAAGATTCTATTTTTGGAAGAGGTATTGAAAGATGTTCATAAAAACAATATAAAATACAATGTTGCAGAAATTTTAAAACAAATATCGTAAGTAAATGTTTGGCCGAAAAACACCAAAACGAAAAAATATCATTTTTACTTCTTATACGTATGGATAAGGAGCAAACTCAGTTCATTAAAAAATACAATAACAGAGGATATTTGTTAATTCATAAGTTTAATGGTAAAAGATCTTTTACGCAATTATATTATATTTCAGTACTTTTGAAAAATAAAACGGTTGAAAACAAAAGAGTATAAACTGTAGATCTAGGGCTAATATAACCTCGCCCAATAATTAAGGTCAAATTCACAGCCACTATACTTCACAGCGGGGAAATGGCCAAGAATCGCATCATTAAAATGCAAGGCAAATCTAAAATATTTCACACGTGTAGACGCAGAAAACAGCATAATCTTTCTTTGCATAAGAAATAATTTAATATCTTTTCTGTCAATTTTTTATTTAGAAATTAGCGTCACTTAATTGTTTGTTTCATCGGTTGTGATCCGTGGTGACCCATGTGAGAACCGCTTTGAAGTCACGTGATTCCTTACCCTGTCCTTGCAAAATAGACTAACTTGATAGTCATGGAATAATGTCTTAGGAGGTTAAATAATGCCAGAATTGTATTCGAGCATCGGTACATCAGAAATGATTTTTTTTCTTTTGTCTCATATCTCCACTTTGTACGAAATTACGCGTAGGAAGTTATTTAACTTTGCGGCCGCGGATGGGTTGGGGCAGGGAGGGATTGCTTTCAACAAAAAAAGGTTAGGAGCACTCTCGAAGGAAATCGAGGGAACAAATGATATCCATTGTTCCATTAAGACTTGTCACCTGCAGGAAACATAATACATATTTCAAATATATTTCAAACGTTTATTCTGCTATATTTACACCTCAACTTCCATTCCTTAAATGAACGCCATTTCGGCAATTGCGTTCATCAATCGATGAACGCAACATCTTCGGATATGTTCGGATCGCAATTCATTGCATAACAATATACATGATTTTTTTTATCTTGTTATTGTTTGTATTGTGTCAGAAGGTCCCGTAAAATATAAATCAACATTTTAGAAAGTGTTAGTTTTTTAAATTTTAAATGTGTAATTGCCATAACTGTTTGAATTTTACGTTTAAAAGTGATTTCAAGTGGTTGATCTTTTCCTGCGATATTGTGACGTCATTTGAAAAAAAATGCTTCCCGTTTGAGTCGGGTCGTTCTATTCACAGAATGGGTAGGAATGGGTTACTGAAAAGTTTTTTTTAAATGAAATTAAGTTTTTTTTAACAATTCTTAAATGCAATAATGAACTATTGGTGTAAATATAAGTAATGAATTGCGGGCTTGATGTCACTATTGGGAATATGAACGCAATTTGGCTGGTCAAAGTACTCGTGGAGTCCTTCGGAGTCCACACACTTTGACCAGCCCAATTGCGTTCATATCCCGATAATGACATCAAGCCCGCAATTCATTCCTTAAATGGTACCTTGAACAATTGTCATCTGCAGTAAGTAAATAATATATTTAAAAAAATCTAACATGGTTTTGGAGCACTTGTCGTCTGAATGAAGTAAAAAACATACATGTATACATGTATGTTAACTCGGTTCATCTGTAAAATTTCACTCAGAATAAAAAAGGTCAAAAGCGCCCAATATTTAATTATGATTTACAGTATGTAAGATAAGTTATCTTTTTAATTTTGTTTTGTGAATAGTCTGCAGTTTATTTTGTGAAAAGTCTGAGACATTTGTCAATGTTTACCTCTTCAGACTTTCACATAATAGTTATTACATTGGTGAAGCGTAATATGTTACGCAACGACGTGAAGGTGACAGGAAACATTGACAGCACGTACATTTAATTAAATTATAAAAACTTCGAAACTGTTTTTAACAGTACCGATGTCGTAAAAGCCAGTTATAACATAGCATGCAAATACAATGGACTACAAATCGTTAGAATGGCATTTGTCATCAGACAGACATTTAGGTACTCTTTTCTGCAGATAGAGTTGGGATATTTTATTATTGAAGTACTTGGGGTTTACCTATTAATTTATACTAATTGTTTTATAATTAAGTTTCCTCAAGTTATTGCAAACTTTGATAAGATTTAGCTTTTACTTTTTAATTTATTCAGGATTGTTGTGTTAAGAGTGAGGTTTTTGCACGTAAACTTGTTTAACCCCGAGGAAATTTAAAATATACTTACCGTTCCAAGGCGGTACCTAACAATCCTTGATAAACATACCTAGTTTTTTATATAATATACATGCTCTGTATTGTTTGTAGAGATTTGTGAAGTTGTACCATGTTTCCTGTTTGTGATTTTTCAGTTTTTGTGTTCTATGTCTTTGGCGTTTACCCTGTGCCATTAAACGGGGTTTGTGTTTAAACTTTTGGCAACTAAGCTTGTTTCTGTAGATGACTTAAATATTGAAGGAAACACAATTTGTTTTTGGCGCATTCCTGTGTACTTTATGTATTCACAAGTTCTCGGTAATGTTTTCCAAAAAGATTCCAGGTTAAGGTTATTTATTCTGCGTTATGGTTCGACATATTACATTGCATAAGGTTTAATGAGCTGATTTGTGGCATTTGAAATGTTTTGCCATCACTAATGTTTTACTTTCAAGGTTGTGATAATTCCTTCCTCTTGGGCTTTGATGAAATATTGCTAAATCGGCGTCCAGAAGGTAGACAGAAGACAGAGACAAAAGTAAAGTTCATATCTTATGGGGGGGGGGGGTTTCTGATTATACAGCTGAGAAAAGGCAAACACAGGGTTTGTTTTATGTTCATCTGTTTTCACTTGTTAACAAATTACATTGGGACGTTGGGTCATTGCATTCGACAAGATGAACTGAAGTAGAAACAGTAAAATAAATATGGTGCACTTAACACCGAATCTATTAAGTTCCCTGACCGACCTCTTTCTTGTCTCAAATCCACAACATGTTAACATTTCTGGTGTTGGTGAACCATTTTCAGACCAGTATATGCGCTATTTTTGTCCCATCCTCTGTTGCGTTAAATTTTCTTATTTAAAATCAATTCATACACATGTATAAGAAACAAAAAATTTGAGTGATTAACCTTCAACAGCTTACCAAATAATGCATTTGTGAAAAAATCTTATTACTGATTACAAGATGGTAACCGTGTATATATTGCTGCAAACGTACAAATATGAAATGACTGGTGGGTCTTAAAATACTCGTACTGCATATTTGGGAGTAGGAATGCATATACTTACAAAAGAAGGATATGGACGTACGACCTGAGTGACTTCAACCTATGACGACGTACTGTTATTGAATTCAACTTGGACTCCTGTTTAACGACATGCATTGACAAATTTGTTAACAATAAAGCTAAATTAAAAGAAAAATAAACTACGACAAACCCAAGCTATCAGACCTCCAAAACGGTAAGTCCACCTACAAACGTTAACATAATTGAACAACATCTCTTATTAGAAAAGCTCGCATTAATCTTAGGGAGATATTGGTAAAGAAGCGTCGACCTGATAACTTGACAATAACTCACTTTTGGAAACTTATTAAACAGTTTACAAGGTCTGCCTCTTCAAACCCCAACATTTCTGTCCTTAAACATAACGACCAATTCCACACCAAAAACTCTGATAAGACTAAAATTTTAATACCCTTTTTCAGTCGCAAATTTCTCGATGTTTCAAATTAAGCTCTTCCTCCGTATCATATTTCTAAGGATCAACCGGGTCTAAGTTGTTTTTTTTATCGAACTGGAGGTATCAGCTGTATTAAAGTCGTTATCGACAGGGAAGGCTTCTGGTCCAGATAAAATAAACAATCGTGTTTTAAACGAGTTGGCATGCGGACTAGCGTACCTTTGTGTTCAACAACTCTTTTCAAATTGGTAAGGAAGAAGTGACAATTGGCCTATGTATATGCAGTTCATAAGACGAACGACCACTGTTAGTTTGAAATTATCGACCTACATTGTTGTTATGTTGCATAGGTAAAGAACTTGAAAGGATTATTCATAAGCATATGTTTAACTTTTTCGTTGTCATCATGACATATCTTCCTGAACTTTTGTTTTTATTTTATTTTTGGACTAATGTCGCAAAAGATAGTAATAAACAAAGCCTGCCAATAAAATAAACTACACTTCTTTTGAATGAGATCTGCCAGCAGACTGATGTTTATTACAGGAAATAAACTCCATTTTTGGCATTCTACCTTGTACTTTATGTTTAAACACTTTCTCGGAAATATATTCCAAAACGATTCCATATAAACGTTATTTCTTCTGCGTTGACATATTGAATCAAAAGAGGTTTATGAGCTGCATTCACCAATTTGATGACTTGTTTCGCCATCACTGATGTTTTGCATCTAATGAAATATTGCTCAATTGGCGGCCAGAAGGTATTTTCCACTGGCAGAAGTAGAGTATAATTCTTATTTTTTCTTCTGATTATCCAGCTGAGACAAGGCATAAAACAGGGTTTGTCTGTTTTCACTTAACCTAATTCCAGAAAGATATATAGAGAGACTGGGAAATACCTTCTGGTATTTCGGTCAGGGAACTTAATAGATTCGGTGTTAAGTGCACCATAATTATTTTACTGTTTCTACTTCAGTTCATCTTGTAGAATACAATGACCCAACGTACTTCACAAAAAACGTTCTTGCACAAAACAGAACGTTGATATTTCATGGCGAATCAAATTCACAGCATCACAATCACCCTTCATCTTATTTTTGCTTTGAGATATGATACAGTCGCATCAATCCGATACCTATAAAGCACACACGATAGAGAAATAATATGGTCCTTAATTTAAACTATTATTAATGGCGAAATTGTGTTATGAGGGACTATGTACGTCATTCACTACGATATTTTTTATCATTATGCATTAGAAAAAATATTTAATCGGACAATATTTGGATAATAATGCAAATAACTAATTATGGTATCTACGTAGTTTTGAGTGCGATAATAAATTGTACTGAACACAGTTCATGTCTCCCTGAAAAAAAAACCGGTTTAATTTGTTGTTGTCCATTAAAAAAAGTATATTTACTAAATAATACATTTCGTTATTTTCCAGGGACAGCTGATTTGTGACAGAGGGTCGGTGGAATAAAGTAACAATATGCACGAAATGGCAAAAATTAGCTACAATAGCCGTCTGCAATTTGCATACGTTATAAGGTAAATTTAGGTATAAACAGTTTGTGAAACGATGGTAGAAATGGCGCATGTTTCCGATTGTTGACGTTGCCCAAATCCAACAAAGCATATTAATGTTACCGTGCATAATCTGTACAAATGTTCTCGCAAAACAAGATGATTCATTTAAACCCAAAACAAAAGGGACCGAATCGCGCTTTTATAATCGCGAATTTAATCTAAGCAGTCATGTTGACCAGTCTGTCTCTCTCGATTTATATATCCCAATGTAATTTGTTAACAAGTGAAAACAGATGAACATAAAACAAACCCTGTGTTTGCCTTTTCTCAGCTGTATAATCAGAAACCCCCCATAAGATATGAACTTTACTTTTGTCTCTGTCTTCTGTCTACCTTCTGGACGCCGATTTAGCAATATTTCATCAAAGCCCAAGAGGAAGGAATTATCACAACCTTGAAAGTAAAACATTAGTGATGGCAAAACATTTCAAATGCCACAAATCAGCTCATTAAACCTTATGCAATGTAATATGTCGAACCATAACGCAGAATAAATAACCTTAACCTGGAATCTCTTTGGAAAACATTACCGAGAACTTGTGAATACATAAAGTACACGGGAATGCGCCAAAAACAAATTGTGTTTCCTTCAATATTTAAGTCATCTACAGAAACAAGCTTAGTAGCCAAAAGTTTAAACACAAACCCCGTTTAATGGCACAGGGTAAACGCCAAAGACATAGAACACAAAAACTGAAAAATCACAAACAGGAAACATGGTACATCATCACAAATCTCTACAAACAATACAGAGCATGTATACTATATAAAAAACTAGGTATGTTTATCAAGGATTGTTAGGTACCGCCTTGGAACGGCAAGTATATTTTAAATTTCCTCGGGGTTAAACAAGTTTACGTGCACAAACCTCACTCTAAACACAACAATCCTGAATAAATTAAAAAGTAAAAGCTAAATCTTATCAAAGTTTCCGAAGGACTCCACGAGTACTTTGACCAGCCCAATTGCGTTCATATCCCCGATAGTGACATCAAGCCCGCAATTCATTACTTATATTTACACCAATAGTTCATTATTGCATTTAAGAATTGTTAAAAAAACTTAATTTCATTTAAAAAAAACTTTTCAGTAACCCATTCCTACCCATTCTGTGAATAGAACGACCCGACTCTAACCGGAAGCATTTTTTTCAAATGACGTCACAATAGCGCGGGAAAAGATCAACCACTTGAAATCACTTTTAAACGTAAAATTCAAATATCTATGGCAATTACACATTTAAAATTTAAAAAACTAACACTTTCTAAAATGTTGATTTATATTTTACGGGACCTTCTGACACAATACAAACAATAACAAGATAAAAAAAAATCATGTATATTGTTATGCAATGAATTGCGATCCGAACATAACCGAAGATGTTGCGTTCATCGATTGATGAACGCAATTGCCGAAATGGCGTTCATTTAAGGAATGGAAGTTGAGGTGTATATATAGCAGAATAAACGTTTGAAATATGTATTATGTTTCCTGCAGGTGACAAGTCTTAATGGAACAATGGATATCATTAGTTCCCTCGATTTCCCTCGATAGTGCTCCTAACCTTTTTTTGTTGAAAGCAATCCCTCCCTGCCCCAACCCATCCGCGGCCGCAAAGTTTAATAACTTGCTACGCGTAATTTCGTACAAAGTGGAGATATGAGACAAAAGAAAAAAATCATTTCTGATGTACCGATGCTCGAATACAATTCAGGCATTATTTAACCTCCTAAGACATTATTCCATGACTATCAAGTTAGTCTATTTTGCAAGGACAGGGTAAGGTGAGTCTAATTTGCAAGGACAGGGTAAGGAATCACGTGACTTCAAAGCGGTTCTCACATGGGTCACCACGGGTCACAACCGATGAAACAAACAATTAAGTGACGCTAAATAAAAATTTGACAGAAAGGATATTAAATTATTTCTTATGCAAATAAAGATTATGCTGTTTTCTGCGTCTACACGTGTGAAATATTTTAGATTTGCCTTGCATTTTAATGATGCGATTCTTGGCCATTTCCCCTCTGTGAAGTATAGTGGCTGTGAATTGACCTTAATTATTGGGCGAGGTTAAATTAGCCCTAGATCTACAGTTTATACTCTTTTGTTTTCAACCGTTTTATTTTTCAAAAGTACTGAAATATAATATAATTGCGTAAAAGATATTTTACCATTAAACTTATGAATTAACAAATATCCTCTGTTATTGCATTTTTTAATGAACTGAGTTTGCTCCTTATCCATACGTATAAGAAGAAAAAATGATATTTTTTCGTTTTGGTGTTTTTCGGCCAAACATTTACTTACGATATTTGTTTTATAATTTCTGCAACATTGTTTTTTATATTGTTTTTATGAACATACCTTTTCCAAAAATAGAATCCTTGGTTACAAGAAAATTGCAAAATGATTGCTTTGCAATTAATACAAATTTGTAAAATTTACACGAAGTGCAATACTTTGTTCATGCTCTATCAATTTTTAAAAACCAATTTTAACAACTATTATTTAACTATTATAAACCAAATCATTTAATTATGTCAGTCTAAGAAAATGAATGTGACCGCTTAACCCTGTCAATTCTTTAAGCAACCAATACATATTTTTTCCTGTTTATCGGCCAAACATTTACGATAAAAAATATATTGATCATTTCTCCAAAATATTTTTAACATTGTTTTTATAAACACGCAGCTTCCACTTCCTCTACAAAACTTAGAAACCAGCTACCTTGGTTCCAAGGAAATTGCATAATGGTTGCTCTGCAATTAGTATAAACTTGTAAAAATAAAAGTACAAAACTCTTTTATGCTTGATCAATCTTTAAGAACAAATTTCAACACTTATTATTTTAACTATAATATTATCAAATCATTTGCTTATGTCAGTCTAACATAATGAACGTAACCGCTTAACACTGCCTTTTTACTCAGCAACCATTTCCTTTTTTATAAAACACTGTGAATTTGACATTTAGATGAAGCTTGCATTTTACCGTCCCATGAATAAAGAAAGTCAGTTTTGGCATTGGGAATGGTTTCATTTTATTGGAATCGTCTTCAGAGGAATAAACTGCACTGCCCTCCTCCCAGAGTTGTAGACATAAATACTGCACTGGCCTCCTCCCAGAGCTGTAGACATTAATACTGCACTGCCCTCCTCCCAGAGTTGTAGACATTAATACTGCACTGCCCTCCTCCTAGAGTTGTAGACATTAATACTGCACTGCCCTCACACAATGTTGTAGACTCTACTACTTCCGTATTCAGTATTACAGATCCCTACGCAGATCACAAACAATCCAACAAGAACATCCTAACTTCAATGTTGCATTATTAACTAACTTTTTTGTACATTTCATCTGTCTTTTCTCACTTCATTTCTCCTCCTACAGGATGTTTTACAAGTGTCTCATGACGTTTTAATGTCTTTATCTTCTCTGTTGAATAAGCACACCTTTCCTACGTTTATATTACTGCAGAAACAAAACCATTCATTTGCTCTTCTTTCGGGCGATCTCAAACATATAATAATTAAAAAGAAACACTCCTTATTTGATTTATTATTTTTATTGACTTCGTTGCTCTCTGTCTCTATGTTCTTTCATCAAGCTCTAGACTAAGACACCATCCCTGCTGCAACCCAAATCACGATCCATGCAAGTGTTGGTGTGGCCCTGATCCGTTTGCCGTTAAACAGAATTTTTGTGAAGGTTCACTCTGATGGGCTTGTCCCTGCAGCTTCTATTGGTTTATTTACACTTTTGCAAGTATGATCATCTTAATCGACCTTAGCAGCCAATGAACTATGTTTTGCAATGCCCGTTCATTGATAACAATTGTATTTTATGTTATTGGCTAATGAATTATGGCATTGAGTGTCTTATTGACTGTCCGTGTGACGTTGTGTGTCACATTGAGTGTTTCTTGGGTTTGATGGCTCATAATAAGATGGCTCATTATTGTTAGCTTGACTTGTCCTTAAAGATTGTACTATAATATTGTTTACTTAGCAACCCGTGTTCATTACGGGTGCTAGTACATATAACGGACGAAATGGACATCCGTGAAACGTCCCCTCCAACGGACATAAATTTTAAAGAATTTGTTTTGAATCTAATTTGACTTTATGTTTAAACAATAATGCCGTTATTTTGTATTAACTTGCTACAGCGGCACAATGCGCTCACACGCCCATAATTATTTATGTGCAACTGTAAAAACAAAAGATCCAAGACGGAGAAATCGGCTAGACCAATATATAAATTTATGAGGAATAAGCTGTTTTATGCCATAAAATAGTAGGTGCCGCCGACAATACCATTGGGCATATTGCAAAAGAAATCACGTTTACAGGAAATCTTCCGGAAGTAAAGACTGTTAAATACGTGAAACAAGACCATGTGCGCCCATTAAGTAGATGTTTTTATTTCAATTAATATTTCATGGAATGGTAGTAAAAGGTTTTTCATTTGGCATACAGCTTATTAGCAATATGTACTTTTTGATAAATCCATTCCTCATTACTGGGAACAAATATGCATTGATTCTTAAGTACGACGAGCCACTATACATGTATATGGGAAATAATTCATAAAACGAAGGAGAAGCATATTAAACTGCTATAGAAAATTGGTATTCAGTTTTTCATTTTGTATTGTTTAACCACTGGCACTCAAGCAAGTTCTACTTCTGCGGAAAGTTTTGTGATTAAATACATGTAGTTTATTAGTTTGCAATATGCAAGTAATGTCTGTAAGTGACTATTGATATCTTCGACCTCATCACTTGTCATGGTGCTTTACTTATATTTTACGAACATGTCTTAGTAAATACCGTTAATAAAAAAGCGAACACCCAACTCTCCCTTCAACAAGTCAAATAGGTTCTGAAGAACGAAGTGATCTATTGTCGCGTGAAAACATGTGTCGCCAGCAGGAAGTAACATGCTGATGATAACATAAAATCCAGCTAAGAGAAATAAGCCGTAACATCTTTTTGAAAAAGTATTAACATTTGGAAACACATTCCATTGGATAACAACCGCATACTAAAGGCATGCGGAAATGTCAACATCACAGTAATTTGAACAAATTATATTGTTTTAGACGCTAATAATGTCTTTCGATTATTTCAGTATAAATCACTGTCATAAATGAACGAGTAAAAGTAACAAATCGTGTGCGGCAGTCTACAACGAATATGCATGGGTGATGAACGACCCAAAACTCCTAAAATAATTAAGGCAAGGGACGCTTCCCGAAACAAATGCCACATCCATCGACGAGATGTGATTAGAAATTGAATAAACTGTGCCAAAAAATAGAAACAGCTTTCTTAACGCCTGATCTTTGTGTATAATTCAAATAAAAATCTGGATCACCAATATGATAGATACAGCTATGGTATATAAACTTTCGTCTTTATTTCATTTGAAAATCAAACACCAATAAGACTTAATTTACAGTCTTTCATGTCCAAACTACATTGTGAAGTGATAATTGTCATATGATTCGCACATTTGTACTACTTTTTCAGGTCACTGATGTTTCACATAACAGAGTATGTGTTACATTTAATAAAGAAACGTGGAACTCGATAAAATGCAAGCCCAACACAAGTTATTGAAGGACGACGCCTTTCTAGTCATAAGCAAAGATGAAAGAAGAACTCAACGACTTTATTTCGTGCATTGAACTTTTGACGGACAACACTAATAAATAATAAATAACCAAGTCAAATGAATGAAGAGTGACGAAGTCATCAGTAAGATGAACTCACTTATTTCTAGTTTTGAAGCACCGAGATCATTGCCCAAGAAAAACCCGTACCATATTATAATTTTCTCCAAGTTAAAAGCCATTGAGAGCATTATCAGTGACTCATAAATGCAAGGAAACATTCATTCACCATTGAATTGAAATCGGAAGAATAGTTGTCTACACAATGGCCGCATTGGCAAGTATATTAATCAGTTTAAATACGTAACAACTCACTGCGCTACTTAATATATAACTTTTGGTGATCGCTCGGTAAAATATAAGACGATCTTAACAATGATTCTATATGTAGTTTTATAGCATAAAGATCATTGAAAAACATGAATGAGCCAGACTGTGCAATTTCAGACTACATCAAATTGAAAGATCCCAAAACAACCATAACCACATTTTAATCATGTGTTTGTCGGGGAGGGAGCGCACACAAAAAGTATTACCCTGACGTTGCACCGCATATGACCTCAAACCTCGATACACCTCTGCATTAAGCAAGTGAATTCTAAAGCCTTATCTGAGCTTTTAGGTAAACTTATATCCTTTATCAGTAATTGAAATGTTTGGCAAACTTTCAGTCTTTCATACGTCATGTCCTACTTCTGAAATAGTGCACATTTATCCTTAAAGACAGGTTTATGAGTGTGTAGTTCACTATCTATGATAGATAGATTCGCTCATTAATCTCCCATCGAATATAAGACTAGCTGGTAATTTTACTATACGATATAATTGTGAAGATAATGTAAAATAAGCATGTAGTGCAAAGCAATGCCTTTTAACTGTAGCGTTTGTAAGTTTTCATGAGATATTTACTAACATATATAAAAAGCGACGAATCAGTATATAAAATCTAGATTGTCATGATGATCACGTGCTTGATGACTTTGTTTGTAACCACTTTAAACGCACGTGCTTAGGTTGTCCGGTTAGCACATTTGCTTACCACCAAGGCAACCCAGGTTCGATTCCCGGCCTGGACGCATGTGAGTTTGGTTAGTGGTCACCTAGCCGGACAAGTGGGTTTTCTCCGGGTACTCCGGTTTTCCGCCACACCACAAGAACACCCTCTCGCACAGCATCGTGCCAACGAGAGTAACTTACTATAAGCTATTATAGCTTTCTTCACAATCATTCTAAAATATATAACGTTTAAATTAACACACATACCGAGAGAAGATGCTTTGATGACGGGATTTGTCTCTGTGTAGAATGCTTTAAACAATTAGGTTGTGTAATTTCTCGTACATCATGTTTGACTGTATTTAAGTTGTCAATTTCCTACACATGAGGACCTTGTGTCCTTTGATCTGATATTCCGAAACCATAGTACATAATTATCTTAATGTATTTTATAACTTTATTAAGACATTTTAAAAATGTAGTTTAAAGGTCGTATCAACAGAACTAAGGAATTTCTGAGAACAAGACTATTGAATGTTATAACATTATACACAGCGACGGTTCCAGGTTTTGAGTAATGTTTTGTTAACGTTATAACTCTGTTGCTGTTAAAACGACATAAATATTGCTAAGCAAACCAAGCGTTCCTACCCCCGGTTCAGGCAACGGACACATGATTTGTTCGGCTAAAATTCGTATGTTTAAGTGCTGACTAGCTTTTTAACCATTACAAATATGGCATTTATTCCACCCGTAAAGACATTTATATATGTAGACCAATGAGGCTGACATTTAATTTAAGTGAAAATGAACACTGTTCTATAATAGTCTCATAATATTGTAAAGTGGAGCATATTAGCCAAAATGAAAGACTGCACGTCTAATACCGCTTTTGAAACAAAATTTTATGTTGTTGTTTTTTATCGTATTGTATAGATATTCTCTTGACATCGGATAGGCCGTTTAGTTCAAAGTTAACTATCTCATTCATTATACAAGTTAAGAAATACAGTGTACAAGTTTTTTATCTTGTATAATGAATGAGATAGTTACCTTTGAACTAAACGGCCGATCCGATGTCAAGAGAATATCTGGACAATGAAGGCCTCAGCACAAAGACGACCCCATGGATATACAAAAAAAACAACAACAAAACTAAACATTACACATTCTACATTAAATTTGGTGATCTATCGGGAGCAAAAACACAAAGTATAATAGTATTAGCGTAGTTTTTACGGTTTACTCAGACGATGTTGATCATGATTCTGTTCCAATGTTATTAAGGTCAGAAGGCAGTTATGTGGATAGTGATAGTTGGAGGCTGTGATCTGAGATGCAAATTATCATTGGAGTCAGTGAGAAATAGTTTGATAACTCTATTTTTTCACAATGAACCAATGTAGTCTTTAAGGATAAGCTTAGAACCATAACATTCATATGCTGTTCAAAATTTATATGAAAAGCTACAGAAACAAGCTCAGTAGCGAAAATAAAGGCACAATGACTTTTATCATTTTCCGTGTTATAAACACTATCAAACGTTATATAATTACTGCGGAGAAATATAAGACCGAACTAAATATGAAAAACAGTCCCATTCATTGGCGTTGTTATTTCGTTTTTTGAAAAATAATGTTTGCTGAATTGTTGTACTCGGATGCAAGGATGAAAATGACGAACTATTGAACGTATTACTGAAACGACAACTTATCTTTACCTATCCATGTAAAAAAAACTGGCATATGTTGCAATACATTTGGGTAGTATTTAATGATGTGTGCATTATATTATTATATGTATTTATTTTGTAAGTTTTCTATTGATTAGTGGTTTGAATGCAATTTTGCAGGACCTTTTTCTGGGATGGATTAAGAGATGACACAAGAGATGCGGTCAAAACTGTGTCACATGGACATTAGATAGTGACTTTAAGTTAAAGATAACAACAAAATAGAATAGTCTTAAGATGTTTTTTGGTCGTAATAAACTGCCAAACTGTTCATAATTTAATTAGTAAAATAATAATATTAACGCTGAAATATGTTATAGAAATTACCATAATAAAGTGGTAAAGAGGAATCATTTTACATGTAACAAGAACAGATTTTCTTTGTAGACTGACTTCTTTTATTTCATGCTTTCGTTTGTTTATTGATATGCATTGTACATTGTGTCTATTTATTCCCCGTTCATAATAATGAAATTTTTCAAATGCAATTATGATTTTGTAACCTTTCTTTAACAAAAGTTAGCAGAACAATTTGTAATAGTGCATTATTTTTCTTACCCTCACTTTCATTAAACTTGCAGGGTTAGTCAATGTACACTCAAGAGTACCGAAAAAGCAAGTCTGGATATAGAGGATGAAAACAGTGACAATATTATAAGAGGTACTAAATCATTCAGTAATATCACGATTCGAATCCGGAAGGTAGTCGGCACGTCAATGCGGATAAATAAAAACAGGTACTTTTACCAGCCTGCGACAATGTACCCCGTAATTCCGTAAACGTTTCGCCACAGTGGTACTTTGAAGTTTGCCATCGACGAAGCAGTCAATGAGAAATTGCGTAGATGCCGTTGACAGATATAAACGTCTTGACGTGTCGTCAATGCACGCATCGCCCCCGATCGTGCTCCGTCAAGAATGGAGGCGGTAGCGTTGTATCGTTGAACAAAACGAGATATATTCGAACGGTTGACGTTGAAATATCTAGCAAAAAACAGTTTGTGGTATGCCACACTGAAAAAGTCCCAAAATTACGTTTCGAATTCTTCTTTTTTCTAATTTTGGTTGGCGTATCGTTCATTGCAACTATAAACTAGTTTCAGAGTTTCTTCCAACCTACATTACAAAGGCATTGGTATAAACGTTATATCTAACAGAGCGCATTGTAATCGTTCGGTAAATTGTACCGGTTTCTTACCCAAACGACCTCACAGTCGATTGCGCTCGATAATTTGGGGTTAAATTTGTGTTTGTTATGGATATATACATGTGTACTATATATTCATGTTGTTGCTTTTTTAATCAAAATAATTCGTTTCGTTTTAATTTGTTTTGGGTGTACATTGGTGTTTGAAATCCGAGGTAGACTAGGTCTACCTTTTTGCTATAACTCAATCAAAAACAATTTTCGTAGTTTGGCAGATACCATATCAGGAACCATACATTTTTTGAAAGGCCGAGTTTGGTCAAATGATAAATACAGTCATTTGTACATATTGAGAGCTTTTGATAATTAAAAATTATCTTAATTGGCACGCATATTGCATAGCCATTGAAATGGGCCACGACTCAATAGTTGTTTATCATACCAGGTGTCGTATAGAACTTAGTGATAAGACATCCGAAAAAATAGATTAGCTCGATTTTGACTTCAAATCCGTTCATAGCGAAACCGTTTCAAATGCTACAACGTGATTTGTGCAGCCGATTAAAGATCTGTCAATTAACACATATCGCAGAAGAAATCTTATCTGGAAAAAGGTTCAGGGAAATTTAAATACGTTATTGGATTAAAATGCGCCAATAACAAATTATATTTAGTGCAATAAATGTCTGTCTGGTGGCATATTTCTTTCAACAAATATGAAGTACATTATAATACCATGTTCGATTAATTTTACGATGTATTAGTTGTACGCTTACTTCGATCACGGTTTGCGAAAACTTGTACGGTTAAAAACAGATCTGAAGCATTAATGTGCTTTTTTTGCGTCATTAAAAACGCTGGACGGATATTTTGAGGGAGTAAAAAAGCTGGAAACCAAGACATTCCTTCAGAAAGACAAATAACATGTTTTAATCTACGTAATGGATTGTAGGCTGAAGACATTTGTCGTCAGAAGTAAAATGCATAAATTGGAAAAAAAATCTGTTACGTCCATTTATAAGAACCTTTTTACCTGCTTTGATAAGATTGTCTTTTTGATAACTTTAGTCGGTTAATACCACATTTTATTGATGAAAAGATATGACAAAGGCATTTCAAAATGTCTACATGACTGTACTTTCAGCATATTCTGTTATGTATTTTGTTAAAACTAATGCTGCCGATTGATTAGGTCAAGGGTCCGTTTTGTGAATCGATTAACCATCTTTTTGAATAAAAACAGGAAAGCGTTTTTGAGAGTACAAAACTGCAAGGATGAGGAACGACCTAACATAGATACGGATCAGGGAAGCTGCCCGAAACCCCGCAGTTTCTTTGAACAATATTGGCCTTTACTAGATGTGAGACCATTTGAGAAGAATAAGAAAATTACAGTTGGAAATTATATCAAACATAAAAACAAGTACTCAAATTTCAATATTATTAACACTTTCAACATGCAGAACTTGTTTAAGTAAAGGGGTGGTTTAAAAACATTGAAACTGAAAATTATATTATTGTCAAAAATGTCGATATATTCAATATGTACTAAAGTATGAATTCTACGATAAAGGAACGATATAATTGGTAACAAAAACTGTTGCTCATCAAATTTCACGAAAGTCAAATTTTGTTTTTATTATTGATGCTATTAAAGTCATTAATAATTGCTTGGAACATTGAGATTTGCTTCTGTGTTATTCCTTAGAAATCATACACCGGGAAGGATTTTTTTTCACAAGTATAACACCATGTAACACCATGGTCTGAAAATTCAAACATGTTCTTGTCTTCGAAAAACAACAACAACTTAAATGACTTATCCTATGCAAAATACAATTGGAGAACGGTAGGAGGAGAACAGATAAAAATACATATAAACATTCACAACACGTCAGAACGACAGTATATACTTTGCTATTGAAAGCACATACCATGAACTTCGATTGAAATATTTATATGATAGTACTACATATATCCTGAATATGGAATACATTCACCAACACTGAAGCTGAAACTCCCCATGTTGGTTCGTTGTATTCATTGCTGTTTTAAAGATTATTCAGCAGAATCAATCTTGGTCATTTTTCAAAAGATTTACTTTTCTTCATGAAATATGTTTTTATTGATTGTGTATCATATTTTGAGTAGGCTTTCGGGTATATTAAAGTAAGACTTTAGCTTCATTAATTAACGGGGAACTTTGAATTTTATTCCCTAAAATGGCATACTGTTCAGTGACAGTAAAATATATATTTATGTTATGTAGGCACGAGTTGTTACTGTTTATGTCTAGCATATCATTTGCACGGGTGTTCAATTCATTTTTGTTGTCAACTGAAGCATATTTACTTTATTGTATCTTCTGTTTTAACTTCAACTTATCTTTACGAAAGCGACGATCCAAGGTACTTTACAGATATGAGGGTTATCGCAAATTACAGACTTTGCCTATGGATGTCACATTTATGAAAATCGAAGCAGACTTTAAAGTTGCACTCTTATATATGGACTGTTTTGTCATTTTTAATTGTTTTTAACTGAATTGAGCCAATGTTTAGGTACATGTCTGGAAACCGGTGATATAAGACTGATTGGCAAAAGAGCAGATCGCAGGTTTCATATTTAGGTTCGAAAATTGATATTTTATGGCTTAAACCGCTACTAAAGCTTCATCACCAGACTTTGTATCCTAATATTAGGACGGCCGTTTGTTTTGACAGTTGACGCTCTTGTTTAAACATACAATCAATTTGTTATATTTCCAATCATGGGGCATATTATATATGACATTTAAGTAGAATAATCAAATCAGTAACAACGGTTGTAAAGCGAATATAGCACAGTTCTGATTGTGCAAACACAAATAACAAAATCTCAGTGATTCAATACACTTATACATTCTTTATTCCATTCTTTATATGCATATATCAGACTACGTCTTATAAATTTAAAAATGTTATTTTTTACATCATTGTTTAAACCTGCACTCTCACAGATTGATTGTTTTGGATACGTTTTATTTTTTTTTTGTCTTGGAATGAGCGATTCTTTTGTAATTGTCTGGAAACCAGTGATGTTAGACTGCTGACAAAAGAACAAAGTGCAGAATTAATGTTTACGTTCGAAATGATGTTAAATGGTTGAGAGGGTTACTAATGAAAGAAAAATAAAGAAAAATGAAATTTTCGGCAGTTTTCTGAACAATTGAGATTTGTTCCATTGACAGTTATCTTCTGTGACGAAGTTGAAGGCGTTGATGTCAAAATAAACTGATTCTGAGACATTTTTTTAAAAGGGTCACAACTGTCATTTCGTGAGAGTGCAGGATAAACCGTACGTTGAATAACAAAAGTTTCATGCTATATCAAGTACAAGAACAGGCACGAAACAGAATGTTGATCTTTTATGGCAATTCAGCTTCTGAGCCTCACAACGACTCCCCAGTTTAGTGTTGCTTGATCATAAGGTATAGTCGCAACAGTGAGATATCTATAAATAAATGAAGAAATTATATTGACCTTAAATTTAAACTATTATGAATGGAGAAATTCATTTATAAGTGACGTTGTGGCTGGTGCAGCCGTTAAACAACATTTACTACAATAGTTCATATCATAACGCTAAAGAAATCACATTAAATATAAGATCATTTGGATAAAAATGCAAAGAACTTCATAGATAACAACGTAAATTAAAGTGCGACAATCAATTGTAGTGAACGCAGTATATGTCTGTCAGGAAGGAGAAGCATTTAATTTGCTGTTGTCCATTAAAAAAGCTTAAAGTATATTTACGAAATGACAGAAATATGCTACAATAGCCGTCGGCAATTTGCGTCTGCAATTTGCAAACATTATAAGGTAACCTTAGATATAAATAGTTTGTGAAACGATGGTAGAATTGGCACATACTGCCAATTGTTGTCACTGCTAATCCAATAAGCATAATATAATCATGAATAATCCATGCCTTTGGTCTCGCAAAATGATTTATCTTAATCAAAAACACAAGTCACCAATTTGCACTTTTAAAATCGGGAATTAAGTTTAAGCATTACTACTGTCATGTTGACCTTTCTCTCTCTTTATATATCTCGCTGGAATTAGATAATTAGTAAAACAGACGAATTTAAACACTTTTTATGCCTTGTCTCAGCTGCATTAATCAGAAGAAAACATAGGATATGTACTTTACTTCCGACAATAGGAAATGCGTTCTGGCCGCGTATTTAGTAATATTGCAACATCACGTACGAAAGAAGAAATTAGCTCAACATTGAAGTGCCACATATTGGTTTATGAAGCTCATAAAATATCATGTTATTCATTTTTCTCGATCCTTAACGCAGATGAAATAACCTTTACCTGGAATCGTTTTGGAAACTATAACCGGGAAATTGTTTATACATAAAGTACAAAGAAATGCGCCAAAAATCTAGTTGTATTTTCTGTAATAAATGTCAGTCTGATGGCAGATCTTATTCTTAATTTGTGTAGTATATTGTATTTGTAGGTTTTGTTTATTACTGTCTTTTGCGACATTGGTCCGGTTATAATACAGTTTCGAAACAACAGATAATGAAATAATGATAAATAAACAAATAAATGAATAATAATAATAATAATAATAATAATAATAATAATAATAATAATAATAATAATAATAATAATAATAATAATAATGTACACCTTTCTGATACGTCTTTTTATGATAACATAAAATCCAACTAAGACAAATTGGTCGTAAAAACCTTTTGATCAGTATTTTTATTTGTTAGCACGTTCCATGCCAAAGGCATGCGAAAATGTCAACAACAAAGTAATTTAATAATAAAAAAAATAAAATGCTTTTTTTCTTTCAATTACTACAGTAGACATCACCGGAATAAAACAAAAAATTCGTGTGGGGCCGTCTACATCGAATATACATCAATGGTGAACGACCAAAACTCCTAAAATAAATAGGGCCAGGACCGCTTCCCGAAACCAACTCCCTATCCATAGACTAGGTGTGGTTACATTTGGGGAAAAATAATGATAGAAACAACTTTCTTTTTACCACGACTTTGTCTTAAATTCAAATAGAAATCTTAAACACCAATATAGTAGATACAGCTATGGAATATAACCTTTCTTTTATATTTCATCTGGACATCAATCACTAACAATATTTATGCGAAAAGCTACAGAAACAAGCTCAGTAGCAAAACGTAAACATAAACCCGGTTTAATGGCACTGGGTAAACGCCAAAGACATAGAACATAAAATCACAACCAAGAAACATGGAAGAACAGCACGAAACTGCACAAGCAGCACAGTGCATACATACTATATATAAAAAACTAGGTATGTTTATCAATGAGTGTTAGGTACCGCCTTGGAACGGTCAGTAAAATGTAACTGATGTTACAGTCTTTTTTGTTCAAACTACATTGTAAAGTGATAATTGTCATATGTCTCACATTAATGTTGTGTACTTTCAGAACATTGATGTTTCACTACCTAAGTATGTGCTACATTTTATACCGAGATGTAAATTGGAAGCCCACAAGTATTTGAAGGACGATGACCTTCTGTTCTTAAGCAAAGTTGAAATAAAAGCTCTAGAACTTTAATACGTGTATTGAACAAGTCATGAACAGCTGTAATGAAGAAATGAACATAATCAAATGAATATAGAGTGACGAAGCTACCAGAAGAAAACATCTACTCTTTTCTAAATTTAAAGCATCAAGACTATAGGCCAAGAGAAAGCTATAGGACCATATCATCATTTTCTTCGAATTAAAAGCCATTTAGGCCACACCAAATTGAAATTTCGTTCCGCGGATTTACCGCTCCTATTTTTTTTGAAAATGTAGAAAAAATATTTTTATTTTTTTGTGAGCCCGCACCTCAATTTTGATCGCCAAGCACATTTTTTCAGGTAATAATTCATTAAAAGGCTAAAAAAAATCAAGTATAATTTTTCTACGCTAGTTTTCGTGTTTTTGTAAAGGGAAGTTACCGATGCGTAGTGTTTTTATACTGTATATCGATCGGTTTAGCATGGGTTTCAATAAATTCAATCAAAATGGCCGCTTCCGGTATAAACAATGTGGCTCGAAGTTTGGAAATTAAATCTTATTTTTGTCAAAAAATATGTTTTGAGCATGCTTGAAGCCATTGTTGATCGTCTCATGCACTAAAGGATCATTATTTAAAGCAATCATTATGCAATAAAGCATGTGTATCTGACACTGTTAGCGATTATATTGCGTAATTAGTGACTCGTTTTTAATGGAAATCGGAATGATCAACTTTGTACTATTCAAGTCATAATACAAGGGACCAAAATGTTACCTCGTTACAACGATGCTGAAGATGTCACAGGTCACTTTAACTGGAACATGAGTCATTGTTTGGTCCAAATTGATGTATCAAGCTCATTTTTGATCAAAGTCTGACAAAGCAACAGTTTTGAACAAATATCTTTTCACAAATAGCGATATAAACACTGGTATGGATATACCTCAACATAAGTAAACCTAAGTTTATCACCTTATATTTTGTATTTATTTGCAACATAATCCGGGATTGTAATGCACCAATTGTAACCACTGCCCCGCCCACCCCTCGCCCTTGTTCCAGGGGTTTACCGGGGACAGCAGCGGCAATGGGCTGGGTTTTGAGAGACCGGAAGTCAAAGTCCCCGCTATTCCGGACTTGGGGGGGGGGGGCATATACAATTGGATGGTGCATAAAAACATCTAAATAACCAAAATAAATACTCTGAAAAACACCCTTGTTCTTTTTGTTTTAATAAGCACATGTCATTGCATTTCCTGTGATAATAAAAACCAAATTTAGTCCGTGTTATATAGAATCTGATGTTTGCTGATGCCAGTGTGTATGTGATCATTTTTTACAAATCCAAAATCAATCCTAAGTTATGTCTAAATACAGTTGCATATTATGTTAAACTGATTCAGGTAGATTTATATAAGTCGTTTCAAACTTTTTACTAAAAGCAGGGTTATTTATTATTATGAATGATCGTCATATTAAAGTACGTTTTAATTATATAAGAAATTAGATTTATCCATAAAATGTTTGTACTAAACACGGATGAATAAATCGTATGTATTCCGACATTTTCCCAATGTCCATTAGAGGTTCAGTTCAAGATTGCATTAAAATGGGTTTAAGGGCAATTATTTTGAACAATCTTTCTTATTTATATTGATTATAAGGAAAAATATATTTTTTGCTCGCTTCGGTTTTTATGAAAACTGACAATTTTTTTAATTTTTTTTCGCTCGATCGCTCCAAATTTTTTCGGCAAAAATCCGAGGAACTAAACATTCATTTGGTGTGGCCTTAGGGAACTATCAGTGACTCCTGAAACAAGCAAAAATCCATTTTCATTTAATCATAATTGGAATGATACATGACTATACAATGGCCGCATTGGCGAATACATTCGTCAGTTCAAATACGTACAAACTCCCTGTGCCACTCATAAAATATAACCTTTGGTGGTAACTTCGTGAAATATTCTACGACCTTACACTATAACAAACAATAATCCTTTATTTAGTTATATGGCAAAAAGACCATTGAAATACGAATTCACCGAAATGTGCAATTTCAGACTTCCTTACATTTCGAATACCCCAAAACAGCCCTAACCACATTTAAGCATGATATTTGTCTTAGGGAGGAGGCGCACGCCGAAAGTATTGCCCAGAAGTCACAACGCCGATGACGTCAAACCTGGACACGCCCCTGTATTACTTAAGTGAAATGAAGATGTAGTCCACTTTCTTGATGTCGCTTTGCTTATTAATCTCCAGTCGAATTTACGACGAACTGGTTATTTTACTACACGGAATAATTGAAAAGATATTTCAAATAAGCATGTAGTGCAAGACAATGCATTTTTACTCTAGCGTGTGTAAGGTTTCATGAGAGATATCCTCACTACTATAAATAGCGACCAATCAGTATATAAAATCTAGTTTGTCATAATGATCACGAGTATGATGACTTGTTTGTTTAATCTTAAGTCAGCTCTCTTAACACGCAGATAGATAGAAGATGCTTGGAAGATAAGACTTGTCTCTGTAGTTGAATTTCTTTAAACATTGAGGTTGCGTTATTTCTCTTACCTCATGTTGAACTGTATAAAATGTGTAAATTTCCTGCATCTACGGGATCATGTTAAACTGTATTTTAGTTGCGAATTTCCTGCATCTGAGGGATCATGTTCAACTGTATTTTAGTTGCAAATTTCTTTCCTGCATCTACGGGATCATGTTCAACTGCATTTTAGTTGCAAATTTCCTTCATCTACGGGATCATGTTCAACTGCATTTAAGTTGTCAATTTCCTGCATCTACGGGATCATGTTTAACTGTTTTTAAGTTATCAATTTCCTGCATCTACGGGATCATGTTTAACTGTTTTTAAGTTGTCAATTTCCTGCATCTACAGAATCATGTTTAACTGTTTTTAAGTAGTCAATTTCCTGCATCTGCGGGATCATGTTCAACTGTATTTAAGTTGTCAATTTCCTGCATCTGCGAGATCATGTTCAACTGTTTTTAAGTTGTCAATTTCCTACAACTACGGGATCATGTTTAACTGTTTTTAAGTTGTCAATATCCTGCATGTACGGGATCATGTTTCACTATTTTTAAGTTGTTAATTTCCTGCATGTACGAGATCATGTTTCACAATTTTTAAGCTGTTAATTTCCTGCATCTACGGGATCATGTTTCACTATTTTTAAGTTGTTAATTTCCTGCATATACGGGATCATATTTCACTATTTTTAAGTTGTCAATTTCCTGCATGTACGGGATCATGTTTCACTATTTTTAAGTTGTCAATTTCCTACATCTACGGGATCATATTCAACTTTATTTTAGTTGTCAATTTCCTGCGTCTACGGGATCATGTTTTACTGGGGGTTTTTAAGTTATCAATTTCCTACATCTGCGAGATCATGTTTCACTATTTTTAAGTTGTCAATTTCCTATATGTACGGGATCATGTTCAACTGTAATTAAGTTGTCAATTTCCTCCATCTACGGGATCATGTTCAACTGTTTTTAAGTTGTCAATTTCCTACATGTACTGAGTCATGTTTAACTGTTTTTAAGTTGTCAATTTCCTACATCTACGGGATCATGTTTCACTATTTTTATGTTGTCAATTTCCTGCATCTACGGGATCATGTTCATCTTATTTTAATTTGTAAATTTCCTCCATTTGCGGGATAGTGTTAAACTGTTTTTAAGTTGTAAATTTCCTACATCTGCGGGATCATAAGCAGTATTTAACTTGTCAATTTCCTACATCTACGGGATCATGTTTAACTGTATTTAAGTTGTCAATTTCACACATCTACGGGATCATGTTCAGCTGTTTTTAACTTGTCAATTCCCTACATCTACGGGATCATGTTTAACTGTTTTTAAGTTGTCAATTCCCTACATCTACGGGAACATATTAAGCTGTTTTTAAGTTATTAATTTCTTACATCTACGGGATCATGTTCAACTGTTTTTAAATTGTCAATTTTCTACATCTGCGGGATCATGTTTAACTGTTTTTAAGTTGTCAGGTTCCTACATCTGCGGGATCATGTTTAACTGTATTTAAATTGTCAATTTCTTATATCTGCAGGATTTGCGTCATTTAATCAGATATTCCAATGTCGAAGGACATCTCTTTAAGGAATTCAAAACCATACTAAGACATTTTATAGTATATACATACAAAATATAGTTTTAAAATCGTATCAACAGAAATAAGGCCTTTCTGACAACAAGAATATTGAATGTTATACCATTGTACCATAATACATAGAGATGGTTCCGTCAGCTGATGTTATAGGCTTAAAGTAATGTGTTGTTGTAACTCTTTTTGCAGTAATCACGGCAGAATTGTTGCTGAGCAAACGAAGCGTCCCTTCTTGCGATTCAGGCACCGGAATGCTTGACCGTTCCAAGTCGGTACTTTACAATTCTTGATAAACATACATATTATATATATATATATATATATATATATATATATATATATATATATATATATATATATATATATATATATATATATATATATATATATATATATATATATATAATATTTATGCACTGTGCTGTTTGTAGAGTTGTGTGCTGTTCTATGTTTCTTGTTTGTGATTTTGTGTTCTATGTCTTTGGCGTTTGCCCATTGCCACTAAACCGGGTTTATCTTTAAACTTTTTGCTGCTGAGCATGTTTCTGTAGCTTTTTGCATAAATATTAATATCATACTTGCAGAGTTATTTGCCTTCGACCAACAGTATTGGTAAACAATACAGCTTACCTCGGACAAATGACTGGGCCAATATGAAACCATTTAATTAATTATATAATATATATATGCATATATTCATACGACTTTGTGTTGTCAGTTGAACTATGTTAAGGGATATGAGTATGAACAGTCTGTGTGTATTTACATGTTTGAGATTAACTGACTGGAAAACTCATTAGTCTTCTCTGGATCATTCTGAGTGTAGATACATATGTGCTATTGGATTATCAACCATTCAGAAAATTGCAATTTCTATCAAATTTCAAAGTCGCGTACGAACATAGGGAGTTTGCAGATTTAAATTATATTGGTGAACTGTGGTGTCAGACAATGCATTTTTCATAATAATTGTCGTCTAGGAAAGACAATGTAGCGCATTAATTTGCCAATGACAATACGAACGCAAATTCTTTAGGTGGATCAAATAACACTGAGCATGTTTTATTTTCTCTTGGTCTCACCTTGAGTAAATTAATATAAACATTTTATTATTAGGACTCAAAAAAGCAGGCTTGTGTTTAAATATTACTTTCGAAGATCCGCGCGAGACTTTAACAGAGACTAGGTGAGCAAAGTTGTTTTTTCATACCAAACAAGGGATTGGTGAATTTGCCCGAAACAGAACGCTGATCTTTAATGCAAATCAGCTTCATAGCATCACAATGACCCTTCAACTTAGTTTTGCTTTGCCATATGGTACAATAGCAACAATCAAATAGTATCAAAACACATACGATGGAATATGGACCTTAAATTTAAATTTAATGGGCAATTAAAAATTATTTATGGCGAAATGGTGTTATGATGGACTATGTGGCTGGAGAAGCCGTTTAAGATAATTTACTACAATATTTCATACCACAATGCCTATTATTCGGATAATAATGCAAATAACTAAATATGGTAAGTACGTAAATTAAAGTGTGATAATAAATTGTACTGAACACAGTTCATGTCTGTCTGGAATGAAAATCGTTTAATCTTCTGTCCATTGAAGAGGCTTTAAGTTTATTTAGAAATAAATACATTTCGTTATTTTCCAGGAACAGCTGATTTGTGACAGTGGTTCGGTAGAATAAAATAACAATAAGCACGAAATGGCAGAAATTAGCTTCAATACCGTCTGTAATTTGCGTCTGCAATTTGCATACGTTATAATGTAAATTTAGGTATAAACAGTTTGTGAAACGATGGTAGAAATGGCGCATGTTTCCGATTGTTGACGTTGCCCAAATCCAACAAAGCATATTAATGTTACCATGCATAATCTGTACAAATGTTCTCGCAAAACAAGATGATTGATTTCAACCCAAAACAAATGGCACCGAATTGCGCTTTTATAATCGGGAATTAAGTCTAAGAGGTCATGCTGACCTGTCGGTCCCTCTCGATATATATATCCCAATGTAATTTGTTAACAAGCGAAAACAGACGAACATAAAAAACCCCTGTTTGTGCATTGTCTCAGCTAGATAATTAGAAAAATGGATATGTACTTTACTTCTGCCTATGGGAAATACCTTTTGGACGCCGATTTAGCAATATTTTATCAAAACCCAAGAGGAAGGATTTATCTCGACCTTGAATGTAAAACATTAGTGATTGCAAAACATTTCAAATGCCACAATTTGGTTTATGCAGCTCATAAAATCTCACGTTATGCAAAATGTCGAACCATAACGCATGGGAAATAACCTTAACCTGGAATCTTTTTGGAATATATTACCTTGTAAATGCATATATTACAAGGTAGTTCCAAAAACAAATTATGTTTCCTTCAATATTGATGTGAACTACAGAAACAAGCTTAGTAGCCAAAAGTTAAAACATAAACCCCTTTTAATGGCACAAGGTAACAGCCAAAGACGTAGAACACAAAAACCAAACTATCAAAAACAAGAAACATGGTACAACATCACAAAACTCCACAAACAACACAGTGCATATATAATATATAAAAAAACTAAGTATGTTTATCAAGGATTGTTAGGTACCGCCTTGGAACGGTCAGTTTATTGTAAATTACTTGGGGGTTCAACCAGTTTACGTGCACAAACCTCACTCTTAACCCAACAATCCTAAAAAAATAACACGTAAAAAGTAAATCTTATTAAGGTATGTATACACTAACATGAGTAAACTTAATAATAAAATAATTAGTAATAAAGTAAACCCCAAATACTTCAATGATAAGAAATCCCAACTCTATCTGCAGACAAGAGTACCTAAATGTCTGTCTGATGGCAGATCTCATTCTAAAGATTTGTGGTCCATTGTATTTGCATGCTATGTTTATAACTAGTTTTTTCGACATCGGTCCGGTTAAAAACAGTTTCGAAGTTTTTATTCAATTATTGTGCGTGCTGTCAATGTTTCCTGTCACCTTCACGTCGTCGGGTAACATGTTAAGCTTCACCAATGTAATAACTATTATGTGAAAAAACTGAAGATGTTAACATTGACAAATAACGCAGACTTTTCACAAAACAAACTGCAGACTTTTCACAAAACAACATGCAGACTATTCACAAAACAAACTTAAAAAGATAACTAATCTTTGATATAGATGATCCGCGTAAACATTATCAGACGGACATTGAAAGAAACCCCGTTTTATGTCTTATCTCAACTATAACTTTGGATCTAAAGAAAGGACCATTAAAAAGTGAAATACATGTATGTTTATTTACTTCATTCAGACGACAAGTGCTCCAGAACCATATTAGAGTTTTTATATATGTTATTTACTTACTGCATGGCCCATATCAGAAGAAACGTTTGAAATATATTTGAAATATGTATTATATTTCCTGCAGGTGACAAGTCTTAATGGAACAATGGATAACATTAGTTCCCTCGATTTCCCTCGAGTATTCCTAACCTTTTTTGTTGAATGCTTTTTTTTGTCCCGGCCCCAACCCTTCCGCGGCCGCATAGTTTAATATCTTCCTACGCGTCTGTGCCCGGTGGTCGCAAAAACTTAAGGTTTCGTAAATAATGATTACAGTTACGATGACAAATTCATTACGATCAAGTGAGTCTAGTTTAAACATATTTATTTTACAACGATTGTGAAACAAGTTATTACAACATTATATTAATCGCTCTCGTTGGTCCAATTTTACGCGAGAGTGTGGTCTTTTGTTGTGGGGGAAACCGAAGAACCCGGAGGAAAGCCACTTGTCCGGCTTGATGACCACGAAACTAACTCACATGCGCCCGAGCCGGGAATCGAACCGGGGTCGCCTAGGTGAGAAGCGAGTGCTCTAGTCACTGTGCTAACCGGACAACCATCATTTGAGTCTATCTTGTAAGGACAGGGTAAGGAATCACGTGACTTCAAAGCGGTTCCCACATGGGTCACCATGGGTCACAACCGTTGAAACAACGATTAAGTGACGCTAATTTCTAAATAACATTTTGACAGAAAAGATATGAAATTATTTCTTTTCAAATGAAATATTATCCTATTTTCTGCGTCTACAAATAAAATAAAATATTTTAGATTTGCCTTGCATTTTAATGATGCAATTCTTGGCCATTTTCCCGCACTGAACTATAGCGTTTGGCTGTGAATTTGACTTTAATTATTGGGTGAGGTTATATTAGCCCTATTTCTACGGTTTACACTGTTTTGTTTTCAACCTTTTTATTTTTCAAATGTACTTAACTATAATATTATCGCATAAATGATGCTTTACCATGAAACTCGTGATTTAACAAATATCCTCTGTTAATGTAGTTTTTGATGAACTGAGTTTGCTCCATATTCATATGTATAAGAAGTAAAAATGATATTTTTTTCGTTTTCGTGTTTATCGGCCAAAAATTTACTTACGATATTTGTTGTTTTATTATTACTACAGGATAGTTGTAAATATTGTTTTCGTGAGCATTCAGCTTTTAATTCCACTTCTAAAAATAGAATCCTTGGTTCCAAGGAAATTGCAAAATGTTTGATCTGCAATTATTATAAATTTGTAAAAAATACGCGAAGTGCAATACTTTGTTCATGTCCTTCAAATCTTTAAGAACAAATCTTAACAACTATTATTTGAACTATTGTAAAATCAAATCATTTGCTTATGTCAGTCTAAGATAATAAATACAACCTCTTACCACTGTCAATTTTACCGCAACCAATTCATACTTTTTTCCGGTTTATTGGCCAAACATTTTGCGATATATATATATTTATTTATTATTTCTCCAAAATATTCTTAATATTGTTTTTCTAAACACTGAGCTTCCTAAACCCCTTCCAAAAAGAGTCCAGATTCCTTGGTTTTAAACATTTATATACACTTCTTTCCAGGGGTCTCAAGCAATAAATAAGAAAACTCTTTTTTTATTTATTATTTTATTGACGTCGTTGTTCTCTGAGGTCTCTCATCACACTTTCGACAAATATACCATCCCTGCTGCAACCCAAACCACGATTCATGGAAATGTCTGTGTGGGCCTGATCTGTTTGCTGTTAGCACTTTTTGATAAATACGTTGCTTAATTACGACGAGCAACTATGCATTTACATGGGAAATAATTCATAAAAGGAAGGAACATCAGTATAAACTGCTATAGGAAATTGGTATTTTAATTTTGTATTGTTAAACCACTGACACTTAGACAAGTTCTACTTGATGAATTTGCAGAAAGTTTTGTGTTTAAATGCATAAAGATTTTTTATATATAAGTAATTTCTGCAAAATCTACTTCATGAATCTGCGGAAAGGTTTGTGATTAAATACATGTAGTTCATTTGTTTTTTTTATATGCAGTAAGGTCTGTACCTGACTGTTGATATCCTCAACCTCATCATTGTACATGGTGCGTGGTATACATGGTATACTAATGCTTCTTATAGGTCATTAACGTGTATCTTGAGCGTCTTCAACATGATTGACGAACATGTATGAGTAAATACCGTTAATAAAAAAACGAACACACCACTCTCCTTTCAACAAGTCAAACATGTTCTGGAGATCGACGTGATCTATTGTCCCGTGGAAACATGTGTCACCAGCAGAAAGTAATATGCTGATGATAACATAAAATTCAACTAAGATAAATTAGCCGTAACAACCTTTTTGAAAATTTATTAACATTTGGAAACACATTCCATTGGATAATAACCGTATACCAAAGGCATGCGAAAATGTCAACATCACAGTAATTTGACTAAATTATTTTGTTTTTAGATGCTAATAATGTCATTCGATTACTCCAGTATAAATCCACGTTATAATTGAGACATGATTTCTCCAGCAGAAAAAACCGTAATAAATGAATTATTCTTTAAGTAAAAGTAACAAATCATGTGCGGCAGTCTACGACGAATATGCATTGATGATGAACGACCCAAAAGTCCTAAAATAATTAAGGCCAGGGACGCTGCCCGAACAAATGCCATATCTATCGACGATATGTGGTTAGAAAGTGGATAGACAGTGCCAAAAAAAGAAGTAGCTGTCTTAACGTCTCAACTTTGTCAATAATTCAAATAAAAATCTGGATCACCAATATGATAGATACAGCTATCGTATATAAACATTCTTCTTTATTCTATTTCAAAATCAAACACAAATAACACTTATGTTACAGTATTTCATTTCCAAATTACATTGTAAAGGGATATTTGTTATATGATTCGCATAATTGTACTGATTTTTCAGGTGACTGGTGTTTCACATACCAGAGTATGTGTTACATTTTATAACGAAACGTGGAGTTCGATGAAATACAGGCTCAACCCACAAGTTATTAAAGGAATAAGCTTTTCAGGCCATAAGCAAAGATGAAAGAAGAACTCTACGACTTTATTTCGTGCATTGAAGACAAGACTAATTAGAAAATAAAAAATCAAACAAAACAAATGAAGAGTGACGAATTCATCAGTAGAATATAGTTTTGAAGCACTGAGATCATTGCCCAAGAGAAAACTGTACGAGCCATATCATTTTTTCTCCATGTTAAAAGCCATTGGTAGCATCATTAGTGACTCTTGAACACAAGAAAAAATCCATTAATCATTGAATTGATATTGGAAGAATGTTTGACTGCACAATGGCCGCATTTGCGAGTATATTCATCAGTTGTAATACGTACAAACTCGCTGAGGCACTCATGAGATATATAACTCTTGGTGGTCACTCCGTGAAATATATAATGATCTTTACAATTATTCTATATGTAGTTTTATGGCACAAAGACCATTGAAAAAATATAAATTAACCAGACTGTGCAATTGCAGACTACATCAAATTGAAAGATCCAAAAACAACCCTAACCACATCTTTGTCATGTGTTTGTCTGGGAGGGAACGCACGCAAAAAGTATTGTCCTGACGTTGCACCGCCTATCACTTCAAACCTCGAGATCCGCCTCTGCATAAATCAAGTGAAATCTAAAGCCTTATATGAGCTGTTGGTTGAACCTTTTTCAGTAATTGAAATGTTTGGCAAACTTTCAGTATTTCCTATGTTATGTCTTACCTCTGCAACGTGCACCTGTGTCCTTAAAGAGAGGTTTATGAGGATATAGTCCCCTATCTAGGATAGATGGCTTCGCTCATTAATCTCCCGTCGAAAATAAGACGAGATGGTAATTGTACTAAACGGCATAACTGTAAGGATATGTAAAAAAAGCACATACCGAGAGAAGATGATTTGATGACTGGATTTGTATCTGTATTTGAATTGTTTTAAACAATTAGGTTGTGTAATTTCTCGTACATCATGTTCAACCGTATTTAAGTTGCCAATTTCCTACATCTGCGAACATTTATGTATCATTTGTGTCACATATTCCAAATCCGTAGTACATACCTTTATGTATTTTATAACTGTAATAAGATATTCTAAAAAATATACTTTAAAGGTCGTATTAACCGAACTAAGGTCTTTCTGAAAACAATAATATTGAATGTTATAACATTATACACAAAGACGGTTCCGTCAGCTGACGTTCGAGGCTTTAAGTAAGGTTAAGTTGTAACTCTGTTGTAAAAACGACCTAAATGTTGCTAAGCAAACCAAGCGTCCCTTCCCCCGAATCAGGCACCGGATACTTGATTTGATTGGCTGTTTTTCGCATGTTTAAGTGCGGACTAACCTTTTAACCAATTCAGATATGACATATTATATTTACTCCAAAAAACACGTTAAGATATAGCTGTACACAAATTAGGCTGACATTTGATTGAAGTGAAAAATGAACAAAATTCTTTAATATTGATGTCATAAAATGCAAGTTTTCTAGTAAGGTATGCTGTTTTATTTTTCGGGGATGCATAGATAAGCGAATAATATAAAGTGCAACATATTTGCTTAAATGAAAGTCTGGACTTCCGATACAGCTTTTGAAACATGGTTTTATGTGGTTGTTTTAAATGAATTCTCCAGATATTCTCTTGGTCTTGGATAGGCCGCTTAGTTCAAGTTTTTTTGAAAGGTTTTCGTTTTTATGTTTTATAATGTTAAAAACAAAAGCCCAACAAATCTATCTTCAATTCTCGTATGTTTTCTTTCAGCCGCACAAAAGGCAGGGCATTCATTAAAATCATATTGACTTTCCTTGCCATACATATGCAGATTGTCTCTAGTGACATGTGAACCGAGTTACATTTGTAAATTATTTATATTGAACGTTTCTTGAGTTTTTAGCACAACGACTTCGCCATGCTATGGCATCCACTTTCAAAAATAAAAATATTAAACATTCTTCATGTGCTCTTTCGAAAGCAAATAGAAAACTCAAAGTATAAATTAGCATGGATGTCCCGGTGAAGTCGGAATATGTCAATATTGTATCTATTCCAATATGTATGAAGAAGGTGATAGTTATAGGCTGCGGTCTGAAATGTAAACATAAGAGTTCATAGTTTAGTAAACGTTTATGGAAAAAAACGCAAAATTATAATTGAAATCAGTGAGAAGAGATATAATAGTTCTACAATTTTACAATGAAACAATGTAATCATTAGGGACAAGCCAAGTATCAAAACATTTAGATGCTGTTCAAAGGCACAATAATTTTAATCATTACAATTGTTATAAACAATTTCAAACTTTAAAAAATTACTGCCGAGAAATATAAGACCAAACAAAATATTAAAAACAGTTCCACTATTGGTATAGTTAATCTGTTCTTCGAAAAACAGTATTTGACTGTATTGTTGTACTCGGATACAAAAATAAAAATGACGTACTATTGAACGTATGTTCTGAATCGACAGCATATCCATGTAGAAACCAGCATATGTTTCGATACATTTTGACATGATGTATGAAATTCATTATTATATGTATTTTGAAGTTTGCTATACTTATGAATAATATAATATTTGAAGACATTAATGAGGGTTTGAATGTTATTTTGCAGGACCACCTTCTTGGTTGGATGGATTCAGAGATGACACACGAGATGCGATAAAAACTGTGTCACCTGGACGTTAGATAGTGACTCCAAATAAATGATGAAAGCAACAAAAATGGAATGGTATTTATATGTTTTTGGTGGTAATCAACCGACAAAGGTGTTCATAGTTTAATTAGTAAAACGATTATGTTAGAGCTGAAATATGTTATTAAAATTACCATTATAAAGTGGTAAAGCGGAATCATTTCATATGATAATTTATAATGATCTTAATTAGCACACAGATTGCATAGCCAACTTAATGGGCCACAACTCAATAGTTGTTTAGCATCCCAGGTGTCTATAACACCTATAGGACAAAGTAATAAAACATTCGAAGAAATGGATTAGCTCGACCTTGACTTTATATCAGTTTATAGCGAAACCGTTTCAAATGCCACAACGTGATTTGCGCAGCCGATAAAAGATCTGTAAAACAAAACATAACGCAGAAGAAATCTTATCTGGAAAATAGTTCAGGAAAAATAGAATTTAAATACGCTAAATTGATTAAAAAGCGCCAATAACAAATTATATTTAATGCAATAAATGTGTGTCTGGTGGCATATTTCCTTCAACACATTGCAATACCATGCTCTATTATTTTAACAATATATTAATTGTGTGCATACTCAAATAATGCTTTGCGAAAACTGACACGGTAAAAAAAAAGATCTGAAGCATAAATGTGTTTCTTCTGGGTCTATAAATACGCTTGACGGGTATTTGTTAGGAGTTTGCGAAAAAAGCTGAAAAACAAGACCTTCCATCGAAATGCCTATTGACATCTAGTTAAATTACACAAAGACCATTGCCCGAAAGAAATATGTACGTGTTTATTGCTTATAAATGACGAAAAATGAATTTGTTTTGCACAGTGACATTTTGCCAATAAAAAAGCTGTCAAATTAGCAAGTTAAACAGTTTAATGTTTGTTGCCTTTAAACTAAACGAGGAATTTGCGTGTTTTGCTAAATGGACGTCGTCTAGAAGTTCCAGTTCTTTTTTAATGCCACTAAACACGAACTCCGCGACTGTTTGACCTACGGGCTAGTTTTTGTCCCTTTTTTAGATTGTATAAATACTTTGTATTATTTCTCATACATCCTTTTCAATTTCCTTGTCGTTATCTTAATGTTGCCACTGCAGAATATTTTGTAATTACTGAAGTTGTGCTTTTCTGAAGGAATTGAATATTATTATTAACAGAACAGCAATGCTTAGAAGTATAACACCATAGGAATATGCCACAACAGTGTTGATTAGCTTCAAATGTTCAGAGGAACGACCGATTTAAAGAAAGGGTTTGAAAACAACAACAACTTTATACCCGCAAAACAAAGAAATACTTTAATTTATACTGTTTTTTTTCGAATAAATCTCGGCCTCAGCAAGGATTGTTGTTGAAAATTGCGGACTCGTTGCCAAATTTACAACATGTTTTTACCAAACATGAGCTATTTGAAGACACGCAGACTTCATAGTCCTTACAATGGCTTTACTTATGTTGTGTTGCAATGTTTAATATTTACAGCATCAATATGTCTATAAAACATACAGAACACTGTCATAGGAAATCACGACGGCGAAATGAGCTTGACCTTTATTTTATACCAATATTAATGGCAATTCTTATGTGAAAAACTAATATAGAACCCTTTTCATATGTCACAATGTTTGTGCGGCCCATAAAATTTCATTCAATTTAAAATGTCGAGTCTTTACGCATCAGAAACGACAAAGGAAACAATATGGAAAATAATACTGAGAAACTTAAATACACAAGAATGAATTCAACCCCTTATTGCGATATGTATTTTAGGCAACAAGTGTCTGTCGGATGGCAGTATTGTATTATTGTACAATGTTTTACATGTAGGTATATTATAAATACTGTTTAATTTTGAAAATGGTTACATATATTAAACAACAGCATTATATAGTAAGAAGGACTTATTTTTATTGAAAATACAATTTAGAGGGGAAAATGAACATTTTGTATGATTGTCAAATGCCGCATATTTTTTTCGTAATAACATCACAAAATTGTATATTTATCCTACTGTAACTGTTTACATATTTGAGCATTTTTGGCATTTTTATTTTCCAGTGGAATTGACAATACTATAATGGTTATCAAAAGGACGCAAGCTTTTCCTCTGTCTTAAGGTCTCAGAAACGGTCTGGAATAACTGTTAAAATCCTGCAGACGTTTAAATGTTTTTTTGTTTCTCATTTAAATTATTTCCAGATGACGGCATGAAGACAGGGGGTATTTGTTTTTGTTAAACATGAATGCTTATTATTTGCTTCAAAGAGCAAAACATTTGAATGCCTTATCCAGTCGTCCTATATACCATTTGAGAAGAAAAGGAAAATTACAGTTTGAAATTATATCAAACATAAAAACAAGTACTCAAATTTCAACATTAACAGCACATTCATCATGCAGATCTTGCTTGAGCAAAGGAGCGGTTTAAAAACATTGAAACTGAAGAACATATTATTGCCAAAACATGACAATATATTCAATATATACTAAAGTATGAATTTTACGTTAAAGGAAAGACAAAATGAATAACGAAAACTGTTGCTAATTAAATTTCACGAAAGTCAAACTGTTACAAACGATAATATTGTTTGTTATTTTTGCTATTAAAGTAATTTATAATTGCTTGGAACAGTTACATTTACTTCTGAAAGGCTAGTTACTTAGAAATCATTCGGCGGGAAGGATTAATTTTGTTTCAAAAATATGACACACAAATCCAAAAGTGTTCTTGAGTTCGAAAAATAAGCAACTTAAATGGTTAACCCCTTGCGAAATACAATTGGAGAACGGTAGGATGAGAACAATTAAAAGACATATTAACGTGTCAATTTAAGTAGTTAAAACCTTGATACAGACTTTCCCTGTAAATAAAAAAGAATTACAAGAGTTACAGTAGAATGACTGTATACCCATTTTCCTTCAGTAAAGGGAGTTGAAAAAAATCTCATCACTATGAAGATATCAAAGTGAACAAATTTTGAATTTAAACTAACATATACATTTATGTATAATTGATATAATGGTTATAAACTGCCCTTCAAAATGCACGAAGGTGAGTCTTTTAGAAATAAATAAATAGAAACATATATTTGCAAAGTTTCTCTTCATTCTTCGAACAGAACGAACTACTTCTGATAAGGTAAATATTTAAAATAGTGTTAAAAGCATTTGTTCCATGTAAGAAAAAATCCATAACGACACATTGAACGAAGTACATACTTATTTGGGCAAACACAAACATAGAATACTTCAAACCGTTTGGCGAGATGGACCAATTCTATTTACATGTATTTAACACCTCAGGCTTTAATATTCACACATTCATTACACATTAAAACGACCATATTTAAAGGACGCATAAATCAAGAAAACTTAGAAACATTTGGCGAGATGGACTTATTTTGTTTTTCAGATCCGGGCCTTTCAAACATTTACAACGATATCATATATTTATATAAGAAGAAAACAAACAGTTGGCGAGATAGATCAAATTGTTTTACATGCTTGAACCAGAGTCCGAATATTCAAAGACTTACAACACTAAAGAACTACAGTAAATGCACAAACCATGAAGTTGACTGATTTATATACAGTAGAACTAGTACTTTCCTGAATATCGAACACATTAACCAAGACTGAAGCTGAAATCCCCATGTTTGTTCGAGGTATTCAGTTCAGTTTCAAAGACTATTCAGCAGAACCCTTAAAACGTAGCATTATTTGTACGCAATGAGTTTTGGGTTCGCTGGATTTGGATTATAATTAAGAAAGTACTTAGTACTCGGGATAGGGGCTTGTTCTTATTTGTCTTTTATAAAACAAATAATATATATATGTGTGTGTGTGTGTGTGTGTGTGTGTGTGTGTGTGCTAAATACCTTAAGGTATTTATGTCAGAGCACTTCATCTTACTTGTAAAGTAAACAGAAGGAATTCTACGACTTAATACGTGCTTTGAATCACAGTCAAACAAATGTAATTAAATGATTAATCAATTCGAATAAAGGAAGAAGGACTTATTTTGCGTAAACACCCGCTTTTTCCTAGTTTTATTGGATCTATGTCATTGTCACACACAACAATATGAGAGAAAATCGGCTCTTTGTTTTATATCCCTTTCTGGTGCAATAAACCATAATAATATATTGAGTGTCAATATGTAAGTGTTGCCGTTTAATTGCATAATTGTCTACATATGGCTGTTATATCGTCTGGATATTGTTGTGTATCATGACCGAAGTACATGTGTTTTTTTACGCACGAGGTCTATTTATGGATAGATTATATTTGAATATAATATTCTATACACTTAAATCAGTGTATGTATACCACGTGATTAATTAAGTCATAAATGCTACGTCGGAGAGCAATATTTAGGTTCAAATGAAGAATTTAAACAAAGATAACTTTATTTTTTACTCATCGTATTTAACGAAACATGGTGCACTGTACGCCGCTTACATGGCATTGCCTTCGGTCTTGTATTAGAGTGTGATTGAGAGATAATTCTTAAAACACTTCGACAAATCTTTCACAAAATCGCCGCCTGATGTAGCACTGCCAAACATTAACTTGAAAAGAGGTTTGTCGGAGTGTTTGCGAACACTAATACACTTATTCAATACCAGTAATCAAACGAAGGCGGGCTCTTAAGTGGCATAGACTGCCCTTTGTTTCATTTCAAATGGTGAAGAAAAAGAAAAACATATTTATTGTAAGTCATCATTCGAAGCAAAATGTTGCCTTCCAAAGTAGCATCTGTGACGCAATCTATCACGCGGTATACACCCATTGAAAATGCTTGTGCCAAGGATTTAAACGCGGTATTGAGTGATGTACTAACTGCACATGGTATTGTAGTTCGAAGTGTTTCCGGAATGATTTTGCTTACTCAGCGTATCACTCCTCCGTAATGCATGTTCACAAAATCGTACGATTCCTTTGTTCTTGATTTATGATCTTTTATATGTTATAATTTACTAAATGTTAAACAAGCTTCCATAGACTTATCACGCTAAGATCAATTAAACAAATAACATATCTTATTCATTAACACTTGTTACTTAATAGTTGTGTTGAGTCCAAAAGCCATGTACTTGAATCGGCAACTCGTTCCACTTAAATCCTTTTTCAGATACATGTCTTTGTAGTGTACCAAAATATTGGTGAAGATTGGATAAAAAGTAATCTGTTTCGTTATCAATCATTTGACAGATGTCGGAAATCAAACATTATATTTACCCAAATGCTTCCTCCGGAAAAGAATGCGGACAAGAAATAATTTATTAACCGCCGTATCAGAATACAAAAAAGCACTCCACCCATGGACTAAATATAGTTAGTTTATAGAAGCCTGTAAAGTGTATTTGGTTTAAACATTTTTTATTGAGCAAAATTAATCAACATTTCGATACAAGTACATAATCAAATTTCAGGATTGGAACGGTAGAAATTAACTATATGATAAATTACAATTGGCATTTCAGGCAGATATTAGTGATGAAGTTATAATTATATCAATAAACAAGCTCATTTTAAATCATGTTTTAAATACAGGTGATTGAATGATTAGATGCGATTACCTATATTAAAGAGAACAAATCTTTATTCTAAATTAATCAACTGTATGAAAGTTAAAAAAAAGTATGAGAAAAGAAGGAGGACGAAAAAAAGAGACGCAAAGTAAACGACGTATGAGTGTTGGTGGTTTTAGTCAATCACTGGCTTTCATTTTTTTTTTGACAAATAAATAAAACGATGAACTGAAACAAACAGAGTTGTATTTTGCTCTTTAGTCAGTGTTTCATCACCATATAGTAAAGAACGAAGGGTAACCTCAGTCTGAGATTGAGCAGTATTAAACATATGTTGCCTTTGTTCAATAAAGAGAGGACAAATAAAGAGATAGTGGTATTAAGTCGAGTTCACCATCAAGTGGATTGCCTAGTAACGGAATGCCCCTTGATGTTGTCGGAGTGATAAATGATTTTAAAGTTTTTCACCAGTCCCTTGAACTGAGCTCACTTGATTTGAGATTCGAAGCAAGTTTATCAAAATAAAGTGATTAAGAACTACGATCGAGAGCAACTACTTCATTTCGCAAGCTGCGGAACCTTGTCCAATGTGTCGGATTTTTTGAGCATTTAGCTTTTATAAAGGCACGTTTTCGCTGTCGGATTTTTAATTTAATGCTAGCGTTCATCCAAGGAGGTTCATTTGGATAAATATTTTTAACGTTGCTCGGAATACGACTGCCGGCAATATCAGTAATAGTTTGTGTTACATTAGAGGTAAATAGGTCTATATTTGCATTTCTAACAGTTATCCAATCTGTGGTCGCAGGCTTCTGTCGTAATTGTACATGATTGCCATTTTCATATTTATATACTTTACGAAGAGAGACCTTCTGTACTGATTTTTGGTAAATGATAATTCCAAATACAGAACAATGATATCGAATATTTTGCTCGAGAAAAGGCTCACCAAAACCACTATGGAGAGTTTGAGTTAGAGACGAATAAGAGATCTATAATTGAGGACAAATGCTGAGTAAAATGTGTTGGCTCTGAGATACATTGCTCATAACCAAACTGCTGTGACAGAGAATGAATTTTACGCCCTGAATTATTAACTTGAATGTTAAAATTGAAATCACCTGTTACAATAATTTCATGAATACCGCTTTCTCTCGCCAATACTGAGTTTTAAATGTTATTTAAGTAGTTGGTACTATAATTAGGAGGACGATAGAAGACGCCAAGCAGAATACGCTTAGTTGTGCGGATCTTTATTTCCAACCAAAGACACTCGATATCATTTAATTCTAAATCGTTTCTTCATTTAAAATTTATACCTTCATTGATAAAAGCGGCAACTCTACCATACGAATCATCGCAACGATCTCGCCGGGCCGATCGCGAAAATCCAGGAATAAGAATTTGGTCGTCTAATATTGAAGAAGAAAAAATATCAAAGGAGGTTAGCTCAGTTGAAAGTAAATCCATTTTCGGTAAAATAAACTTTGAATATTGGAGTGTATTAAGGACAGGTAGTTAGGACTACACAAGAAATTCGCAATATTAAGAGAACATTCACCATTCGAACTGACAGTGGATGAATTGTGACTAGAACTAGGACCAGGATTTGGGTGAATATCTCAAGACAATAAAATAATAGTGTACAACCAAGCTAGTATAATCGTGGAAAGTAAAAGTCCCGATAATTTCTTCGCAAAACAAGCATTATTACGATACGTTTCACTTGGAAGATAAGAGCAAGCTCCATTAGACATAGACAGGTGAATGTTATTCGAACGAACAATATTTAACTTGACTAATTAGCTGCTATGACTGTTCTGAACTATAACTAATGTGAAATATATTGTCAACAATAATGGGAATTGAACATATAGACAGTACCTAGGCATGACAAGTATTGATGTTATATCACGAGCAGTCATGATATGCACAAAAGTAAAAACCAAAACATTTCTACGGTTGACATGCCAATCAAAACTATACTGTAAATGTTCAGCTGGACAAAAAAGACATGATTCGACTCTAACCACCAAGTAACGCAAAAACTGTATAGATAGAGAAAAGAGAAAAAAGAAAACATTAATAAATACAATTCAAGAGTAAACATTGGGAAGCGTTTTTACAGGCCGATGATTAAAAAAAAGATACAAAAAGATCCATTCTAAATGAAGTCGCAAATATTTATATTATAGCTGTGCAATTGAATTGACCAGTAAAGTTGTAATTCAACTAGAAGAAAAAAAAAAACAGGAAAAAATAGTTGATGCAAAAAGAACAAGAAAAGTGTTTAACACCTACAGAACAATGAACTTAAGGTTACAATAACATATTGCTGTCATTGTTATTCTTATTTTCGTCAAAGAGTATAAACTGTGTACATAAGGAATCGAACATTAATTTACACTAACTGGTAATCAATCGTATGCACAAAGTGATAACATAAGTAAAAACAAGTCAGTTTGTACATCTATAGACACAAAGGATTCCTAAACACTTCAAGTCATAACCTGTTAAGCATAAATGTTCTTGAAAGATCCTCAGTTTACTTGAAATTGAAATAAATAAAGTTCAGACGAGATATATAAGTAAAATCATGTAATCATCAATATAACAGTAGGCAGTACATATACACAGTATTAAGATTCTGTAACCATAACGATATTGCGAGAAAAGAAGAGTATCCGTGCAGTATCGCATAGGTTTCTATCTATATGACAAAACAGGTAGAATGCTAAGTATTAGGACAAATGAATTAAGAATTTTCATAATATTTAAGCATATACAAAAATAATGTATACAACTTGACAGAAACAGGCACACTCACATATGTATATACACACTTACACACAGTTACGCAATACAACACGCAGTACCATTAATGAGTAAATTAACTATAGTTAGATATTCTTAGGTTTAAAAGGACTTTAACAACTTTTAATGAAAAGGTATTACACAAGTTTTAATGTGAATAATAACTGATTCAACATCGCGTTTAAAGTAAAAAAAATAAAAAAATAAAAAAAATAATTTAACCCAATGTTAGCATAGACACTACCTTGAAGATTAACAAAACCGATACAAATAAAGTGTATTTGGCTGTGTTGTTGTGTTCGTATGTGAGGAAATATGTTTTGCTCAACTGTCGTTTATACCGTGACGATTATTTGTCTAGGCAAATCCATGGAATATGTGATGCAAAACAGTACCCTTACTTCGTTAATTTTTGTGTTTCCTGTATAACCTTAAAAATACACACATTTACACTAAAATTGGTGTTTGATATTTTGTGTGGGCCAATGACACTCGTTTTGTTATAAATTTCTGTCCATTTATTCTACGTAAATGCACCAAAAACTAGTTTCATAGAGTATAATTCAGTAATTCTATTTTACACCAAGTCCTACTTGTTAAACTATTGTCAGCAGAAAAAATACCATACTCTGGGTGCTTTCAATTTTGTGTGAATTTAAGACAATCGAGAATTATTGAAATGTTCTGTTCATTAATTTTACGCCGATTTTTTTCTAACGAATGCACCAAAAATGAAAAAAAATGGAACCCAAAACTGACGAACAACAGAAAATAGATCGTGCGTGCATGTATACTTTATTTTAAACATGTAACAAATTATCATCAGTTATATTGTTTTCAATTTCCAAATTAAATAAAAATTGCGGTACGGCCTGATCTATTTACTTAGCATAAGACCTCTTAAAAACATTTTGTAGTATATCTAACCCCAGATAAGTAGATCGAAATTTTTGACCATGCTGGAAATCCTTATATTGGCCTCGGGCAAAGATTAAAAGG
This sequence comes from Mya arenaria, assembly GCF_026914265.1. Classification (NCBI taxonomy): domain Eukaryota; kingdom Metazoa; phylum Mollusca; class Bivalvia; order Myida; family Myidae; genus Mya; species Mya arenaria. The sequence goes on along the minus strand of NC_069126.1, from coordinate 15,577,433 downwards.
TACCTGTATGGAAGTACTTTTTCACTAGTCAAATAAGTGTTCCAGCGTTACAAAACATTTTATTATATTTTGATTAAATGAGGTGGGAGAAAAGACATAAATTATATCACTTGTGCGAAAAAGGTATATTTAAACCCTCTCGCAATGTGTTTTGCCGCCTTTACGCAAAAAAACCAGTCTCGGATTGAGATAAAACTCTTACACACTCGGCCAAGGGCAATACTTAAAATCTAAAGACTTCATTCGACAACAAAGCAAATATATACAGCCAGAGTATTTGTCGTTGAGAGCTGTTGTTCGATTTGCATTGTAAAACGAAATACACTGCGCATCTCTGACTTATGAATGATCAAGTTTGTGAGTATAAATATCTTTGTTTTTAATAAACTGAACATTTTGCACATCATTGACTTAAAGGATATGTTTAAAGCTACCCAATCCAAAATGCAAAGGTTAATGCGAGTACCTATGGTTTCACACATAGAATTAGATATTAGAAAATTGTTTATACATCTTACAGTTGTTCACGATAATGCACATACGGTCGACAAAGAAGAGATACTCACATAACTAGGTACATTTGTTTCCCGTTGATTACCACATATTATCTGGCTTTGTACTCGCTCTCAAAATATAAGCAAACGTAGTTGGACGGCAATTTATAGCTAGGTTATGTTGACCTTAAGACCTCATTCAGAAGTCGTGTAGTACATTTTTATACCATACTCTGTTTTTTTAAACATATTCACTTGTTTGTGCAGACATTTCTTTGAGCAATTGTCCAACAACACATTCAAAGCCGCAAGTGCAAAAGGTATATTGGTATAGGCGTCTCTCACTCAAAATGTTGCGGGGATAATCCTCACAAGGGTGAGAGTGGTCCATTGATTTAAAAGTCTACCTCTCATTTAAGATTTTTCAAGTTTGATCCCACCAGGGTAACAATTGTGTCAACCTTTCACTCAAGAGGTTTTTGGATCCATTCCTACCAGGCTGAGAGTGATCTAGTGGTATAGGTGTTTGTTTTGCACTCAATATGTTGTTGGTCTTATTCCCACCCACGAGGCTGGGAGCGGTCTAGTGGTATAAGCATTCGCCGCTCCCTCAAGATGTTTAGGGTCTCATTCTTACCCTAGTGATATAGGCATCCTCCTTTTACTCAATATGTTGGTTTAATCCCAAACAGTGTGAAAGTTGTCTAGTGGCATATGCGTCTGCCCCTCACCAAATATGTTGTGGGTTCGATCCCCACCATGTGCTGGTTTCTATTGGGGAATAGACAGAGTTGAATCAGCTCCCACTTATCAATCACAATTGAGCTTAAAAATAAGTATAAAAGCAGCAGCATAATAATATAAAAAATGACTCATATATCTCATGAAAAGTATTTTGCTTATGGGAACATTTTGCAATAATTTGTGAACAAATTTGGCACATGTTGCGGACTTAATACGATACAAAATGTCAAAGAAATCATAATAATGTTATCATGCACGAAATCGACGCATTGAGTGTTTTTGGCGCATATCTAAGTTTGCAGTTTAGTCAGGTACAGAAATTTAATTCCAAACCAAAGAACAGTGTTACAGCTACATGTCAATACACAAACCTGTCAGCAGAACTTGTCTGAATGCCAAGAGTTATAAATTACTTTAATTAAGGTAATTGGCTCCTGTGGCTATATGTGCTGAAACTTTGACAGTTATGAACACAATATTAAAATAAGTTATTTTGAGGAATTATAAACAAAATGGTATTAGGATATTTTTCAACATATTCTAAATTTTGGGGTTTAAACACCAAAACTTAAATAAGGATATTCTTTATGGTGTAAATCCATTAAAGAAAATTACACTTTTCCATATAAAACATACTCAATCATGCTTCGAAGACGAGTTTTCAGACGTAATTGATTTGCTTTCACAAAATTGTCAAAACGGATAATTTGGAGAGAAAAACTGTTTTCCTTGACACTTTTATATACTTCACCATGTTTTGATATGTCACATGGAATCATGCCGAATTGCTGTTAAAAAATTCAATTTCGATTTTTTACATATGCGTACCTTTTTATCGCTACTCGTGAGGAATATTATCAATATATTCTATGGCAACTCGTGTAAGATGGATTCATTCCAACCCGAGAAAAGGTCATTTTTCGGGCACGAGATTTAAGCAGAAAACTCGCGCGAGGGTTTAGATACACCTTCTTACACGACAATGATAGATGCATTTTCAACCACCTCAGGTAAGCAAAATAGAGTTAAAATGCACTTTTTCAATGGAGCTCTTTTGTACATCTTTTGTACAAAAATAATTCGCGTATAGATATGTGGTAATTTGTGGTTCTCATAGATATGCGCGCAGTGATTCAAAGTATGTATGTTGTCAAATCGTTCTTTTATTAGAGAGCTGCACTATTTCTTGTATGTATCGTGATTACCCTTTGGAGCCATTTAAAGCTAGACTTAGAAATGATTTATTTCGATTCAATATATTGCCACAAGACAAAGTTCCCATGGTGCTACAGACGACGTCTAAAAACAAGTGAGGTAATTGTGTGATGACAATAAAAACATGGTTCCATACGAGTATTATTTATCTTTACGCGTGGGCAAGATTAGGATTTCCAGTATGGTCAAACAATTAGATCTACTTCTCTGTGATGGGAGAAAAGGATTTCCATCATGGCCAAATATTTGGATCTACGGTAAATATACACCCAGGTAATATAACAGTTTGTAAAAATAAAAATGGGTCTTATATAATACCATTTCATACGAATAAAAACAGATATGCTAAGTGTGGGTTTTATACAACTGACACCACATTATGAGCTAGATGCTCCACTAACTGAGCTATCTAGTTAACATTATCGCAAACTAAAAATCATTAACTACACTTATTCATTCCATTAGATTCGTGGGATTTTCACAAAGATGAGCGATTCCTGAACAGCCAATAATATTAGAACTGAATACGGTAACCATTAAATCATTTTTGAAAAATGACGAAAAACAATATTTTAAAGACGTCATTTTATTCCTTTCAACACGCCAATAATGAAATTCGAATACCGCAGAAGTCTTTTCTTCAATACATTTACCAATATCTGTAAACAAAGCATGTATGGCAGCACAGAACGATCAAGCAAGGATTGGAAACGACCTTATATAAATCAGTTCAGGGGCTGTGTTCGAACCTCCACCCTATTGCTTTTTTGACAATTATTCGGCCAAGGCTAGAGGTGGTTAAAAAGAGTAAAACACCAACAAATATTGGAGATTCCTTGCTGACGCCTAAGATTTGTTCACATTCAAAATAAAAGTCTGAAATGCATAAAAGATTTCGAAGCCTTGTTAGGATTTGAGGTGCACGTATATAGTCACTCTATATGTATATTCTATAGTTCAACAGAAAAAAAACAGACACAAATATTATAGTTAAAGGTTAGATTGGTTGTAAAATTATATTTGTTATATGTGTGTTCACATTATCGTATTGAACTCATGTGAATGTTTCAGGCATTCAATTCATTGATCGATCGACCACCCATCATAGGAGGTGCTCCATTTTTTTTTTAATTTCATTGAAATTTGGTTTCTAATTTAAAAATGGACAATATTAGATGTTTACTTGTACATGGTTCTAAATCAAAGTAATTCAACGACAAAGCATTTCAGTTTTAAGCATAGAAAAAAATATAACATCCTATTACGTACATGTATATTTAAATACTGACATCAAGCTTGAAATGATCAATCAAAGAAGTTAAAATACCAGCAGCATAAAAGCCTTTCAATATTTAGTCTAACGTTTCAATGTCCAGTGCCTGAACAATCGGATTTTGTTTCATTATCTCGCTATCCTCATTGAGAGTAATTAATTTGCGAACTTTCCATATATGGCCTACTTTGTAGCACAGGAATCGACACACGATTAGACTGAATAGGAATTTAACAATACATTAAACTCTTTACCTTACCAAACAAATGAGCTATACATCATCTTGCACAATTGTGAATAAATATGTCGTACAATTTGTTTATATTAAATTGAAAGTATTTAAGGACCTACAAAGCCATCGTAAAATAGTCCACCCTCCTTTGGTTATTTATTTGGAGGAAAAGGGTGTATTTCTATCTTATATAGAGGTACACCTTTCAAGAAGAGGCAGTCAGTAGCTATTCAATATACAGAACGAAAAGACATTTGAGTAATGTACTCTGAGATCAGGCGGGGGAGGGGACGTAATTTTCTCTCATGCACATATATTAAAAGAGAAAACGTTTCAGTGCAAACATAATGGCGGATTTGTAAGAAAAAGTACCTACTCTGGTACCAACTTTTGCCTGGTAAGTGGGCGTTTTCTTTATTACTTTTAAAATGTATGGGTCAATTATGTGTCGTGAAACATATTCCTCGATCGACATCTTAGTTTGGTATCATTACTTTAGGGATAAAAAAATCAAATTTGTGTGTTAGGATCCAATGCTTACAAATAAACGTTCTGTTTAATTGTTTTGTCTTTAGGATACTTTTTATGGTCTGAGAAACCCTAATGGTCATGGGTATTTCACCAGTTACAGTTCATATGCAAATGGACCAAAGTTAAAAGTACCAAGAAACATCTGTCAGCCTTCAGTACATAACGTAATCAAGTCAATTTGTTCTGAAAGAGATGCATGCCATGATACACTTACAGTTCATATGCAAATACATTATTCCTTTCTTTCCTAAAAGTACACTTAGTAAGTCCGACCTTAAGAAGACATGTTTACCAAGCTACAAATTATTCAAGTGTTCCAGAAAAGTGAAGCATAATTTCTTTTGATTTCATCCATTATCACATCATTAGACAATAATCTACATAAAAAACTGACAGCTGATTTTTTTAGAGCCGGCAAATATTTACCAACGTCTTTTCATTCAAATTCTTGACGGGAGTACAGATGATGTAGTTGCCAGTGCAAATAACATTTCAAGGTTTTGAAGCATTGAATGATTGAGCTTATTTGTTTTGTCCGAATTTTGAATCATGAAAACCGCCCCCGTTAGCGATTTAAAGTATTATTACTCGGGATACACTTGCCACAAAGCTACCAACTTGAATAATCATTACCCCGCAAAGCATTTAATATATGTTTAATTGGCATTGTTTTCGTCTAAATCAACGGCCATCTGAATCAGAGATGTAGCGGTTACAAACAGGAATGACTTTGAGTTGAAAACCGCTGTTCATGCGGTACAAATTTGCTGTCTCTTTGGTGCAAAATGACATTGGGATTGTACATGCTTTATTATTCACAAAAGCAACTAGGTAAGTTTATTAGCAAGCATTCTAGCACCTGCAATTGTAGGTGTAACATGATCAATGTTCCCTTTCGGGAAACTGTGTATGTTTCTCAGACTCGAAATATTGATTTATTAAATGTACATGTATTACCACTTCAATATGATTTTACATATTTAAGAGTTTTAGTCTGGTTTTAAAAAGAACAATGCGCTGCAGAAATGGGTCAGGGTGCTGATGGAGAAATGGGCTCATTGTAACGAGTTGTTAAAAATGAAAATAGAGTTTAATTATATCGGGGTTCAATTACCAATTATGTTAAATTTAGTAATCACATTAGAAGTTTTCATAAAATCAAAAGAAAAAATAATGTATCTTATAATTAGGCATTTAATTCTATGCGGCGGATCGAGATATACGACCGTCTCTATTACGGCACAATTACTGAAAGTGCTTTAAGAAGGAAACAGTGTAGACTCCTTTTATAACTCTTTAGCTTAACAAACAATATAGAAAAGCAGTGATAGTGAAAACATATTTATATATTACAAATAACAATAAGTTTTATTGTTTAGTGATGTACATAACTAAATAAATTTAAAAAGTTAAATTTTGTTGTACCTCTTTATGTCATAAAATCAGACATAAGAGATTTAGGAATATATAGTGCCCATTCTTGTCAAGTGGTGCCTTTCTTCTGTTCCATGTGTTCAAAAGATCAGTAGGAATATTAAAATCAGGTTAACTTGGCACCATGTAAATTCCTATCAAATTACAATTAATATTTCGTTAACGTGATTGTAACTTTTTCAAAGCAGGACCAAAGAGCTTCCTGGCTGAGCGACATGTTGTCTTTAACAAGGCACTGTCAGGTGCAGAAACATAATTTTAATATATCCCTGTTTTGTGAGTTTGCGAATTTTAAAAGCTATTCGGAGATCTGCATTGAAAAAATGACAATTACCTTAACGAAATATCAAGGTCAATTTGATAGGATAAACGAATGCCTGCAGCACGTAACCAAAGAAGTTGTCCTGATGTATATGTTCCTTTTGATCTGTAAAAGAAATGGAAAAGAAGTAAGGCAACCATAGACAAACTTGGGCGCTTGTACTTTGAAGGCAAACAATAATAAGGATGCTTTGTATAAAGAATATCAAATACTGTGACAGTATTTATATATTCTCCAATCATAAAATGATTGGAAAAGAAAAAGTGCAAGTACATTGTATCAAAAACTATCATTTTTCACGAGACTTATAATGCGTTTATTTAATATCAGCATTTAACCAGTACTCATTTGACTTTATATTTAATATTGCTTCAACCTGGTTTTGTTTGTGAACAGAAAAATAAAATAGTTGAAGTAAATGGACCTACTACGCTAGATTTTCATGTCTGCAACAGATAAAAAAGATTAAAAGATGTTTTTTTCTGATTGTTTTCTGTCTTGATGTTTTGATTTGCAGACTTAAATTCAGTGGGATGCTTTTGTTTTCAAGTGCAAATGTGACAAGCACAATAGAATACATGTGTTTGGACTTTAACATGTCATGTATTAAAAGAATCAAAAGTAGAAATGAATGCGTTTAAAGTTGACACTTTATAGGCTCAGCATGACTACAAACTTATGATGTCAATGAGAATGAATACAGTTATAACCGTTATTATAAATGAAGCTTCAGTATTCTTATCTCAATGTGTGGTACATTTTTAAGGCGTCAGCTTTTTGTAAAAATACTGTACTTTTTAACTGATTAACAAATGATCGACAAAAAAATCCCGTATAACACCCTGCAGCTTTCTGTTTCCGTATTACACACTAGACCGGGACTACTTTTTTGTCATCAAGTATGCAATTACATTACTGGAAATGCAGAAAGAAATGCCACACATTCTATCAGACAATCCAAACAAACAAAATACAAGTATTGACAGTCAAACCTCATCGTTGGCAGAACGTTTACTTTCGTTTTAATCAATTCATAATTATAAGTGACGTCACACAGAGTCGCGTGAAATATTTACTCATATGCCATTCATATTTTGTATTGTACATGTACACTTGGTACTATTTTGTCTAATTGCTTACGTGGTTGTGGATTCAATGAAATTAAAACGTAAACATAGTTTGCTGTTTTTATTCAAAAATAGTGTGAATGTTTATAATAAAGGGAAAATTATGTTAGTCGTTTGATCCGTGTTGTTGCATCACTTCTCGTTGCTTATGGAAGAATCCGTATAGGCTATTGGCTGTACCACAAGCAACTCGAAGTAATGCAACACCATGGATCAAACGACTAACGTAATATTCCCAATGTCTTATAGCATATTTCATTCAACAAATGCGTAATACATTGTAATACCCTACTCTATTAATTGTATCATGTATTAAATATATATATTTCAAGAACAGTTTCCGAAAGATTGTATGGTTAAAAGAAACAGATCTGAAGCATGTGTTTCTTCTGTGTCTTTAAAACGCTTGACGGATATTTATAAGGATTTCCAAATGTAAAAAAATCTTACAACCCAGACCTTCCTTTAGAAAGACAAATAAATTTGTCGGCTTTGAACATTTATCGCCAATAGTTAAATTAAATTCTAGATCTTTTTATAAGAACCGTAACCCCTAGACAAGATTGATCTGAAGTCTTTTTGATAACAATATTTGGTTATTAGCACAATCCATTGGGGAACAAATAAGACAAGGCATTTCAAAATATCTACAGAATTGTACTTTAAGCACATTCTTTAAAGTGTTTTATTCAAACTTCAATCGATTACATCAAAAGTACTTTCCTGAATTAATTAACCCATCTTTGAGAAAAAGAAAAGTGTGTATTGGAGAACAAGTATGCTAGGATGAGGAACAACCTTTATAGAGCCAGTGACGCTGCCCGAAACCCCGCGCTTCCCATTTCCTTTGACAAATATTCGGCCATAACTAGATATGGTCGAAAAGTAGTAAAACTGAGAAAAATAATAGAAATTACTTCTTTATGCATCTTCTTTGATTTAAAGGAGCTCGCTTATGCCTTTTGTAAATGCAATTTTTGTGTGTAAATACTAAGATACTAAAAGCTTGAACCCTTCAGCAAATGTTGATATTTGCTCAAATATCGTCTTTGAAAGCAACAACTTTCATAAGCGTTAATAACTTTAATCGTCACTAAATGATGAATTTGTTGTTGTGAGATTGGTTGATTAACTTTATCACGTGATGCGGAATATGCCACAACGGTTCAAATTGGCTTCAAACGTTCATTGGATCGACATATATACAACTATGTTCTGAAAATAATGATTAACCAGGCAATCCTTGACATACTTTTTGTACTGTTCTTTGAAAACAAAATCGGCATCAGGAGGAATTTTTGTAGACAATCCGAGACGCATTGCCAAATTTACCATATGCTTTAATTTTTACCAAACATGATAGCTTTGGCAATTGGATATTGTCTGTAATGATATTCAGACTTTAAAGTCTTTACCTAAGACAATTTATATGTTGTGATGAGATGTTTTATATTCATAGCATTAAGATGTCTATACAACATAAAGGACACTATCATCAAAACTTCCACAACGGCGAATTAAGCTCAAACCTTTTTTAACCAATATTGACGGCAAACCTTTTCATATGCCATAACGTTTTGGCAGCCGATAAAATATTATTCAATGCAATATGTTGAATCATAACGCAGTAGAAACACAGAGGAACAATTTGAAAAGTAAAAACTGAAGACTTTAACTACACAAGAATTAATTAAATCTCTATTGCGATATGTATTTCATGCAACAAAATGTCGTCTGGTGGCAGTTCTGTATCATTGTACAATGTTTTTCATGTAAGATTATTAGAAAAACTTTTTTTTTTCGAAAATGGTTCAGTTCTCAGATAACATATCTTGAGCAACGGCTAGTAAGAAAGTACCAAATCTATAATATTAGTAATAGAATAAAGAGGAGAAAATGTACTCTTTGAATGATTGGCAAAGGTCGCAGCTATTTTACGTAATAACATAACAAGACAATATATTTATCCTTCGGAATATGTTAAGGTATTACAGCGTCGTTGGCCTTTTTATTTTCCAGAGAAATTTGATTATACTAAAAAAGGTTATCAGTCTGACGCAAACTTTTCCTCTGCGTTATGGGTCTTATCAGAAACGGTCTGGTAAAGTGTTAAATTCCCGCAGACGTTAACTGTTTTATGTTTCTCATTCATATTATTTCCGGATGACGTCAAGCTCCCAGGAGATATTCTCACGACTTACAAAAGTGCATGAAGACAGGAGGTATTTGTTTTTGTTTAACTTGGATGCTAAACATTTATTCTCTTTAAAGAGCAAACTAATTAAATGCCTTATCCAGTCGTCCAATAGATCATTTTGAGAAGGATACGATAATTACAGATAAAAACAAGTACTCAAATTTCAACATTATCAAGACATTCATTATGCAGAACTTCCTTGTGTAAAGGAGTGGTTAAAAAACATAGAAACTGGACAATATATTCAATATGTACTTAAGTATGAATATTAAGTTGAAGGAAAGATGGAATTGATAACGAAAACTGTTGCTCATCAAATTTCACGAAAGTCAAACTGTTACCAAAACTAGTTTATTATTTTTGCTACTTATTTATTACTGCTTAGAACAGTGAGATTTGCTTTTGAAAGGGTTACTACTTAAAGTCATTCGGGGGAAAGGGTCAGTTGTGTTTCACAAGCATGACACACTGGTCCGAATATTCAAGCACGTTCTTCACTTCGAAAAATAAGCAACCTAAATGGCGTATCCCATGCAAAATAAAAATGAAAATTGGAGAACGGTAGGAGGAGAAAAGTTAAGAAGACATATCAACATGTCAATTTAAGCAGTTATAAGCAATTATAAGCGAAATACAGACGGTACCTATAAATAAACAAGAATTACAAGATTTAATTTGTTCAAAATTCAACACTGTCCACGCATAATCATTGGGTAAAGGAGTTTTAAAAAACAGTCATTGAAACTGAATATTACATCACTATGAAGATCCTTCGGACTCCACACGCATTGACCAACCAATTGCGTTCATACCCCGATAATGACATCAACCCCGCAATTCATTCCTTAAATGGACCTTTTATTGTAGTTCGAAGTGTTTCAAATCCTGAATGATTGTGTATCGTCAGAGTATCACTCCTCTGTAATGCATGTTCTCACGATCGTACGATTCCTTTGTTCCTGGTGTATAATATTTTATATATTATAATATACTAAACGTAAAACAAACTTCCCTAGACTGATCACATTATAGTAGCCATTTAAACAAATAAAATATTTTATTCTTTGTCACTTGTAACTAAATATTTGTGTTGAGTCCAAACTCCATTGTCTTGAATCGGCAACTCGCTCCACTAAAATCCTTTTACAGATACCGCCAAAACAGATCCGTTCATGGATTCAACTATAATGCAGATTTGGCTTTGTTTGTGTGCGCTTATGTAAGTATATGTTTTGCTCTACTGTCGTAAGTACGTACCGTGACGATAACTTGTCTTGGAAGATCCATGGAATAAATGATACCAAACAGTACCCTCACTTCGGGCATTTCTGTTTCCAATATAACGTTACACCTGACAATCATGTAACTGGAATGATTCAAATGAACAAGGGAATGAATAGTTTCAGTACTGGTATGCCTTTTTTCTATCTTGTTATCAGTATCAGGAATTAATAAGATATACGTATTTTTGATGCGTTTATTCTGTAAAGAGACGTATGTCGTATATAACTTTTGTAAACTACAAATGTCAATGACAGTTTCATAGAAATGATACCTGGTTGAGTGTTCATTGAACAGTGTTTTGCGACACTTCTTTGTTGTAATGTAAGTATAAAGAGTATACACTCTATATCTAAGTATACAAAGCATGGCTGAACGAGTTATGCGGCCTTGTAAATTGATGAGAACAGTATAATTTCAATTAAAATTATGTCTTCTTATTTCAAAAGGTAGTTTGTCTTGTTTTTGATACAAAATACGCCTTAAAATACAACATTTTGGAGTTTGGGTTTGTGTTTCTTTTATTTATGACATTTGACGTTTAAGGTAAAATGTCTAACCATTACAGATACGACTATAAAGTTGCACACGACGAATATAAGTGGAGTATCCAGTTGTAAATTATTTCCTCTATCAAAGGTTAAGGTCATGTGGGTCAATTTCGATATCATTGACACATGTCAGGTACATTGCCAGTTTTAATTATTTTAGTTGCATTGTTTTTTCGTATGTACATTGTTTTTCATGATAATTAAGTTCATTATGAAATAACTTGTAGTCAACGACTTTTTCTCGTCAGGAACGGATTAGAACTCAACAATGGTCCGTTTGAGATGTTTCCTTATTCGTTTCTAAAACAGATTCAATTGATACAAGCGTGTATCTGCATTTGTTGTTGAGTGAAGATAATGAGGTAGCTACTTGGTTGCATTAACATGCATAAATTATTATGGATACTATCAATACGATGCTTTAAATAATAATCGAGGTACGTTTTTCTAGAGTAATTTCAGTTCTATTCATAAATCACTGTGGTATAATCGTAAACGCGTAAAATTCTGAAAGATTAAGATTTGTGTTTGCATTCTCAACAAAATGGGAGTAATGTGCTTCCAATAAAGAAAATAAGGGGTTTAAGAACAACGCATCAGCTGGGATACGAGTATTGTCGAGTTGTCACCATCAAGTTTTGAAAACATGAATATCTAAATGCAAGCGCAGTTACAACATGCACAGAAATGCAATCCTTCCGCGAAAACAGGACAAATTGTGGATACAATCAACACGTTTATTTGTAAACGTTGCATCGTAACCTACGATCTGTTCAATACTTTTATATCATTTATAATACAACACTCAGATGCCGATCGAAATATAAATGTTTTTCGCCACACATTGGATGCTTACAGTTTTCAAAAAAATCAAGAGAAAGTTTAATTACAAATCAAAAGGAAAGTTGGTACCATAATTAGTACTTTTCCTTACAAATCAGCCATTTTGTTTGCACTGAAACATTTTTATCACTTAAAGTTTGCATGGAACGAAATTACTACCTCACCCGGAGTTATGAAAGCTAATTTTAGTGCGGCATATAAGCAAATAGATTATTATTTGCAAGTACAATACCGCTTCTCGGATCACGCTCTAGACAAAAAATAGGCCGTTAAGTACAAATAGGAATAAATCACTCAAGTCACGAAACATGTTCATTGTAGTTCTATAATTGAGCCGAGGTTAAGACTTTGTTATCAGAAGGAATTAATAAAGCTAGATTATAGTTCTTATGCAATGCACTTTTTAAATATGTAGTAATTTCAACACACCCTGATTTTCACATCACCAGTGTAAACAATTCTTAACTATAAGTTACAACCATCACAGCCAGTTTTACAGAGACTAAGAACGGTTGTCTTTAGTTTACATAGTCTTAGCCTTGTTGGTTCTATGACTTTGGCGTTTAACCTGTGCCATTAAACGGGGTTTAAGTTTCAAATTTTAGCTTCTGATCGTGTTTGTGTTGTTTGTCACATCAGTGTTAGAAATTTACAGCAGTTTTGTGAGTGCCATGTGGAAGCTGTAAAAAGTCGCCCCACACTTACATTTAATGTTGTCATAATTTCCAGTTATACAAGTCTTGAGTTGACATAATCTTAGCCTTGTTGGTTCTATGTCTTTGGCGTTTGACCTGTGTCATTAAACGGGGTTTAAACGTTTCGCTACTGAGCTTGTCTCTGTAGTTTTTCACATAAGTATTGATATTTACCGCAGTTTTGTGAGTGTCTTTGGCGTTAACCCTGTGCCATTAAACGGGGTTTATGTTTAGAATTTTGGCTGCTGAGCTTGTTTCTGTCTTATTCACATAAGTTATAATCACATATTTCAATAAAACGTATTCAAGCAATAATTCCAATCCAATCCTATGGCAAATCTGTCGATTCATATGATGACAGAAAATCATGAGAGGAAGTGCAATGTACAAAAACCAAAACTTTATCTAAGTTAATTACAGAGTTAATCCTCTTTATCACTTTTCCTTGTCTGGAGCATAACTTGAAAATGTAGAATTCAATTAAACGTCAAACAATTGTAAAGCGCTTTGAGAGGAAATGCATGGTACAAAAATCATAATTCATTCTCAGAGTGTTACAGCATAATTGCCTTTTGTTTTTTTCCTTGTCTAGACCATTACTTCAAATCTAATTGATGGAATTAAATTACACTTCATACAATGGTCAAACACAAAGTGTAAAAGAACCTTACTCTTTTCCCGCTTATCACAGAGTTATTGCCCTCTGTTGTTTCCTTGTCCGTTTCATGACGTTAGAACTACTTGATGTATTCAATACAAATCATACAGTGATAGAACATAATGAGAGGAAGTGCAGTATGAATGAACCAAAACTCTATTGTGACAAATCACCGAGTTATTTCCCTTTATTATATCCTTATCCGTCGATGACTTGAAAACTCAAAGATGGAGTTTAATTAAACTTCATACAATGGTAAAGCATAATGGGAGAAAGTGCAGTGTAAAATAACCATACTTACTTTGTTCAAACATGATGAGTGGAAAAGCAGTGTACAATAATAACCTCGGAGTTATGGCCTCTTTTCAAAGAAATAGTCTGCCATTCCTGGCTTCATTCGGGGGTACTTGTCACGCCGGTAACAGCTGTAGTTAGTACTATATGCTAGTATCCTTGTATGACTCTGTGTCAAGGTCGTTATCGCACTATATCCCTGTAAGACTCTGTGTCAATGTCATAATAAAATTACATCCTTGTATGACTCTGTGACAATGTTGTTTTCATAAACACTATCATGCTGACGATAACACCAAGGGCACCAGCAAATGAAAGCTATATAAATAACTCATTTGTTTCTACAAAGAAAACTTTCTACTGAAAATGATTTGGAATGGTTTGAAAAAAAAAGTTTTTTAATACTCTTATGTGCAATTAATTTCCATTGTATCTTACCTTCGTTTGACTCTGTATCCAGATCTGGCCTACGTACGCCCCTGTTAAGTCTGACCTCCCTCTGCATCTTCGTATAGTCATTTATGTTGTAGATCTTATACCAGGGCTGTCCGAAGGATTATTTGACTTGATTTTGTGGTAAAAGAATGCATAACCCTCTTAAAGGGATTCTGAAAAGTGAGAAATAGCTTGTTTCTGAGATTACACCAGTGTGTCTTTCATGACCAATTAAGGGCCAAAAATGGGCCCTATTCCTATAGTTGAAAACATGAATGATAATGGTTAATTCCCCAAAAGAACGATTTTTATTTCAGCCGTGGGCCCAAGGGGGCAGTAGGTCATATTGTGGGTCCAGGGCAAAGCCATGGTGTGGGCTGCGAAGACCCTCTGAATCTCCTGGCCCCTATTCATTAACAGTTGCATATATAACTTCTGATTGGCATAAGTTTCTGTGTTAGAATTAGAGTTCTCTTATTGTGTTCAATGCATGGAGCAATACATGTATATGCGACTTTCGACGCTTAATGAAAGGGCCCCTTGGTTTTAAGGGGTTTCAATACCCTGCCAAAACTGAAAATAAATCATAAATATGTCAATCCTTTTGTCAGAGCAATACTGATAATACTTTCTTAAGGAAACCGTTTACCTTCTTGTAAAAGATGATGTTTATATACCAGGGATGATGTGAAAAGGTAAATGTTTTTCATTTTATGTTACTAATGTCAAATGTTACTGTCACAATCTTATCATACAATTTTAGGCTGGTAATGATCTTCTTGAAGTGTACAACAAAATAACTGATTGATATGTTGTGTCCATTGCTATTATATGGCTGCATGTGAAAAACAGTACAGCTGACATTAAAATAACAGTTATTGTTTACCAATGGTCATGTTTCCAAGATTGATCAAACAAATTTTATTTAATTATTAAAAAAGCCTCAGAAAAAATAACTTCTGAGTTTCAATTGTCATTAAATAGAACCACTTTAAAAGCAATCAGTATTTTTGTAAAGTTCGTCCAAATATATTTTTAAGCTATAATCTAAATCCGTTTTAGTGATATCTTGCAAATGTTATTATCGTTATCTATTTCCCCAAACAAATGCCCTCATCTAATGAGTTTTTCAATTTTCTCTACTAAATATAATTGATACCTGTATATAATGTTGCTTTTAAAAGATAATATTTTTATAATATAATAGTTTAAATACCAAACAAAATGGTAATACTGCAAATGTCCTCTTAAACGTGCTTGGCACTTGGTTTACGGAAAACATCATTTTGTGAGCTTAATAAGAACTATTCATTTAACCAAATTCTAGATCAGATCATGATAAGGGTAGAAAAGTGAAATACTGAGATCGCTTGTCACAATTACCCATCACCGAGACAGTAGGTGGAGTCTAAAGCCTGTTAATAACCAATCATCAATCAGTAATTGCTGCACTGTGGTCCTCATATTATATGGCTTCAATACACGTATATACAACTCTTAGCAATAATGAGAAATGTTGGTTTTTATTTTACGTTTAAACTTTTAAACACATCACTGACCTACATTTATGCCTTTTTCATAAAATTGTTTGCGAGTTCACTTTTGAAAAGTTTTCACCTTTTTCCGCTTGGCAATGAATTATATGACCTATTGCTTATCACAAGACATTATTATTTTTCCTCTCATTTGGTATACCGTATTCCGCAAGTCACCAGCCAAGCTGTGCACATGCTCTTTAACGGTACCAAGGGGGTGATTTTCATTGTAACCTATTGCTCTTTGTTTGCTTGAGTTCACCTTACAGCCTTGTTCATGTCGGGATTGGACAATATACCCACAAAAAGAACCCCGGCATGTCTATTTAAGCATGCAAGTTTAATAGGACGATTATGGTAGTGATCTTTGGTCAGATTACATATTTTATATTCTATTCCATTAATAATATTTATTGTGCTCATATTAACTGAATAATATTCTTTTCATACATCCTATAATTTTTTAACTTGCAATATATCCAATTAAGCCTCCATATTATGTAAATACTTGTAGAAAATAACAGTCCAGTGGTCCAGCTAGGCTTAAATAGCAGGGCGGAGTGCCCTGCTGCCCTTTTCCGGCACCCTACTGCTTTTTCACTACATGCCCTGTGCCATATTGATTGACAGAGCTGCCTTTGAAGATTTTGAATTATTTAGTTTTTATTCGTTGGACATGTTGTCGAGTCATTTTTCAGAAATAAGAAAAAAAAATTATTTTTTTTTTGCAGAATTCTGACATTTCAATAAAGATATGAGCATTGGTATTTATAACAATCTTTTAGTGGTTACAACACATACGTAATATGAATTGAACATTGACCCTTACAAGTGCAATAATTAAGGCATTCAAGGCGCATAAAAAGTGCCCTATCTGACCTAAGCCACTTCCCTTTTCAAATTCTGGCTGGAGCACTGTAACTCCATATATATTGTCAATCAATTTAGTCTTTCATTTAGCTAATAAATTAAGCAGTACATTATACAAAACCCAGTCTATTGCTGCAGGATAAATTCTTGTGGCTGAAAAATATTATCCGGAAATTCCAAGTCTATAAATTTAATTATAAGACTTTACTGGCTTTAAATTATCTGGCCGTTAAAGTCCAACCCGGTTTAAATGCCTTCAGGTTTTTCTTCAGGACCAAAGTTGCTTTTCCTTAAAAAATAATGATAATGTGCACACTCTAACTGTTTGTATCACGTATATGTTTACAGGCTGCAGCCAAACCTTACAGCGAGACCCGGAGAGTATGGAAAATTGGAGACCAATATCATTATTAAATATCGACTATAAAATTCTTGCAAAATCATTAGCAGCCCGACTTCAAAAAGTTTTACAAAAAATATTAGCCAAGACCAACAAGGCTACATTAAAAATATATTTATTGGAAACAACATCAGACAAATCGTGATATTATAGAGTATGCTGAACAGACAGATATGGAAGGGGCAATAATATTTCTAGATTTCAAAAAAGCATTTGATACGGTTGAATGGCGTTTCATGATGATTTGTTTGGATAAATTTGGGTTTAAAGAAAATTTTAAACAATGGGTAAAACTTATCTATAAAAATATTACTTCACCCGTTACTAATAACGGATGGCAATCTAAATCTTTTAAGCTAAGTAGAGGCATTAAACAGGGATGTCCAATCTCTGCTTTGCTATTCATAATTGTTGTCGAAATTCTCTCGTTAAAAATCAAGGCTAGCGAAAATATAAAAGGCATTAAAGTGTAAAAGAATGCATATGTAGAATATTTCTGGAATGTTATAACTGGTATATTCAAGAGTTGTAATTTTGAACATTCATTTAAATCACTTAAATATATTGTTATAGGATACAAATTAAACAGTAAAGAATATAATGATATCAATATACTGCTAGCCTACATTGGATTTGCAATATATAAATCATATATGATGAGTAATAGACGCAGTAAAAATATAAGCATAATTAACATTCTCAAGGCGAGTTTAGAGACGCTTGTTGTATACTTGCACAAAAATAATGAAAATCATAATATGATGTCTATTTTTTTCGAAAAGCTTAAACGTTTGTAGTAAATTAATGCCGGTAGAAATCATACTCATTAAGGACTTCTATGTTGATAAAGATTTCCTTCTAAAGTGAGTTTTTGTTTGTTGGTATTGGTTTCTTTTTTTTTCTTTTTTTTGCCTTAGTTTGATACCTTTAAAATTTCCTTAATCAATCGATTAGAATAGCAATATATTGTTAAATAATATAAACGACAGTATGTTTTACTTCAAGACATAAACACAAAAAGTTTTGATACTTACTGAATGTTTAAATATTAATTGTCTTAAATATACTCCGATTTGATATCCGTAACCTTTGTGTTGCAATGTATATATATATTTTTTTTTAATCAATAAACGGGCCATCGGAAATGGTTCCAAAAAAAAGCCTTACAGTGATTCAACAGCGACCATACGTCAGGCCTACAGTGGCATTGTGCTTGCCGTGCGGTTGCCCTAGTCTCTAGTGCATTATAATTGACTTTTGCGGACTCGCGGCTACAGGAATTCCACGAGGCTCTTGTGCAGCCATAAGGCGGCTCTAAGGTACCAGTACGGTTGCCGTGCGATATATTGCTCAGCCTGCGGGCAAAGCAAGACCCATGTACGACTCCTGTACGCATCTGTACAGCCCCTGTTGCAGTATGTGCCCTGAGGGATAAAATAATAAATACATTTGTTTCCTTGTAGCTTCTTTTCCTCTGCTTTGGTATTTGTCAAAAACATACGGCCGCTGCAGAAACCATTAGGTGACCATGCGGTATCACTCAAAAAGCCATTTGGCAGCCGCGGATTTTCCTTCTCCATAAATATGCATTGGTGAAGCCTTAACATATATAACTGCTACAATATGTGGCCATAGGAATGCTGCGGCGGCCCTATAATTGATATTGGGCATGGCTATTGTAGACTCCATGTTCGCGGCGTCAATTGCGACTGAGGCAAAAACTGATTTTTGTTTAAATTATCATCATTCAGGACACTTGAATAAAACTTGTTTTTGTTAGTGGGAGGGATGTTTACTGACTTGGTAATATTTATCCAATAATTCATATTAACCAAATAAATCATTTAAAAGTAGAAAATCTACACTGGGGGCATCTTATCAAATGATATGCAATTGGTTGCAGACTATTCATTGGTATGGGAGTCTGAATGACAACTGCAGCTTGAAATCCTGTTCTTACAATGTCCGTATTTGAATTTGACTGATCCGAGCTGGTATCGTTTGGAGTATCCCGAGGGAACAACGAGTGCTAGCTCCGTCTGGCTTTTTTGAGCTTTGTTGTAAGCACCACACTCGCGTTTGACACGATGTTGTACTGACCTTGGTTCTGGAATGGGGAAAATAAATTTGAATATAAAATTTATTATACAAGATGTTGATGAATCTTTTAAAAGTTTTATGTTGAAGAGCTTTTTAAAATTTTGTATAGTTGTATGCTTCTCCGAGCCGCATGCAGGCACCCACATTGTCCATGAGTATAAATTTCATTTTCTTATTTTTGTTTGTTGTTTATTGGCAAACCTGCATATGTTAATAAACTAGTTGGTTTCCAGTCATTATTGACCTATTGATTTTCAAATCATTTAAACTTAGGAAAAAGTTTGTATACGAAACATAAAAATAAAATATTGGGCGTTGGTATTGTTTATTAAGTTATTTGGGGATATATTTCAAATACGTTTAAGTAATGAAAATAATTCTAGCAAATGACATCAATTTAAAATGCTCTTCATATAGCACATCAATGAAATAACAAGATATTCTGATCAGACTGAAAAACAAGCATAGTAATAAAAATACATGTTAACGTTAGAGGTACTCAAATATTGGCACTTAAAGGGACTGTACACCAGATTGCCACCAAAAAAGTGTTTTTTGTAACGAATCTCAGGACAATTATTAAATAAAATGTTTTACTCTTTGATATCATAATAGTAAAAGAAAAATACCAAACGCACAAAAATCAAGTCGGAGACCGGGTTCGAACCGGTGTCGCTAAAACTGCAGTCCAGTATTGTATCAACTGTGCTACGAAGGCTTACCCTAAGGGGTTGGAGTATTTAAGCTATATACCTAACTTGGTAATATCACGTGATTACATCGACTAGCCAATCACGCATAAGGAATGAATTCTACTAGGTAGACATACCTAGTAATCTTTTTTAATGGAAAAATGCGAAAAAATAAATTAATTGTAAACTATGTGGTACTTCAGTTAGTGAGTTTCAATGTATTGTACACATCGATACCAAGTTTATGTCAGTTTTCGACAATTTTCTTTTTTTGCTCTATTTCATCATACGGAGTACAGCCCTTTTAAAATTCCATACTTAAACACATAAATGCAAAACATGCGATGAAAAAATCATGTATCACTACAAAATAAAGAAGAAATAAAAATAATAACAGATAATGGTATATGCACCTGAGGTGCCGACCAATTATATATATTTAGGTCCTTATAGCAATAACCAAAATAAAAATAAGAACAGTTCGTATAAAATCTGAAGCTCACGGTGAATTGTATGTGCTAATAATTTAAGGTAATAAAGATATATTTTTTTCCTCTGTATAACATACGTAAGGATGTTTATACCCTATTCTGCGCATGCAATAGAAATTTGTAATACGTTGGTATTCAATATGTTATAAGTAGTTCATTCTCTTAAAATAGCAATATATCCAATATGATCATTATCAAGTCAAGTTTGTTCTAACAGAAAAACAATGCTTCATTTGCAGTTCATATGAAAAATAGTATCAAATTTACTTCAAGTCTGTCAGCTTTCGGTGCATTATATCTGATATAATTCCTTCACTGTCCTCAAGTGAACCTAAGGCCAATTTTAATGAGGCATGTTTACAACCTACTAATTATTCCAGAATCCAAGAAAAATGAATCGTAAAGTCTTTTGACTTCACCCATTACCACATTATAAGATTAGACGGAAATCTACATAAAAACTGACAGATGATTCTTTTACCAACATCTTTAAACTAGAACTCTTGCCAAAAGTACAAATGATTGTTTGCCAGTGAACTTAGCTTTTCAAAATCTTGAGGGCCCAATTAAGGGTGCTATTCAAAGGGAAACGGTGTCTTTTATATTATTTTTTATAAATAACTCTTTTGCTAAAACCTTAGTCGAAGAGCAGTGATAGTGACAAAAAAGTATGTTAAATATTACAAATAACAATGAGTTTTACCATTTATACATTGTCAACATGCAACAACTTTTTTAAAATGTGCCTCTCTATCACTTAAATTCAGATAAACGACATTTAGAATATTGGATGGGCTACATATTGTATATAGCAGAGTGCTGCCAGATGCAGAAACATTTAATTACATATCCATCCTATGTCATTTATCCACAAGAAGTGAATAATTCTTATTTTGGTTGCAATTTTCTAAGCTTTTTGAATATGCTTTAAAAAAGATAACAATCACCTTAACGAATGTTCATGTCAATTTGAAAGGATATGAGGAATTGTCATGCAACACTTGATTTATGAACTTTATATAGTACCAAAATCACACAGCCCTGATTGATCTGTTCAACAAATGGAAAGGAAAGGTGAGGCATTTATTTCTTTCATCAAAACTTTACTTACATCTTTTAACCCGGGCCTCAATATTCACAAATTTATTTCCCATTAATATGACAATATAACCCAAGAACCATTTCGCAAGATGGACCAATTTTGTTTGACATGTTTGTAACCCGGGCCAAAATATAAAAACATTTACGACACATTAGAACGACAGTGAATACCTTTATAGAAATTAGTGCACAAACCATGAACTTGCGATTTATATATATATATATATATATATATATATATATATATATATATATATATATATATATATATATATATATATATATATATATATATATATATATATACAGTAAAACTAGTACTTTCTGAATATTGAACACATAAACCAAGATTAACTCAAAACACCCTTGTTGGTTCGCGGTATTTTAAAAATTATTAAGTAAAATAGTATTTTGTACGCATACTTTAAAGTTAGATAGTACGCTGGATTTGGATTAAAATTTTCATTTTTTTTGTGGTTTATACTTAAATATCGTTTATTATAATCTTGGGCAATTTTCGAAAGATTCATTTCTTAGTCAATAAGTATGGTTAAATTGTCTGTGCATAATATAATGAGCTGGATTCAGTGCAGATATTTGATTTTATTCCAATAAGATGTCGTTATGGTGGTGATGTGCAAGTCCTCGTAAGCTTTAGGCAAGCCCTTCAGCCAATTATCAAAGACATAAGAGAGAAGTCCATGGCATTGTACGCACTTTAAATCAGTGACAGACAATTATAATAAACGTAGGACAAACTTATTAAACGTAAACACCCGCTTATTTCTAATTAATTAGACCTACAACATTGCCACACTACAACAATGAGAAAGAAAATCGGCTCTTTAAAATTGTTTTATATCCCTTTTTGGTACAATAAAAATAAAAGAATCCATTGGGTGGCAATTTTTAAAAAGTGTTATCGTTTAATGGCATTATCGTCTTCATACGGTTGTTAAAGCGTTTAGGTATTGTAATTATACGCTAGAGGTTTAATTATAGATTGATAGAGAACATTCCATGACGTTAAAATAAAATGCATTATATTCTAAAATACTGGTATAACATAAAAGCGCGTTTTGAGTGTTTCACTAAATGGACTTGTTCTTGTACTTCAGGGTGTTTCAAACCCTGATTTCGTTTGTGCTTTCTTAGTCTCTCTACTTCGTAATTGAGATTGTACGAATCCTTTATTCTTGGTGTTTGAGCTTTTTATATATTATGATATACCATATATTAAACAAACTTCCGTAAACTGACCACACTCGTGTCAATTAAGTCCTCCAGTGATGACTGAATGAAAAATAATCTGTTTCACAGAATCGTTTGACAGATGTCGAGAAACAATTATTAATAGGGATGGAAGCGAATATCCGAGTATCCGGATATCCGGATATCACGCAAGTATTCAGATACCAAAATGGGTATTCGAATATTCGTTAAGAATTAAGGTTTCAATGAAATAGTTTAGCAGAGACATAGCAATTGTTATAAAACTTTTCAGATGAAATATTCAGGTGATCAACAGTGTCTGTCGCGAAGCGGGTATGTGTCACAAATCGTCTGCTAATTGGGTGTTTGCACAAGGCATGATATTGTGTCCTTGTGCAGCACCCTGTGAAGTTCTATGACGTTGTTTACAATGACAAGTGTTGTTTTATAATCTCAGATGTGCTTAATTGAAACTAACTGGCACTAGTTGATAGTAAACATGTTTAGTTTATTGATAAATAAAACAAGTACACGCATGTAAATAAAGAAAAATCAGATCGTCTTTTTGTCTTCTTATCTTTTCCGCAATTATATCCTTCATTTCAAAACACCGCAGAAATTGTAGGTATTGCATTAAATCAAACAATGTAATGAAATAAAATTACAATCGACTATCAAATAATCAAAGCGTCATTTAACATGAAACCTGCTGATAAATAACTCGAAAGCACGTGACAGAAACCAAGCAACCACCTCGGCCAAAGTGACTTTCAAATTCGCGAGGTGTTTATGTGGTATTCATCATGAGTTTTATGACGTAAAATGAGTTATTTAGCTTTGATTATAACATTATAAATTATTAAGACTGAGAAAGAATAAATGAAAAAGTGAAATTGCCATATGACGAATTATAAATTTAGTGGACAATTATGTCAAATAACAGAAGGTGGGTGACATATAATAGGAAATTTACTTATTATGAAAACAATTTGATACGAGTATCCGGATAGTATTCGAATACTTGATACGAATATCCGGATACCGATTTGGTATCCGGTTTCCATCCCTAATTATTATTTTTTCCCAAATGTACCCTATGGAAAATGCGGTCTAGAATTAATCTATTCACCGCTTGAACAGATGCAAAAAACCACACTACATCATGGGCCTAGAAAGGTAGGCGTATTTGGCTTTGTTGTTGTGCTCGTTTGTAAGGATATATATATTTTACTCTACTGTCGTAAGCAAATCCATGAAATAAATGTTTCAAAACATTGCCCTTACTTCGGTTTTTTGTTTCCTGTATAAAGTAACAATTAGAAACTTTTCCAATTTTCACTTTTGCGGGGACTATCAGTACATTGTTTCTACGTAAATGCACAAAAATAGTTTCATAGACTGAGTATATATCATTCATTCTATTTTACACCAAGCCTTACTTGTTAAACTAGGGCCAGTAAAAATATGTATACTTGGTGTTTGCATTTTCATGTTGGCCGAAGACAATCTAGGATATTTCAAATTTTATGTTAATTCATTTTAAGTAGGTTAACTCTGATGAATGCACCAAAAACAGTGAGTCCAAAGTGACGATCTACATAAAATAGATAAGAAAAATATATATTCTTGGTGTTTGTTTTTTTGTGTGGACCTAAGACAATCGAGGATGTTTCAAATTTTTATGTTTATTAATCGTAAGTCGATTAATTCTAACGAATGCACCAAAAACAACGGGTTCAAAGTTACAATCTACAGAAAGTAGATTAGGCGTTCATGTATACTTTATTTCAAACATACTTTATTTATAATCTGATTTTTTTCAAATTGCGGATTAAATGAAGATAGAGGATAAGCTTGAATAATGTTTTCTCATTTTGTAGTAAAATGGGCGGGAATACATGTGATAGAATGTTTCGTTGATTGTTTGTACGAGATTGGCATTTTGCCTCTAAAAAGGGTAGCAGTAACATTACTTACTTACACTTACTGGAGTTACCATTGTATTATTCACTCTCTTCTTCCTATCCCCCATAAGAAGATCCAAATATTTTGCCATGCTGAAAATCCGTGTGTTGTCCACGGGAAACGATAAAAAATGTACCCGTATGAAACTGCTGTTTTCGCTACGCGGAAAAGTGTCAGCGATAAAATACAGTTTTCCTATATTTTGTTTAAGTGAGGTGGGACAAATTGCCATGACCGCTCGTGTAAAATTTAAATAAAAACTACAATCGGGTTGCGATGAACCTATCTAACACACTCAGCCATGCACGATACTTATAATCCTACAATAAATCCGACAAAAAAAACAATTATATAGTCCGAGTATAAGGCATTACGAGCTGTATATATGACTATGCATTGTCAAACCGTATAAACTGCGCATCTCTTATGGATGATCAAGTCTGTGAATATATATACAGTTGGTTTTAATAAACTAAACGTTTCGTTCCCCCATTGACATAAAATAGATGTTTAAAGTAACCTACCTAATCCAACATAAAAGGCTTTTTGCGAGTATCTATAGTTTAACACATCACTTAAATATTAGTAAATTGTTTATTCAACACACAGTTGTTCACGGCAATTCACATATGGTGGACAAAGAAGAGATACGCACATAACTAGGTACATTAGTTTCCCAGTGTTGCCCTCATATTATGTAGCTTTGTACTCGCCTTCCTCATCTAAGAATACGTAGTTGAACGGCATGTAATAGCTAGGTTCTTTCGATATCACCGATACCAGAAAGCCAGAGTTATCCTTCGGCCATCCTTGGTAGCAATGGTTTCTTCTAAGACCTATAACGGTTACTGATCGAGACATGTCATACACTGCGCAAGAAGGTAATGATATTTTAGATTCTTGACGAATGAATTGCTCCGCCGTTTATATCAGACCATTCAGATAACTGATATTAAGTGCCATAAACTTTAGACGAAAACGACGGTGTCGTTATAAGTGCTTCAGGTTATGACATCAGGCAAAGATAGTCAGAAGCACCATTTCAATTATGAGTATTCCTTTATGCGAACTCTTAAAAGGCAGGACTAACGACTAATAATCATAACGGTACTTGATACAATTGCTTAAATAATTTCCAGCCATGATATATTAACAGTTCATTATTCCCTTTTGTCATCAAGTGAACTTTTAACTCCAGTTTCAATGATAAGTGTTAATCAAGCTAATAATTATGCCATGGTTCCCGAACAGCAAAGCGTAATGTTTTTTTACTTCACCGGGCATAAAAGCACATCATAAGACAAGCCAGAAATCTACATAAAAACTAACAGCTGATTTTTTACTACCGTCTATATCCTTAAACTCTCGACAAGCACTAATACTATACCATTGTTTGCCACTGAAAAATATCATTTCAAGGTATTGAATCGCAATTAAGGGTGCTTTAAAAGAGGAAACGGTGCAGAATCATTTAATAATTAACTATTAAATTAAAGCCTTAGTAGAAGAAATGTGATAGTGACAGAAAAAGTCTGTATATATTAAAAATAATAAGTCTTAAAATCAAATAAAAGACGTTTAAGATCTGGGCTTAGATTAGCTTTGCTTTTGATTTAGCCATACTCTGTCGATGTAGAAACATGATTTAAATACATATTCCTGCTATTTGATTCATTTACCAGCAAGCAAAGTGAATTATCCTACCTTTTTAAAAGTCAATTTCTAAAGCTGTTTGGATCTGCTTTAAAAATATCAATCACCTTAACGTAATGTAAATATCAATTTGAGAGGACATGAGAAATTGCCATGCAACACGTAACCCCAGAAAAAAATGTGGTGCCAAGCTCACTCAGCCCTGATTGATCTGAAATGTATGGAAAATAAGTAAGGCCTCCTTGGACAAGAGTGGGCGCTTGCCCACATACCAAGTGTTCATTAAATATCATAGATGATATTGCATCAATTTTGATTTTGTATGGGAACAGAAAATATATTAATTTAAGTGAAAACACCAATTTAGGCTAGAATTGCATGTCTGCATCAAATGATAAAATGTTTCCTAATTTCTTTCAGTCTTGGTGTTTTAATTAACAGCCATACTTTCATTGAGATGCATTTGTGATCAAGTGCATATGTGATATGCACAATGGAAAAAAATCAGGTTTCAGGAATGGAAAGAATTAAAAAGTTGAAAGAAATGACAAAGACCGTGTGCTAGTGGATTATCGAATCCAGCTTGGCGTATTTCGGTACCAGGTAGTTTGTCCTCCTTATGAAATTATAGAGTGCCGTTGAAAAGGACACTGAGTGTCTCATGGATTGTTCTTGATTTTTCCCGGCCAAAATACGTTTGATATCGGTTTTACTATGTTACTAAGTTTTTGCACCATGTCAAAAATTAAGACGTGTTCTGATATCGGGATTAGGACAATAAAGATAATTTTAAATCGGCAGCGTACAACACTATAATGAGGCTTATTGCAAGTATTGGAGCTTAATTTGAAGCAGGTTTCCTGGAATATTGGTGTGTTTGGCCAATAACGTGTGTATAGAGAGCTTAGACACATTAAATAACCAGAAACACTTATTTACAACCGTCATTATGTACAAAACACTCAAATGGTAAAATCATTTAAGACATTGCAATCAAATGAAGTTATGATGTCATGGGACGTCGGTGCATTTAGATATTCCGATTAAATTATTCAATGTCATAAAGTGCTCGATGCAGCAAACAAAAAATATTTGTTAAAGTACACTCATGTTAACATTTATTTTAGTTTAAATAAGTTTAGTCATGTTAACATTTGGTTAAAGTACAGTTGTGTTAACATTTCGGAGTGCCTTTGGTCTAGTTGTTTCCAAATGGAATTCGATAAAACAATGAAAAAATAAAATATCAGGAAGGTGCTTGACAAACCCTGGTTTATATCTTGTCTCAGTAAACAATAAGGTTAACATATCCAAAAAATATAATTAAACTATACAGTTATTTTTAACCTGGCTACAACTGTTACCGTGGGACGAACCGTCATACCACTACCTTCGATTTTTAACAAGAATGCTTCAAAACAATCTTGTTTGTCTTGTTGTATGGAAGGTGGTGTTTTCAAATTTTCTACCCTCGCCGTCGGTTAAATCATACTTAAAAGACGTTTTCGATGACGAAAACAAACACATGAAGGATTATTTCTTAATTCTCAATTACCTCAGATAAAAAAAATTAAATTCCAGACCACTGGACATTGCTTCCAGCTGCCTATCATCAGAAATTGCATGAATGTCTAGGGTTGAAATTACTTTTATTAATACAATTAGCTCCTCAGAGAAACTGTTTAGAAAGATATGTTGAAAATTTGATAAATATGAAAAAAGTATTAACAGAAGGGTTTGGAGAAATTATAAACAAAATGCTATTCGGTTATTTTTCAAGATATTTCAGTTTTTGGTTGATTAACACCATTAGTCTTACTTGTTTTTGTTTTAAGATTATTCAAATATGGAATAAACATATTACTGAAACTTTTCCATATAAAACATCATGCTTCGATTTTGAACTTAAAATCACATGTTATTTTATTTAAATTCACAAAATTGTCAAAACAGATCTCTTTGATAATCGAGACCTTTCTTTTTAAACTTCACCATGTCTTTGTAATTAAAACATGTAAAGGATTGTGTGCTTGATTGATGAACACAATTTTGTATTAAATGCAATTTCTGTTTCTGACATATGACCAAGTTCATCCTAACCCATGAGAAGGGTTTTTCGCGGAAACGAAGTTTACTGAGTTTTACAGAACACACTGCGCCGGGTTGGGATGAATTTATCTTACACGAGCAGTCACGGTAGATACTTTTTCTCCCGCCTCAGTTACACAAAATATGGTACAAATGTATTTTACTATATGTTTTACAGACGGGATATTATTGTTTTTTCCCCATGGGCAAGATTATAAGTATCTTCCATGGCTGAGAGTACCTATCTTACACGAGCGGCTATGGTAGATGCTTTTTCTCCCACCTCAGTTAAACAAAATAAAGTAAAAATGTATTTTTTGATGGAACTCTTTTGTGCGTAGTGAAAATAAATGCGTATGGATATTTGATAATTCGTGGTTGTCATGGATATGCTCGCAGTGATTCAGGTTATGTTACTAGTCAAATCGGTCTTTAAATAGTTCGGAGGAGAGTGGAGCATTATTTCTTGAAATATGCGTGAAAACTTTTTTATGGTGACATTTGAAGCGAGAAATAATTAATTAGCATTCTAAATATTGCCACAAGACAATGTTTCTATGATGCTACAGACGACTGTCTTCAACAAGGGAGGTAATTACAATGTGGCGACAATTAAAAAGGAGTTCCATACGGGCATTTTATCTTCGCCCGTGGGCAAGATAATAATTTCTAGCATGGTTAAATTATTGGATCTAATTATCTGAGGTGGGAGAAAAGGACTTCCAGCATGGCCAAATATTTGGATCAACTTATCTGGGGTTGGAGAAATACATAGTTGGATCTTCGTGTTTGAAATGGGAGAAAGACATTTTTGGATCCATTCATCTGGGGTTGGAGTAACACACATTTGAAACAACTTATCGGGGTTCGAAGATAGAAATCTTTGGATCTACTTATTTATCATATATACTAAAGTTCAACTGTTAATCAAACAGACACAAATGTTACAGTTTCAGGTAATCTTGGTTGTTATATTATATTTATAATATGCATTCACATATTCTTATTGAGCTCATGAGAATATTTCAGGCATTTTATTCATTTATCAATCGACCACACACCAGACTTGTTGTTATGAAACTTATGAAATTTATGTTCTAATTAAAAAGTAGTCTAGAGTTTTACTTGAACTAAATCTTAAATTGTGATTCAACGACAAAGCCTATTAGTTCTTAAGCAAAGAAAAAAACATACACTCCTATTACGTATATGTAGTGAATGACATCAGGCTGGAAATGATAAATTGAATAAAGGGAAAATACTAGTGATGAAACGGTTATCGAGTACAATCGATAAATCGTCGCTGACAAAGCTATATCGGCGACAACCGACAGTGGTTGTCCAAAATCGATGTCGCTATTATTACTTTTTTTTGTATTTTTTTTTTGCCTTTATAACTATGAAAAATGGAAGTATAATTAGTATAGTACTGAATGTGATCAATAGTGGATTGGTAAAGGATTTGTTTGTGTGTGTTTTAAAGTGTTAAAATTTAATACCATAGCTATACAGGTAGTACAGGTAGTAAAGAGTATACATATATAGAGAGCATATTGGACATTGGATTTGAGACACTGGTCATTGAGTGTATTGGAGTGATTTGTTTTTTTTTGCATGTATACAACATACATGTAACAAGATATGAATAGACATAGCACTCTACCGGGCACGTGTAGGAGCATTTATTCAACCTTGTGTTAAGCTAAAGAAATGCTCGACTGTGTATAATCCGTACTCAAAGTCATCTGACATACACATGATAACTTTTATGTGCTGCAGTTTAATGCTATTCTGGATTACGTGCGACCAGGGATAACTGCTGGCAAAGCATCTCATTGAGGAATCGGTTTTAAGTTACGAGCTTCGTGATACGTGCCCAAGTGGCTTCAACAGTGTCATCATTGAGCGTCAATATAAACAAACTAATTCATGTCCGATAGTGAGCAATTCTTATTTGTCGTATACCAGTCGCCTTTTGATGTCCTCGTAGAGCAGCATCCAGGCCCAAGCAGTGAGACAGACCTTATATTTAATGCTATAGAAGAAGCGAATGCTAAAACCACGTCACAAATCACTGAAGTAAAATATGAAATATCCAAATTACATCATGATGTTTCGAATATCCAGACTGAACTATGTAATGTTAAATATAATTGTAGAGATCTAGATAGACGCCAAAAGGCAACAGAAAATGATCTTAAAACTATTAAATCCAAAGTTGACGAAATTGAATATTCTTCTAGTGCTTTTGAAGCTGGCTTAGGCCATTTTACATCAGTGATAAAACTAATCGAGACTAAATTGACATTATTATGAAGCAAATGAACTCAATAGAGCGCGAGACGCGTAAATGTAATTTAAGGAATTTCGGAATAGGAGACGAAGAGCACGAATCATCTGATGATACCAAGGCCAAAGTCATAAATTCTGTGTTGAAAGGTTCCCTCCCTGATGTTATAAACTTTGATGATGTTATAACATTTGACAAACGTTTTGGAAAATATTCACTGGACTCCCCTAGAATGATACTCGTAAAGTATAAAGATCATAATAACAAATTTGCACTGTTTAAGTTTAAAGATAAATTAAGGCTGCAAGATGTCAGAATTACCAAAGATCTTACAATCTATGAAAAGTTACTTTTAGATGATCTTTAAAGGTCTGGTAAAAATGGTTACTTTAAGAAGGGTACTTTAGTTGTGCTTGACAATAACGTTCAACCCCGAATATTCAGGTGAGCAACCAGGCGTCAAGATCAGCAGGTACAGCCACTTCAGCTGGACGACATGGATATTCCAGCCAGACGCAAAAACAGGTTATGTTATAGACTAGGTCAACGCTCATTTGTTCGGAACTTTGACGTGGAATTGTCATGGAATATTTGTGGAATTTATACTAAATTGAATAATGCTGATTTTATACAACATTTATTGGCGTTCGACATTATCTGTCTCCAAGACACATGGGGTCAGTGTAATGACGTTCAACATATTATACCTGGTTATTTTTGTCAATTTTGCCCTGCGAAAAAATCTTTGAAGGATGGGAGAAATATGGGGGGTGTAGCAATTTTTATAAATAATTACCTAACTCAGTATGAAAGACGTGTTTGTGAGATTTTATTTACGGAATATTGATAGTAATTGATAAAGATATATTTTGTCCTGATAAACAGATTCTTTTAGTGTCATTATATAATCCACCACAAGTGTCACCATTTTATACGGATAAAACAGTCAGTGGTTTATCTGAACTTGAAACATTGTTGTGTGATAGCGAATATAATTTGCAGGCATATGAGTTGTTGCTATGTGGGGATCTAAGTGCAAGAACTGGTGTTTTAAATGACTTTATTAACATAAATCTAAGTATACCAGTGTTTGCTCAGCTGGAATCTATTTTTGAGAATGATGTTATTACAATGCGAATTTCGAAAGACAGTACTGTTAATGCTTTTAGAAAAAAATATCTTACAGTTTTTTATAACTTTCTCATTATGTATAGTAAATGGACGAGTTGGGAGTGATAAATGTGTTGGTGATTTTACGTACTATTGAGGTATTGGGTCAAACGTTGTGGATTATTTTATATGTAGCCATAGCTTGTATGAGATTTGTTATAATTTCAGAGCAGACGTTAACCCTGAAAATGATCATATGACATTAGTTTTGTGTCTTGATAGTATGTTAAAACCGGATGTTTATGATTAAGACAAAACTATTTATAGTAGCAAAACTTGTATAGATGAACGTAGGTATGAACATTACCAAGATGTGTTAAGCCAAAGTATACTTAATGGTGAATTCAAAGCTGTTGATGATATGTTAGAATTAGAGGATTTTGATACTAGTACTTAAGTCGAAGAATTCCAAAAATGTACTTTAAATGTACCGAAAGATTTTGTTTAGCAAATAAGGAACCGAGTAAACTTAAAGTTGGTTTGAACTGGTTTGACAACGAATGTAAAGAACTTAAACGAAACGCTTTACGAAGTCTTAGATTGTATAAATCAACAAAAAGTATGGCAGATCTGTTTGATTATAAGGTAGCAACGTCTAAATATAGGTGTGTTTGTAAATCTAAGAAACTGCTATGTCAGAAGCGCATTGGTTTAGATCTAGAGAACTCCATGCCAAATCCTTAACAGTTTTGGAGTAAAATAAAGCGTTTAACTGGCAGAAAAAGAACTGATCCTGATAAGTGGCGAGGAATGACTGCAGCATTTTAGGACTTTATTCCAATCTGATACTGATACTGAAAATGTTACTCCTATTATTGAAAACTTCTTTAATGTGGATGGTGTAGATAATGCCATCTTAAACTCCAGGATTGAATCTGATGAGGTAATAAAGGAAGTGAATGACTTAAAGTTAAATAAAGCTTCAGCCGGAGAGCTATTGCCTGCGCATTTTAGATATGGTCTTTTCTATTTATTGCCATATATGTTACGTATTTATAACCAAATATTTACATCAGGTCAGTTCCCGAGAAGCTGGACGCTATCTTTTATTATACCAGTGCACAAAAAAGGGAAGTTGTAATAATCCTGATAATAACAGGGGTATAGCCCTTGTCGATGTATTTAGCCAAATAAATATAAGCATTTTAAATAGAAGACGTACCTATTATACTCAAGTTTATAACTCCATCTCGGAGTCGCAAGCAGGATTTAGATACGGTTATAATACAACTGATAATGTTTTTGTTTTATATTCTGTTATAAGCAAGTATTTAAGTACAAAGGGTAAGAAGTTATATGTTGCGTTTATAGATTTTAAAAAAGCGTTTGATTCTGTGGATAGGTCAAAATTATATACTAGCTTATTTAGACAAAATGTTAAAGGAAGACTATTTGATGCTATTCAATCAATTTATAAAGATGTCGAAAAGTGTATTAGGTGCAAGGATGGAAAAGCATAGTTTTTACTGTCCAGGTGGTTTAAGACAGGGGTGTAATTTAAGTCCAGTATTGTTCTCACTTTTTATTAATGAGTTGTATAGTTATATTGAACAAAGTGGTGTGCGTGGTGTTCAGCTGTCCCCTTCTGATATTGAAGTGTTTCTACTTATGTTTGCAGATGATGTTGCTCTGTTATCTGATACTGTTGTAGGTCTAAAAAACAACTAAAAACGCTAAATTTATTTTGTGCTGATTCTAAGTTGCAAGTTAATACAAGTAAAACAAAATGTTGTTTTTAGAAGAGGTGGGCAACAGGCAAGAAGAGAAAAATAGAAATATAATAATGAAAACATAGATGTTGTATCAGGGTTTACTTATGTTGGTTTATACTTTAACTGTACATTGTCATGGTATGAGATGGCAAAGAATTCTGCTCTAAAAGTTAAGAAAACTTTACATTGTCTTTTTAAACGCATTGCATCATTACCATTGTGTTACAGTTGATAAATTTCGTAAATGTTTAGCAAATTTTAAATGTTTATCGCATCGCCTTGCTATTGAAACAAGCAGGCATACCGGAATCGATAGGGACCATAGATTTTGTTTATATTGTGGAAATGTTGTTGAGGATGAATATCATTTTGCTTTCAAATTTCCATTGTATAGAGATATACGAGAAGTGTATATACCATCAAGTATTATGTCTACCTTAGTCTTCACAAGTTCCCTTTCTTAACAGCTACAAAAAATGAAGAAGTTTTGCAAAAATCAGCTATGTTTTTGTATTATGCAGACAAAATTAAAGACAATTTATCAATAGTTGATTAACATGTATGATGCCATATTAACAACTAATATTTTGTGAATTCTATGGTTTGTCAACTCCACGTTGTTTAAATGTATTTATGTATGCATATCTGTATATGGGCCGGAGGCCTTCATACAATAAATATTTGAACTTGAACTTCCGGTAACTACGGGGTTTTCTTTTGTTATGCGGTAAAAGTAGAGTAAATGTCATTTTTTTCTTTCCGGTAAGTTCATATTAACAAGGGGGTCACTTTCACAAATGCGGTGAATGTAAACACTTTTGCTTAAAAACTTACAAACTCTCCCAATATTACAAATTGTTTATATATTTCATAACACCTCAATAATCTGTCTCTAAATTATAGTCGGTTCGGTCATACCTGCAAATACCGGGGATCCCGGCTCGATGCCCCCGAAGGTGGGCATATAAAAATCGCACCGTCCGTCCGTCCGTTCGTCCGTCCGTCCGTCCTTCCGTCCGTCCGTGTGTCCGGCTCAATAACTCGTGTCCGGGCTGTAACTTTCCCTTGTAAGGACAGATTTTAAAATAACTTGCCACATGTCTTCCACATACCAAGACGACGTGTCGCGTGCAAGACCCGTGTCCCTACCTCTAAGGTCAAGGTCACACTTAGGTGTTTATTCACAATGGATTGCTGCATACAAGGACATAGAGAATATGTTGTCGTGTCCAGGCTGTAACTTTCCCTTGTATGGACAGATTTTAAAATAACTTGCCACATGTGTTCGACATACCAAAACCACGTGTCGCATGCAATACCCGTGTCCCTACCTCTAAGGTCAAGGTCACACTTACTGTTTATTCACAATGGAGTGCTGCATATAAGCACATAGAGTATAGGTTGTCGTGTCCGGGCTGTAACTTTCCCTTGTATGGACAGATTTTAAAATAACTAACCACATGTGTTCCACATACCAAGACGACGTGTTGCGTACAAGACCCGTGTCCCTACCTCTAAGGTCAAGCTCACACTTACTGTTTATTCACAATGGATTGCTGCATACAAGGACATAGAGAATAGGTTGTCGTGTCCAGACTATAACTTTCCCTTGTATGGACAGATTTTAAAATAATTTGCCACATGTGTTCCACATACCAAGACCACGTGTCGCATGCAATACCCGTGTCCCTACCTCTAAAGTCAAGGTCACACTTAATGTTTATTTACAATGGAGTGCTGCATATAAGCTCATAGAGTATAGGTTGTCGTGTCCGGGCTGTAACTTTCCCTTGTATGGACAGATTTTAAAATAACTTGCCACATATGTTCCACATACCATGACGACGTGTAGCGTGTAAGACCCGTGTCCCTATCTCAAAGGTCAAGGTCACACTAAGTGTTTATTCACAATGGATTGCTGCATACAAGGACATAAAGTATAGGTTGTCGTGTCCGGGCTGTAATTTTCCCTTGTTTGGACAGATTTTAAAATAACTTGCCACATGTGTTCCACATACCAAGACGACGTGTTGCGTGCAAGACCCGTGTCCCTACCTCTAAGGTCAAGGTCACACTTAGGTGTTTATTCACAATGGATTGCTGCATACAAGGACAAAGAGAATAGGTTGTCGTGTCCGGGCTGTAATTTTTCCTTGTTTGGACAGATTTTAAAATAACTTGCCACATGTGTTCGACATACCAAAACCACGTGTCGCATGCAATACCCGTGTCCCTACCTCTAAGGTCAAGGTCACACTTAGTGTTTATTCACAATGGAGTGCTGCATATAAGCACATAGAGTATAGGTTGTCGTGTCCGGGCTGTAACTTTCCCTTGTATGGACAGATATTTAAATAACTTACCACATGTGTTCCACATACCAAGACGACGTGTTGCGTACAAGACCCGTGTCCCTACCTCTAAGGTCAAGCTCACACTTACTGTTTATTCACAATGAATTGCTGCATACAAGGACATAGAGAATAGGTTGTCGTGTCCAGACTATAACTTTCCCTTGTATGGACAGATTTTAAAATAATTTGTCACATGTGTTCCACATACCAAGACCACGTGTCGCATGCAATACCCGTGTCCCTACCTCTAAAGTCAAGGTCACACTTAATGTTTATTTACAATGGAGTGCTGCATATAAGCTCATAGAGTATAGGTTGTCGTGTCCGGGCTGTAACTTTCCCTTGTATGGACAGATTTTAAAATAACTTGCCACATATGTTCCACATACCATGACGACGTGTAGCGTGTAAGACCCGTGTCCCTATCTCAAAGGTCAAGGTCACACTAAGTGTTTATTCACAATGGATTGCTGCATACAAGGACATAAAGTATAGGTTGTCGTGTCCGGGCTGTAATTTTCCCTTGTTTGGACAGATTTTAAAATAACTTGCCACATGTGTTCCACATACCAAGACGACGTGTTGCGTGCAAGACCCGTGTCCCTACCTCTAAGGTCAAGGTCACACTTAGGTGTTTATTCACAATGGATTGCTGCATACAAGGACAAAGAGAATAGGTTGTCGTGTCCGGGCTGTAATTTTTCCTTGTTTGGACAGATTTTAAAATAACTTGCCACATGTGTTCGACATACCAAAACCACGTGTCGCATGCAATACCCGTGTCCCTACCTCTAAGGTCAAGGTCACACTTAGTGTTTATTCACAATGGAGTGCTGCATATAAGCACATAGAGTATAGGTTGTCGTGTCCGGGCTGTAACTTTCCCTTGTATGGACAGATATTTAAATAACTTACCACATGTGTTCCACATACCAAGACGACGTGTTGCGTGCAAGACCCGTGTCCCTACCTCTAAGGTCAAGCTCACACTTAGGTGTTTATTCACAATGGATTGCTGCATACAAGGACATAGAGAATAGGTTGTCGTGTCCAGACTGTAACTTTCCCTTGTATGGACAGATTTTAAAATAACTTGCCACATGTGTTCCACATACCAAGACCACGTGTCGCATGCAATACCCGTGTCCCTACCTCTAAAGTCAAGGTCACACTTAATGTTTATTTACAATGGAATGCTGCATATAAGCACATAGAGTATAGGTTGTCGTGTCCGGGCTGTAACTTTCCCTTGTATGGACAGATTTAAAAATAACTTGCCACATATGTTCCACATACCATGACGACGTGTAGCGTGCAAGACCCGTGTCCCTATCTCTAAGGTCAAGGTCACACTAAGTGTTTATTCACAATGGAGTGCTGCATACAAGGACATAAAGTATAGGTTGTCGTGTCCGGGCTGTAATTTTCCCTTGTATGGACAGATTTTAAAATAACTTGCCACATGTGTTCCACATACCAAGACGACGTGTTGCGTGCAAGACCCGTGTCCCTACCTCTAAGGTCAAGGTCACACTTAGGTGTTTATTCACAATGGAGTGCTGCATACAAGGACATAGAGTATAGGTTGTCGTGTCCGGGCTGTAATTTTCCTTTGTATGGACAGATTTTAAAATAACTTGCCACATGTGTTCCACATACCAAGACGACGTGTCGCGTGCAAGACCCGTGTCCCTATCTCTAAGGTCAAGGTCACACTAAGTGTTTATTCACAATGGATTGCTGCTTACAAGGACATAGAGTATAGGTTGTCGTGTCCGGGCTGTCACTTTCCCTTGTATGGACAGATTTTAAAATAACTTGCCACATGTGTTCCACATACCTAGACGACGTGTCGCGTGCATGACCCGTGTCCCTACATCTAGGGTCAAGGTCACACTTAGGTGTTTATTTACAATGGAGTGCTGCTTATAAGGACATAGAGTATAGGTTGTCTTGTCCGGGCTGTAACTTTCCCTTGTATCGACAGATTTTAAAATAACTTGCCACATGTGTTCGACATAACAAGACGACTTCTCGCGTGCACGACCCATGTCCCTTAGTGTTTATTCACAATGGAATGCTGAATATAAGGACATAAAAGTGTAGGTTGTCAAATATAGGTGTTTTTTTATGTTCAGATGCAATTTAAAATAACTTGCCATATGTATTTGACACGTACAGGCAAGATCAACTTTTCATGTACTGACCTTGTTCATAGGTCAATGTCACATTCGGGGGCATTCGTCACATACTGTGACAGCTCTTGTTGAAACCTATTTTAGTATCGTTTGTAATTAACGATCTTAATTTTTTGTGAAAGTTTAATGAAATTAAGATATTTTT
This sequence comes from Mya arenaria, assembly GCF_026914265.1. NCBI lineage: Eukaryota > Metazoa > Mollusca > Bivalvia > Myida > Myidae > Mya > Mya arenaria. The sequence continues at coordinate 15,539,131 of NC_069126.1, read as the reverse complement.
ATGAAATTGTCAATATTACAGGTAATTGAATGTTAAGGTGGTTAACAAATATTTAATATGCTTTTACGTGGATAAAATTCTAAGATAACTTACTTGATGCGGTGTGCATCATTTTGCAATTGATGTGAAATTGTTAAGTATGTTTTTTTCTTGTTATTGTTCTTCGTTAAGTTATTATATACAGGAAAAGGTTATGGATATTTACTTACTGTTGCAAAAGGCATGACTATAGCACCACACGTACTGATTCCAGGTTAAACCATTTAAATGATCATGCTTATACTATGTATAAAGAATGTATTCCTAAATGATATTATGAATTTTAGATTATTGTCCGATATTAAATCGAAATGCTTGGTCCGATTCGATTCGATTATCGATAGCAAATGGAGTCCGATTTTCAAACACTAGAAAATACCAGCAGCCAAAACATATGCCTGTTTATATCTACTTTCACGGCTCAAAGGCCATTGCCCGACCTATCCGCTCCCGTTTCATTAACTCGCTATCCTTTGAGGGCGATAAATTTGCTAACTTGACTTACTTGGTAGCACAGGAATCGTCACACAATTTGTCTTTACAGGACCTTAGCAATACGCATGGCTCTGGCAGAGAACGTTTTTATGGTTTGTAACAAACCACTCCCAAATAATTGGCGAAAAACATACAACTATTTATTCTTTGATCATTACATCAAACAATTCACCTAACCAAAAAGACGAGCTATAAGATACTCGACATTATTGGTGAAAAAATGTGTATTACAAAAAACAATATTAAATGAAAAGTGTTTACGCAGGAGACCTATAAAGCCAAAGCCTACCCTCTTTGGCTTAGTTAATTGGAGGAAAAGGAGTGTTCCCTGTAGTATTATATTTAATAGAGATTAAAGATTACAAGAAGAGGCAGTCAGTAGTTATGCCATTTACAGAAAGAAAAGACATTTGATTTATGTGCTCGAAGATGACGAGGGAGGACGTAATTTCGTTATATGGAAACATAAAGTGAAAAATTGTTTCAATACAAATATAATGGCGGATTTGTAAGAAAAGGTACCGATTTTGGTATCAACTTTTGCCTGGTGAGTGGACCTTCTCTGGTAATTTAGAAAATTGTATGCGTCCAGTATCTGGCGAAAACATATTCCTCGATCGGCATCATAGCTTGGGGTCATAACTGTAAAGTTAGAAAAGTTATTAAACATATTGTGGGTTACGATACAAAGCTTACAAAGAAAAGATTTGATTAAATCAAACTTCTGCACAAATGTTTAGCGTTGATGATACGCGAGAATTCGAGGGAATATTTCCCTCAGTCGATGTTTTTTGGCAGCAAACGAGTTTTTCCTGTTTGCTGAAAAACCAATCAGTTGTTGTAGAATTTAAGAAATTAATCGAAGTCTTAATTTCTTCATTACTAACTTAGGCGATAGCTGATTACAACAATACAACTTATATATTATTATTAGCTTATTTTTTGCCGACATATTTATAAGTGTGGTTATTGGTCGAGGAGTGTCATTTGTGAATGAGACTGTTCTTATGAAATTATTGTACCTTATTTGTTGATATTGACATTTAACCCAACAGATATTTTGCCCATCAAGGAGTATACGTGTAAATTTTATGCACCAGTCAATTGAAACCACGCCCCCCCCCCCGGTCCAGGAGTTTACCCGGGATAGCCGGGGAAATGAGCCGTGTTTTTACCTTTCAGGTGGCCCCGCAGTGCTGGGTGATAGCGTTGGTGGAATTTTACCCGGGGTTGGCTGGACAGAATGTCAAAGTCCCCGCTATTAACCGGACCTGGGAGCCGTGGTAACAATTGAATTGTGCATTATGTTAACAATTGCATACTTGCGTATCCCTTATTTATTAACAAAATCATATGATACTAACACAAAGCTAAGTAAAGTATGTCTTAATAGTACCAGCAAGCCCATATACTAAATATATGTTAAAAGCGTTTTATTCTTACCATTAATACTCTTTAAGAAAAGTTATTCCCCTTAGATTAAATATTGACAAGCATGTTACTGGAAATATTCAAATGAATAAAGGAAGAAATAGCTTTAGTAATGGTATGTTTTTTTTCTATCCTGTTATCAGTATCAGTAATTAATAACATATTACGTGTTTTTGATCAATTTATTCTGGAAAGTGACGTATGTCGTTGATAGCTTTTGTAAATAAACAGATGTCAATGACAGTGTCATAGAAATGAAACCTAGTTGAGAATGGCTGGTCATCGAACAGTGTTTTGAGATATTTCATTGTTGTAGTGTAAGTGTTAAGAGTCTATTAAAACACGTTATATCTTACCATGCATAGGTTCTGGTGTACTTTCTCTACGATCAATGTTGTGAATGTCTGAAATAATTATACGGCCAGGTAAACTGACTTTCTAATCATGCACTTAAAATATGTATTATTGTTTGAATAACATGTTTTCTGTCTTACTGGTGCTTTCATTTAAAGTTCTCTTAATGTATTGTAGTGTACTAGTGTTTAAATCATGAATAAATTTTATCTTGTAACTTCTGATGTATGTGGTAATTTTTAAATTGAAGCCTTAATATTATAACAAGCGAGGTCATGATCTTGACTCTTTTCATGTCTTTTGTTTGTTTGTAATTGGATAATCTGTTATGTCGGAAAACGTGTATCAGCTAGTGTCATTTAGTGTCATGCGCATTTATTTAAAAACATTGCATCCGTAACCTACAATCTGTTAAATTCCTTTATAGCATTGAAGCTATGATACAACTCTAAGATGCCGATCGAAATATATATGTTTTCGCCACACATTGGATGCGTACAGATTTCAAAAATTTCAAGTGAAAGTTTTCTTACTAAGCAAAATCAGTTGGTACCAGAATCAGTACGTTCCTTACAAATCAGCCATTTTGTTTGCACTGAAATATTTCTCTCACTTAAAGATTGCCTGGAACGAAACTACATCCTCCCCTGAGTAATGCAAGCTAATTTAAGTGCGGCATATTAGGTAATAGATGCTTGTTTTCACGGACAAAACCGCTTCTCGGGTCATGCTCTAGACATAGGATAGACCGTTTAGTACAAAGAGGAATAACTCGTTCATTTTTTAAGTCACGAAACATGTTCATTGTCCTTCCATATTTAAGCCTTAATTACGACATTGTTTCCTCCACCTCAGATAAGTAGATCCAAACATTTAACCATGCTGGAAATTTTTATCTTGCCCACGAGCAAGGATAAAACAAGTATGGAACTCCTTTTTAATGGTCATTACATTGTAATTACCTCCCTCGTTGAAGACTGTCGTCTGTAGCATCATAGAAACCGTGTCTTGTGGCAGTACTTAAAATGCTTATTAATTATTTCTCGCTTCAAATGTCACCATAATTTTTTTTCACGCACCTATTATAAATGCTTCACTCTCCTCAAAACTATTTAAAGACCGATTGGACTATTAACATAACCTAAATCACTGCGCGCATATCCATGACAACCACGAATTATAACATATCCATACGCATGTATTTACACTGGGGATGAACCTATCTTACACTCTCGGCCATGGAAAACACTTATAAACTTTTTTAATAAACCTAAATTATAGCTTTTAAGCAAAGCATTTTTGTCAATAGTTATTCATTTCCACGGCAAATTTCATTGAAATTCCTTTAACCCTAACAAGGCCTAAATGATATAACGTAATTTCTCTTTCATTTCTAGGAAATTAGTTTTACAAGAATAAGGAAAAAGTGGTGTATTTCACTCAGCCTTCGATTTTTTTCAGAACCTTTTTAGTTCTACTTGGGATAAAGTGGCAGATAAGCAAATTGACAAAGCGTTGAAGCAGGCAAAGGCACTTTAATGAGTGCCACACAGCGATCGTCAATGCTCTTCTAATGTTTTGTTTTTCAGTCAAACAAGGGGCATATCTCGAGTATTAAAATCCTGTGTTACGGGCCTTGTTATACTTTGGCAACATACGAACCACAATGGTTTCTGAGTTATTGTCAAGGTTTTAAAATGCTAAATAAAGACACTTAAAGGCTATGACATAACTAAAAGTTGCCTAGCATTATTGTCTTTTTTTAAAAAAAGAAAGAAACTCATATTCTCTTTGTTAGATATGTATTTGTCGCAATGCAATATGCAATATCATTTACAAATGATAAGAAATACTAAACTATATCTACACAAGCATACAATAAATGTTTCTTTTTATATAACATGGAATTCTCAGAAACAGAAATGACACAATGTACTTCCTCTTGGGGTCTCAAACACACATGAGCAAATGAATATTATCATCTACAATAATGTATATCTAATATATTAAAATATAACTATATGCAAAATTGTCATATTACAGAAAAATGTGATAAATTAATTGATTTAAACTATGTCGTTATAAGGGGTGAATAAATGTATAAATTCACTTCTTCTGACTTCACTGTCTATTACAATGCATTGCCCTCATTAAGAAACATGCAAATACATGTGCTACAAAAAATGAAAATGAATTTCTTTATCAAGAATCCTTTACAAGAAATATGCTTCAGTGAAAGTTCAAAACACTGGTTATCTGCTTTGTTGGATGATTAAGCAAGTTGTCTAAAGGCTGTCTCCAAAATAGCTGGTTTTCCCCAAACATTGGGTTGTCCCAGAAAGAGTTGATTGTCCTTCAATATACCTGGGTATTCGAAGAAAATTGGGCTGGCCCCAAAAATAGCGGGTTGTCCCTAAACAAAGTACCCACTGTACCTATGTCCCCCCAGAAGGGTATAATTGATAAAAAAGTTAACTTTGTAAAAAAGATCATTCTTAATACTCATTTTAATTTTTTTTTCATACACTGATATTGGACGACCCTCATTAAATGAAATCAGCATATAAAAGAGGAAATAAACTGCCATGTTAAACTTCCAGTATGGTAAATAATAATGCGTTCATTTAACATTGATGACTACCACTATATAATACTATGAATGTATATATCTACAATATAATAATAAAAGTGTGTTATCTGACTAATATTACTCCACAATGTTAAAACAAATCTTTAAAATATCTATAACATAACATAACATCTAAAACTATAAATAAGCAACAATATACTAATACTATATATAATTATGATATTTACATTGTAACAGAATTGACAAATAAACATACAACAATACATATCACAGAATTGCTATTGAAATTAAGCACAAGAAATGAATGATATCACTTACATGTGTGAAAAATAAATAACATAAAAGGAAACATAAAAAAGTAAACATATTCCATCACTTGCCATGGTGGTTAAAGGGGTTTAAAATGATAGATTTCTACACCAAAAAAAAAATAAAGAGTTTTAAACATGTTTTTTTATGTAATTCTATTTTAGATAACATGTTTATAACCATATGCATTTTTTTAAACATTTTTTTTATTATTTTCATTCTATAGTGAATGCTCATTTTCAAAAACCTTACTTTTTTCCAAATAGGCAAGTTTCTTACTTTGGCACTATAAGTAGAAGAAAATAAACACATTTGTTTAAATACATGATGAGCAAAACCCCAGGTACTAAAATTAGTATTTAGTATAACAAAATGTCATTAAAAATGAAAACATGCCTAATAAAAAAGTCATTTCTTAACACTAAAATGATCAAGCTATCATAGGATGTACCACAATAGTCATATTTATTCATAGGATAAATTTTGCATAGGTCTGTGCCCTTTGAAGTCTGTAAAACATGAATGGTTTAGATTATAAATGCTGATATTTACAAAATTCGATTTTTGACATAAAAGCATTTTTGTACAACACAGAGGGAGGAGTCATTAAATCAATATTTTTCCTAAATTGCATATTATGTTATCTCAAGTTATAAACTTACATACCATAACAGTATTTCCTTTATAAGAAAAGAAATTAAGCAACAATTACTTCTCTTTACTACTGGTATTATAACAATATTTTACCAAAATGTAAAGTTAATAAAAACTTGCTGATATGTTAACACTTTCTGATTCACATCATCAGGGTAAACAATTCTTAACAACAATCTACAACTATCACAGCCATAATCACATATTCAAATAAAACATATCATCTACAGTTAGCTTCTGTCCATATCTGTCTAATTTTGTCAACATGCTTCATATCTTATTCTAACAAATCCAGTCTGTCTTCAATGAGCTTTCTGAGTAAGTACACTGTCCATATTCTGCCGTATTTTGTCAGCATTTTTCCTCTCCTGTATGTGACGCTGTTCGAGTGTTCGTATGTCTATAACATCCATGTTTTGAGTAGACCCCTGTGGGGTGGACATTTTTGACATGTTTACCCGCCCCTTAGGGCTTCCTGGTCCCAACTGGGCAGCAACTTCATAGGAGTTGTACTGGTTTGGGCGAGGTTTAACTGTGGGCTTGGGAATGTTCTTTTTTGCATAATCCAGAGCCTAAAATGATAAAAAAAATTAATGATACAATAAGATTATTGTGTTAGATAAAACATAAATCTCTACTCCTTAAAATAATGAGAAAAACACAATAATAATTGATAGTAAAAACAAGTGGAATTATGACTTTCTATAAAAGCAAGTTTTGGTAGAGATTGGATCATAACAGCTCCCCTGGCTGCTTTGGGAATTTGGACAGAGGCTTCATGCTTCACTCAAAGCTTTTGTGTAACCTAACCTCTATAGTACGAATTAGAGCTGTTACAGGAGTGACAAATACCCCGGACTGCTTAGACCGAGTTATGGTTCTTGTACACTACACTTCCTCTCATTATGTTCTGTCTACGTATGAATCGACTGACTAAACACAGGGAGACTCCAATATACCCCCTTCAAACTTCGTTTGTCGGGGGTATAACTATAACATCTGGGAAAGGTCCACTTACTGTCTGTCTCTTTACACCCTGCTCCCCGTGCCTCTCTGGCTGCTTGGGGAACTTGGTTGGAGGCTTCTTGCTTAGCTCCATTCGATTCTTCTCCATCACCATCCTAGCATACTCAAACTGCTTGTGACGTTTCTCCATCTGTATTGGATAGAGTGACTGTCAATCATCTTTAATCAACAGTTAAGCATTGTAAGCTTATACAATAACCAAACAGATTTCATTGTAGACAATATTGGATAAGAATTATTGCTTTCCCATGATAGTACTTTATGCTAGTATGACTATGTATGTGTTAAGGTTGTTATTGCACTATATTCTAGAATGACTATGTATCAAGGTCATTATTGTCCTTTATCCTTGAATGACTATGTGTCAAGGTCAAGGTCGTTATTGCACTTTATCATTGTATGACTCAGTGTCAAGGTCATTATTGCACTTCATCCTTGTATGACTCTTTGTCAAGGTCATTATTTCACTTCATCCTTGAATGTGTCAAGGTTTTATCATAAAGATTTTGCACTACATTGCACCAAAGGCACCAGCAAATGAAGGCTATGACAATAACTCAACTTTCTTCTACAAAAAAAATTTCTACTGAAAATGTTTCGGCATGGTTTGGAAAATTTGTTTTTAATACTATAATGTGCAATTCATTTCCATTGTACCTTATCTTTGTAGGACTCTGTATCCAGATCTGGTCCAAGTGTGCCCCTGTTGAGCCTGACCTCCCTCTGCATCTTCTTATAGTCATTCATATTGTAGACCTTGTACCAGGGGTGGTCTGACGGATCCTTTGACTTCATTTTGTGGTAAAGGGATGCATATCCCTCTTCAAGGGATTTCTGTAAAGAGAGAAAGACCTTGTTTCTGAGATTACACCAGTTTTTTTACACCATGTTTATATGACCTATTTAGGGGTAAAATTGGGCCCTATTCCCATAGCTTAAAATAGGCATGATAATGGTTAATTTCCCAAAGGGAGGAATATTTTCAGCCGGGGTTCAAGGGGCAGTATGTCTTCTGGGGGTCCAGGGCAAGTGCAAATCCCCTCTGAAGCTCCTGGGACGCTTTTCATTAACAGTTGCATCACATATATAGCCTCCCATTGTCACAAGTTGCTAAGTTAGTATTAGATTTCTCTTATTGTGTTCAATACATGTATATGCAAGTTGCAACGCTTAATGAAAGCGCCATTTGGTTTTAAGGGATTGGAGAGGGCCCATAACACTGAGGATCTACCACCTAGATGTCAATTTGATCCTTTAACTTATTAGTCAGTGCAACACTGAAAATACTTTCATTTGCGAACTGCTCACCTTTTTGTATAATTTGATGTTAACAGGCCTTCCAGCAGCCACTAACAAAAAGTAGAAAAAAAAGTAGGAGGTTTTCTGACACAGAAAAGAAGAAAATAGCAGGAATATTTTTAACAAAAAAGTAGGAAAAGTAGGAATATTTTTGGTTAAATATGTAATTATTAATAGCTATTAACTTACCTAGAGGAAATGTTTTTAATGCAAAATCATAACATTTTATATGCCATATTGAATATTTTAGTGAATGATGCTTGGTCGGTTTCTGTTGCTGAACTGTGTGGGTGAAAAGATGATGCACGTCAAAGTGGAACATGTTGCCACACCTTTCAACAACAGAAACCAGCCAGTTTGACATCTTTAGTTCATATTCTGCAAGTAAAACTAGCACAAACATCAAACTTTAATATTTTTGCGGACTTTATTTTCAAAAAAGTAGGAATAGTAGGAGTTTTTTAGAATAAAGTAGGAAAAAGTAGGAAGCTGTTAAAAAAGTAGGAAAAAGTAGGAACGCTGGAAGGCCTGTGTTTATGTAGCAGGGATGATGTGAAGGGGTAATTTAATGTGTTTTTTTTTATGTAAAATTGCATTGATGCTGTAGGTACACGTATAAACCAGGGATGATTTGTTAACGGGTAATTTAAAATGTCTTCATTTTTTGTTAAATGTCAAAACCATTTTATAAAACTAAAGGTGATGATACAGACAAAATAACCGACTATTGCTTCTATATGGTTGCATGTTAAAAAAGTACAGCTGACTTCCAGAAACTATTTAGTTTTTACGCTCGGTCATGTTTCCAAAATTGGAATTGCCAGACATATTTTTATTAATAATTTATGTAATAATTTAGGAAGCCTCAGATGAAAATAACTGCCAAGTTTCATTGGAACCACTTTAAAAGCAATCAGTATTTTTGCAAAGTTGGTCAAAATTTAATTATAAGGTATAACTTAAATCCCTTTTTTAAGTAATATCTTGCAGAATAATGTTATTAAATGTTATTTATAACCCAAAATAAATGCTCCCATCTAATGAGATTTTAAATTCAATTTTCTCTACTAGAAATTAGTGATCCCTGAAAATAGTGTTGATGTTAAAGGACAATTAGGCTTTATAATATAATACTGTAGTTTGAATATCCAACAAAATCATAATACTGTAAATGTCCTCTTAAACACACTTGGCATTTGTTTTTCGAAAACATCATTTTGTGAGTTAAATAAGAACCATTTATTTCGCTAAATTCTAGATCAGTTCTGTATAGAGTCAAAAATATAAAATACTGAGATCGCTTGTCACAATTACCCATCACCGAGACAGTGGGCGGAGTCTTAAGCCTGTTAATAACCAATCAGCAACCAGTAAATGTTGCACTGTAGTCTGTGTCTGTACAGCCCTTTCAAATGGTCCACATATCACATGGCTTCAATACTTTCAGCAAGTTTCAGAATAATCCACTACTATGGATTTAAATAAAACACAAGTTAAATCTTTATGCCATTCTTAAGAAGAAAATAAGTCTAGGTATTGTGATAGCGTGATATAGTGTATAATATAAATAGCAATAGACCTAACAATTGTGTGGGTAGCCGTCTTTTTCCTCAAAAAAACAACAACTGCCGAGTATTGACGTTCACTGTGCGGTCCTCTTGTTTGTTACATACTGTACCAGATCTTTTAATAAACTGTTTGTTTTTCTTAACCGAAAGTAATTATGTTGCAAAGTTCATGACAAAACATAGAAACGCATCAATAAATAAAATTTATTTTTTATTTAAAAAGATTGATGGCAAAATCACTTTTGAAAAGTTGTCATCTTTTGTCTGCTTGACAACAACAACAAATTGACAATGAATCCAGTGACCTATCTATTAATTATCACATGACCATCATTTTATCCTCTCATAGGGTATACTGTATGTAAGTCACAAGCCTTGCTGTGCAGTTGCTGTATAACAGAACCTATGGGATTAATTCATTGTAAAAAAATTGCTTTTTGTTTGTTTTGAGTTAACCTAACATTCTTGTTCATGTTGGAAAATATACCCAAAAAAAAGAACTCCAACAGTTTATTTGTACAACTATGGTAATGAGCTTTTGTCAGACTAAATAAAAAAAAATTATTCGATGAATGATATTTATTTTGCTCCTTTTAACTGATTGTTTTTCAGACATCCTATAATCTCCTAACTTGCCACAGATCTAACTAGAGCTGTCACAGGAGTGACGAATACCCCCAAATGCCGCCTGGACACAGGAATGGCAAACCATTCCTTTGAAAAGAGGCCATAACTCCAAGGTTACTGCACACTGCATCTTCTTTTATCATGCATGTATTGTTTGTCCGGAAACCGTTTTTCTATTTTCGTAACAGTGCACAAAAACCTTTACTCCACTGGCCACATTTTCAATCACAAGCATTGTCTTCACAGAGGCTGCCTATACAGTAAGTTTCATCACAATATCTCATGCCCAATTAAAGTTATGAAGCAGAAACCATTTTTCTATTTTTAGTAACAGTGACCTTGACCTTGGCCCCACCAGCCCCAATATCGAACTTGACCTGTATCTTCTGATGTTACACCTGTGTACCAAAAAATGATCAAATCTGTCAAGCCTTTCATGAGTTATCGTCCGGAAACCATTTTTCTATTTTTAGTAACAGTGACCTTGACCCCACCAGCCCCAATATCGAACTTGATCTGTATCTTCTGATGTTACACCTGTGTACCAAAAATTGTTCAAATCCGTTTAGCCTTTCATGAGTTATCGTCCAGAAACCGTTTTTCTTTTTTTAGTAACAGTGACCTTGACCTTGGCCCCACCAGCCCCAATATCGAACTTGACCTGTATCTTCTGATGTTACACCTGTGTACCAAAAATTGTTCAAATCCGTTTAGCCTTTCATGAGTTATTGTCCGGAAACCGGTTTTTTATTTTTAGTGACAGTGACCTTGGCCCCACCAGCCCCAATATCAAACTTGACCTGTATCTTCTGATGTCACACCTGTGTACCAAAATTTTTTCAAATCTGTCAAGCCTTTCATGAGTTATCGTCCGGAAACCGTTTTTCTATTTTTAGTAACAGTGACCTTGACCCCACCAGCCCCAATATCGAACTTGACCTGTATCTTCTGATGTTACACCGGTGTACCAAAATTTTTTCAAATCTGTCAAGCCTTTCATGAGTTATCGTCCGGAAACCGTTTTTCTATTTTTATTAACAGTGACCTTGACTTTGGCCCCACCAGCCCCAATATCGAACTTGACCTGTATCTTCTGATGTTACACCTGTGTACCAAAAATCTGTCTAGCCTTTCATGAGTTATCGTCCGGAAACCATGAAAACTGACAGACCGACCGACCGACAGACCGACCGACAAGCTCACTCCTATATACCCCTCAAACTTCGTTTGTGGGGGTATAATTAAGTCTCCATATTTAGCTCCCAGCAAAATACTGAATAATAAATAAAAAGGATACTTGTAAAAGATAACAGTTCAATGCTCCAGCTTAAAGCCTAAATAGCAGGGCAGTCAATGCCCTGCTGCCCTTTTCCAGCACCCTGCTACCTTTTCACTTATAATGCCCCCTGTGCCCTTGTTTCACAGAGCTGCCTTTGATGATTACGAACTATATTTGATATCTATTGGACATATTTCAAGTCAGTTTTCAGAAATAAGTATTAAAATAATAAATATGCACAATATTGACACTTGAGTAAAGATAACAGCTTAAGTACTCCTACACTCTTAATGTGCCCTATTAACACTCATTCATTCATGATTGTACATAAAAAGTGCCCTTTCTGACCGAACACCCTGCACTTTTCAAATCCTGGCTTGTGCACTGTAACTTGCTCCACAATTATATATTGCCAATCAATGTAGTCTTTCGACTGGCTTACAGATAAAGCAATGCATTATACAAAACCCAATCTAATGCTGCAATATGAATTTCTGTGGCTGGAAAAATCTTATCAGGGGCTTAAAAGAAATTCCAGGTCAATAGATGTAATTATAAAGCCTTTACTGGCTTGTACTTTTCTGGCTGTAACAGTACAAAATTGTTAATATGCCTACAGATTATTCCTCCGGTCTAGAGCACAGATCTATTTTAAATAAAATAATGATATTGCATACACTAACACATTCTAGGAAATAACCACAGCGACCATATTTCAGGTGTACGGTTGCCTGGTGCTTGCCGTGCAGATGCCCTGAGTCTCTTATGAATTACAATTCACTTTTGCAGGCCCTCAAAAACTGCCTTGGTATTTGCCAAAAAAATAATGCTGCCATGCTTCATAAATCATCACTGCAAAGGTCGTACGGTAGTCATAGATTTTCTGTCTCCACAAACTCAAAATACGCAGTGGACCAACGGAATGCTTTGGCGGCCCTATAATTTTTTATAATTTTTTCACCCGGACTCATACTTGTCAAAGTTTGTGAGTCAAGGGGACTGTTTTGCTCTCATACAACCCTTTGTGAATGCCATACAGTATATGTAACCAATGGAATGCTTTGGTTGCCCTATAATTGCTATTGGGCGTAGATATTTTAGATCCCATGGCCACAGTGCAACAAATAAGACTGAGGCATTAATCAGAATATTTTTTTTTTAACCTCGACTCACAGTTTTCAAAGTTTGCGAGTCCGACACTACCTTGTGTTAAAAAGACAAACTACTATATAGATGGGGAAGAATAAACAGGTAAACAATTATGATTGTTTTGATTTATAACCATTAGTGGGAGGAAATATTTACTGACTAATGTTAATATTTATCCAATAATCGATATTAACCTATCAAATTTAAAAAGTGGAAACTAGCCAAAATCTAACCTAGGGACATCTTATCAAAGTTTAAGCAATGGGCTGCAGACTACTAATTTTTTATGGAAGTCAGTGAATGACTTCTTAATTTGCAGACTTCTACATCCTAAAATCTTGGTATTACCATGTCTGTATTTGACTCCTCCTCATCTTTGAAGCTCACTGATCCGGGCTGGTATCGTTTGGAGTACCCGGAGGGGTCAACAAGTGCTAGCTCCTCCTGGCTTAGGTGAGCATTGTTGTAACCACCACCATCGCCGTTGTACCCGTTGTTGTACTGACCTTGGTCCTGGGATGGGAAAAAATAAATATGAATATAAAAAGTAATAAACAATTTAAAGCTCTTGATATTTTTTGAAGGTATTGTGTTGTATAACTAGATTTATATTTTGGATGTTTAATGCTTCTCTGAGCCCCATGCAGGCAGCAACGTTGTCCCTGAGTATAAATTTCATTTGATAAGGTAGACATTGTTGTTTATTGCAGGCAAACCTGAATGTTCTAGTTGTTATTGACTAATCAGTTTACAAAGAATGAAAACAACTTAATTCAAAGGAAAAAAAAAATGAAAAAAAAAATGAAATATTGGGTGTTGGTTAATTATCAAATTATTTTAATGGGGTAGTATATATAGTTCAAATACATTTAAGTTGTGAAAATAGTTTTAGCACATGACATCAATTTAAAAAAGCTCTTTATATAATTGATCAAGGAAATAACACAAATTACACTAGATTTGAAGTTCATTATTGACAGACTTAAAACCAATCATAGTAATAAAAATACATTATAAATACATTAACAAGGTAATTTAAGAGGTTCTCAAAAATTATGGCACTTAAAGTTCCGTACTTAACACACATTTTAGCAAAAACATGAGATAAAAATGCATTTATCACTAAACAACAAAGAAGAAACACATTTTATAATACATAATGGAATGTATCTGAATTCCTAACCTTTGAGAGAGGTCTAGATCATTATAGCAATAAACAAGATAAGTATAAGAAGAAAATTAGTATGAAATGAGAAACTCACTGTGAACGCTGTGTGACAATTATTTTAAGTTTTTAAACAATAAAGAGAACTTATTATTTCCCTATACATTACATAAATAAAGCTGTTTAACCCATATTTTTATCTTTAAATATAAAATTCATTCTCTCATAGCAACACTTACAATATGATCAAAATCAAGCCAGTAATGCCTGCCATGATACATTTACAGTTCATATGAATACTTAGTATTAGTACCAAGAAATGTACTTCAAGTCTGTCAGCCTCCAGTACACTACATCTGACATTATTCCTTTTCTGTACTCAAGTGAACTAATTAGTCCAATTTTAATGAGGCATGTTTACCAAGCTAATAACTATTCCAGTGTCCCAGAAAAAATAAAGCTGATGTCTTTTGCTTCACCAGCATAGATAGGACAGAAATCTAAATAAAAACTGACAGCTGATTTTTTTACCAGCATATTAACATTCAAACTCTTGACAAGTTCACAAATGTCTAATGATGTTCTATTGTTTGCCAGTGAACTTAGCATTTCAAGATTTTGAGGGCAAAATTAAGGATGCTATAAAAAAGGAAGCACTTGCTGTGTAGAATCCTTTCATAATTAATTTTTTAGCTAAAGCCCTAGTAGAAAAGCAGTGAAAGTGACAGAAAAAGTCTGTATATATTCAACAAATAACAATAAGTTTTACCATTGAAATAAAGTACACAATTAACTACCTTTTTGAATTTTGCCTCTCTATACTTAGTCTTAAAGGCCTAGTTTAAGCCTTCTATAAGTGACCCCCCCCCCCCCCAAATCGGTGTATAGTACACAACCTCTGTGTATTGATCTTAATCTATATAATTTCCTGGTGCCTTTTTATCAGATCTCCAATCTGAGTATCCTGCTGTGCAGTTTTGGAGGTTTCATTAGTTATAATATTGGACCCTAAATGGCCCTACGCCAATAAACCAATATACAGGAAATTGGCTCCTACTGTGACACTAGTGCAATTAGCAGAAGATGCACAGCAGAGGATTATCAGGCAACATTCCTTTAACTAGGCCTTTAAAATCAGACAAAAAACATTAAGGCTTTTTATGACATGTATGTTGTATTTAGCAAGGCAGATGCAAACATACAAGTTAAATACATCAAAGGGGCTGTACTCTGTATGATGAAATAGCGAAAAAAAATAAAAAATGTTGAAAACTGATATAAACTTGGTAGCGATGTGTACAACGGATTGAAACTTACTAACTGAAGTACCACATAGTTTACAATTAATTTATTTTTTCCATTTTTTTGTATTAGTTTACAATTAATTTATTTTTTCCATTTTTTTGTATTTTTCCATTACAAAAGATTACTAGGTATGTCTACCTAGTTGAATTCATTCCTTATGCGTGATTGGCTAGTCGATGTTATCACGTGATATTACCTGTTATCACGTGATATTACCAAGTTGGGCATATAGCTTAAAAATTCCAACTGTTTAGCATAAGCCTTCGTAGCACAGTGGATACTACACTGGACTGCAGTTTGGGCGACACCGGTTCGAACCCGGTCTCCGACTCAATTTTTTTTTTACATTTTGGTAGTTTTTTTACAATTATGATATCAAAGAGTACAACACTTTATTAAATAATTGTCCAGAGATTCGTTACAGAAAAAACTTTTTTTGGTGCCAATCTGGTGTACAGTCCCTTTAATTCCTGCTGTGTGATTAATTTATCCACAAGAAAAGTGATTTATCCTGATTTTTATCAGAGTTTGATAGCGAATTTTTTAAGGTGTTTGAATCTGCTTTGAAAAAAATAACAATCTCCTCTAAATATATATACGTCAATTTAATTTCAGAAGATTAAATTATGAGAATGCCACTCAAAAATCCAAGAAATTTACATGGTGCCAAGTTGCCTCGATTTAAATATTCATATTGATCTGTTAAATAAATGGAAAAGAGGTAATGCAGCCCTGGAAACAATGGGCTCTTGTCCTTTGAAAGCAAACATCAATAAGGATGCATTGATCACCAAGCAGTCACTGTCACACTGCACTCACCATCGTTAATGCTGTTTATAGATGCAGTCAGTAACACTATAATCTTTGAGAGGAAGCACTCATAAGAAAGATCTCATAATTAATTTCTACTGCAGTAGTTTTAGCTTTCTTAATTTCATAAGAACCTGAATGCTTCATTTATATCAAACATGAAACATTTTGTATTTGATATCATAATCTGATATCCCTGTCGAGAATTAGATGAACTAATTCATGAACTCCCACTTAGTTCATGAACTCGATTTGTCCAAATTGTCATTCATGAACTAAGATCATGAAGTTCATGTTATTCTCAACAGTGTCATTTCATAATGATTAAATAATTGTTTATCATTGATAATTTAAAATTTATATATAAGGTATATTGGTTATATATATGGTTTCTTGTCAATATTAATAAAGCTTTTTAAAGCTTTTTAAGATTGATTAAAAATATTGTGACAGACATCTTATTTATTTATTCTAGATTCATATAATGATTTGAAAAGAAACTTAATTTCAACAGCAATTTGAGTGCAACTTGTATCATAATTAATCTTTCATTTTTCACATAAGCATTAATTTTGTAATTATATTCAATTTCAGCATATTCATATGATATTGCTTCTACTTGTTAAATGTTATTGTGAACAGAAAATATGAATTGAAGTGAATAGGCCAACTTAAAGGGACTTTAATAGACACCAGATGATACAACTGCATGAAAAAAAGAAAATTGTCAAAAACTAAAATAAAATTGACATCGTTGTGTACATTTAGCTTTGAATCTTCTTTACTGATGTAAATTCACTTCGCTTATGACACATAGATCACATAGTTTTTCGGTTATTTTTCCAAATTGAAATTTACTCTTGGGTTGTCTACCTCGTAAATCCCTGTCAACTTAAAATACTTAAAAATAACGTCTGTATATTTATCTGTACTCATAAACAAATATGATTTAAACTTGGAAACCATTATGCATTTTAACAGGGAAACACAGTTGAGACAGCAACATGATTGTTGCATTTATTATTCTATTAAACCATGTAAAGTCATGTATTATCAGCCTCCTCTCCTAGTTCACATTGACAGATCTAGGCTTGGTTTGAGAAAATACTGTATTTGCCAAATTTTGGACCATCTGGTGTCTAGTTCCTTTAAGGCTAAAATAATGTCTGCATCAAATGAAATAGATGAAACCATATTTTCTGATTTCTTTCAGTCTTAATGTTTTGATTTGCAGCCATATTTTCATTAAGATCCATTTATGTTATCAAGTGCAGATGTGAAAGGCAGTGTCATACTTAATTACAAAATAAATCTGTTTGGATTTCGATATGTCAGGAATTGAAAGAAAGGAATGTGTTTTATGATTACACTTTATTGACCACGACATTATAGATATGTCTGTGAGAATTAATACAGTCATTACAAATGTAGCTTCATAATTCCTTTCACAATGTGGGGAGAATCAAAAAAATTCTATAGGGGGCCTGCCAATGTTAAGCTTTTTGTGGAAGACTTCTACCATTCGACCCATACTCAAGACAACACTTTTAAAAATTTCAGACTCAGAGAAGCAAAATATCAAACAAAGGCACCACGGTGCAATGCATACATTATTGACAATCTGTCCTCAATCTATAAAGGGGTATAACTCATTGTTAACGGGAGATTGTGTACCAATAAACTTTTATGTTAATTAACTTTTGGTAAGGTGGCATTAGGCGAACCACAGAAAATTTATATAACATTATGTATAAATATTAAGACAATAACAATTTTTTATTCACCAAACAATTGTAACCGCGGACCCCCAAGATCCAGGGGTATACTGGAGATAGACGGGGAAATGGGCATATTTTTACCTTCCTGGTGGCCCGCAGTGCCTAGTGAATGTGGTGGTTTTGTCTTCACGCCAAAAATAGCAGGGAATGGGCCTACAGTGCCTGGGGTGCAGGGGCATTTGGCGGGGATTTTACCAGTAGTTTGTCGCCGCAGGGCGGGGATTTTACCCAGGCTTGAACGGACCGAATGTCAAAGTCCCCGCTATTCTTCAGACCTGAGGGGGCCGTGGTTACAATTGACTAGTACATTTAACCTTCACCTTTCTTTTAGAAACCAAAATCATGCCATGTCATTTGACCTTAAAGTTTAATATTCCAAATCAGTCAATGTTCGACTCTCAAATATTGAGACAGTCACAGCTAACATAATAATCTTTCAGAACATAAAATCTTAAAAGTGCTGTCCATAATTGTATACAAAATGAAAATGTTATTATAAAAAACATCGTCAGTGATGATACAGTAATATTTGTTCTCCATAAATCAATGTACCATTGATAATTTGCACGAACACTGGTCAAAATAGGGCATTAAAAACCATGCCAAGATATCATTTTTATAAGTAGACTCAATTAATAAGTTATAACATTAATTTTATAATCAATTAATGATCAGTGCAATGTTATCCTAAGGCTCAATACAAATTTATACAATAAGATAATAGTAATCAATACCTTAAGACAATAGTATTTAACTATTTGTAAACGTAAATTAATACATATCATAACCCTGGGGGATCAGAGATACAATTCCGTAGTTGGCCGACTTGCAAATTTTCTCATGCCCTTTATGACAAATTGATAGCTTTGTTTATACTTATTCTTGTAGCTCTATTGCAGAGACAGTTATTAACTGAAATACATAATGTTTTTTTCTTTTTCCTGTCTAGAAACAGTGGTTTTTGACTGAAATCAGGATCGAGCTATTTTAGGTTAAGCCCCATTTATAATTCCCCAAAAAGAGTACTTTTTACAAAAGTTAAGTAGCAACAAAAATCTAATTCCATTTCCCATTCACAAAAAGGTCAGAGAAAACCAAGGAACACAAGACCAGAAACAAGTACCCAGTGTCCCATTCTGGGTGGTCAAAATACATGCAATGACCGTCACTGGTGGGGCTTGAATCAACTTCCCTTATAAAAGCTAAAATGAGTGTCACTGACACCTCGACTAAGGGCCTATCGAGACATTGCCCTCAATCACATATAAAGCTGGTTTTGTAACTGACCGCATTATTTCCACAATTAAAACACAGACAGGTAAAATTAGTCTCAGAAAATACAGCTGCATTCTAGAAAATACTCATTAAAAATAATAATTTTAATTCTTTCACCTTTTTCAAAGAGAAGCAATTTTCTTTAAATGTTGCAATTAAGGAGTATTATTATATAGATACCAAATTATTATCCTATTCTGACACTTTTAAAGAACTGCACACACTTTCCTCTGATGTGAGCAATTCGAAATTATTTTTTATAATAATAAAAATTAGTACATTAATGTGATTTTAAGAGACTATGCCAGTGAAAATCAGCGGTATTCCACTGGAATACCAGTGGTATTGTAACCAATGGTATTTCAGTGTAGCTGAGTAAATTTTGTAGGTATTCCACTAAAAGTTCACCGCAGGTATTTCAGTGGTATAGTCAAACTTACTGGGAAGTACCTTAAAGTACTCCTGACAATCCCATTACATTTGGAGTGGGAAAATGCGAAAAAAAAGGGCAAAAAATGTATGTGTCGTAAAGTGATGTAATACATCAGTATTCAAGTAACATTCAATGCATTGTACACAGTGATGTAAATTTTATGTAAGTTTTTGACAATTGTCTTATTTCTTGCAATTGTTAATAAGGCCTTAAAAAAAAAAATTACCATTACCCGACCCTACCTACGGAATAGGCGCCGACCCTAACGTTTTTTATAGTCAGTTTGAAAAAAAAAATGAAAAACTAAAAAAAAAAAAAAAAAAAATTTTTTTCTTTTTTTTTTGCTTTTCAATATGTAGTTTAAAACCTTAATTGCTTATATAGAAGATAACTTTAACACCATTCTCCAATGATGAAAATGACATTCTTATATAAAGCCTAATAAAAAAAAATAAAAAAAATAAAAAGCCTACCTACCCAACCTATTTTTGAAAAGGGTGTAACCCTAACCAAACAATTATTTTTTTAGGCCTAATCATCTGTGTCTTCTAAGAATAGTATAAAAGTAATGATTAATGCAAATATGTAGTCACAACTGATCTGATTTTTAATTTGTTACTGTATTGGTTTTTTGGTAATTGATATCTTGCATTTACTAGAATTGTTGCTAAATTTGGATGTCATTATATGATAACTGGGCGTAAATGCAGGATACGTCACTCAAAACTGGGAAATATAATGCCTCTCTGAGGCAAGAAATTATTAAATCATTCCTTATCAAACCTCGTTTGTAAGTATATTTCTCTGTAACCTGAAAGCAAGACTCACAGATATTTAGCTTTGCCAATTATTCTTTGCAAGAGAAATTGTTTTACAGATCAAAGTGCAGTTTTCACATACCAAAAATGTTCAGGTCTTGTGCTATTAATTGTAATGTTTTTTAAATCAGCCAAATTTGGAACCAAATATTGGCCATACAATTCTATCCCTGATAAAAATCAACTTTTTCCATCCATTAGAAGGATCTTCTATTAAAAGCCCCTGATAAATGTAATATGTGCCTGCGTTGAAATACAGTGTCAAATTAAACCAGACATTCCTTAAACTAAAACTTTTAAGACATAAATGAGTTGACCACACCAAGAAATTATGCACCAGTCAATTGTAACCACGGCCCCCAGGTCCTGGGGTATACCGGGGATTTCAGGGAAATGGGCCATGTTTTTATCTTCCAGGTGGCCCCGTAGGTGAATGTGGTGTTTTTCCCTTAATTGTGCCCAAAACAGTGGGGAACGGGTCTTACCTAGAGTCCCTGGGGTGCGGGGGGATTTGGCGGGGGTTTTACCAGAAGTTTGTTGGGGATTTTACCCAGGCTTGGCTGGACCGAAAGTCAAAGTCCCTGCTATTCCCAGGACGTGGGGGCGGTGGCTACAATTGACTGGCGCATTAAGTACTTGACCATCATTGTATCCCTTCTTTTGGCATTCTGAGGTCAAATAGCTGAAATATTAGTCTTGGACAAATTCTAGGGTATGTTATGAATTTAAAAGAATTGTATGTTAGTTATATATAAAGCAGTACGTGGAATTATGGATGTTCTAAAGTGATTTTAGAACATAAAAAGTGAGTTTAGCTAACAAATAAAATATGGCTTATTATAATTTAGACCACAAAACAAGAAAAGTCTAATAATAATAATCACTTTGGAATAGAGCAAAAATAAATAAATAATGACAATACTTCCAATTTATAAAAATTCAATGACATATTGTTTTATGAACATTAGTAGCTCATTACTCAAAATTGATATAAATGTCAAATAGAACTGTTAGATATAAACATAATTAAAGCAAAACGAGCCGCGATCTAAAGCCGACACCGTCATGTCTGTTGTTTTTCAGTTGGAAAAGGGACATAACTAAACAATTTTACAGCCAGAGTTATGGGCCTTGTTGAACCGAGTACATATTGTCTTTGGCAACAAGTGTACCAAGTTTGATTTAAAATATCTTCATTTAATTTGAGTTATGGCCAATGTTACTGTTGTTGCATATGCCTAATTGCTAATACAATAATGCAATAAATGCCTAGATTTTTTGAAGACAAGCTAAAAATCTATACTATAGAAGAAAACAAATTTCAATACTTCGAGTAATAGGTGAACTTGCCTGGCTTAACATAATTATAGTGTATTTAAACTTAGACGTTTGAATACCAAAAAATAACTGTTTGTAGGATAATAGATATCAAAGTAAAAGTCTAAAATGGTTAATTTCTAAAATTAATAATTTCTTTTCTGTGATTGTGAAGGTTATGGGTTTCTATCAACTATTGTGGTGAATTATGAGTGTATTAAAGGGATATCACTTAAAGCAATAATACCCCAAATGTTACTTGTTTCCTGTCTGACTTTTGGGGGTCATCGAAAGGCATCCTTTCGTCATTCCTTTCTGATCTACCTGAGTACATCTGTAGACAAGGATATATTCAATGCATTGTGATTGGAACATTCACGATAAGGCAAATGCTACAGCACAATTACTTAGAACAATTCACTAAGGAGCTCAAGCTTAGGTCAATTAACTAATAAGAAACAAGACTGAGCTACTAACTGACACTGAGAGGGAACAATTGGTAGAACATTTCAGTGTGGCAAACTAGAGAAGGACAAAAAAAGTGAAAGCAAAATGTTCTTTGAGTGCCACTTTAATTCATGTTACTTTTTCGCATTGACTCCTTGATGCAATTTAATGGGGGAGGAGAAAGGTGAACTGTGTAGAACGATTCACTGAGGGGGAACACTGGGTGGAACAACTCACTGAGGGGGGAAGGAATATGGCACAATTCACTCACTAAGATGGACACAGGGATGGACAATTCACTAACAAAAAACAGGGAACAATATTTGACTGAGGGATACAGCATGGAGGAGACATGGTAGAACAAATTCACTTAGAAGGAGCAAGGAAGAAGAATTCACTTAGGAGTAGCATGGTAGAACAATTCACTTAGAAGGAGCAAGGAAGAAGAATTCACTTAGGAGTAGCATGGTAGAACAATTCACTTAGAAGGAGCAAGGAAGAAGAATTCACTTAAGAGTAGCATGGTAGAACAATTCACTTAGGAGCAAGAAAGAATAATTCACTTAGGAGTAGCATGGTAGAACAATTCACTTAGGAGGAGCAAGGAAGAATAATTCACTTAAGAGTAGCATGGTAGAACAATTCACTTAGGAGAAGCAAGGAAGAAGAATTCACTTAGGAGGAGCATGGTAGAACAAATTCACTTAGAAGGAGCAAGGAAGAAGAATTCACTTAGGAGAAGCATGGTAGAACAATTCACTTAGAAGGAGCAAGGAAAAAGAATTCACTTAGGAGTAGCATGGTAGAACAATTCACTTAGGAGCAAGGAAGAAGAATTCACTTAGGAGTAGCATGGTAGAACAATTCACTTAGGAGGAGCAAGGAAGAAGAATTCACTTAGGAGTAGCATGGTAGAACAATTCACTTAGGAGGAGCAAGGAAGAAGAATTCACTTAGGAGGAGCATGGTAGAACAAATTCACTTAGATGGAGCAAGGAAGAAGAATTCACTTAGGAGTAGCATGGTAGAACAATTCACTTAGAAGGAGCAAGGAAGAAGAATTCACTTAGGAGTAGCATGGTAGAACAATCAACTGAGAAGGAACATGGTAGAACAATTCACTGAGAAGGAACATGGTAGAACAACACACTGAGAAGGAACATGGTAGAACAATCCACTGAGAAGGAACAATGTAGAACAATTCACTGAGAAGGAACATGGTAGAACAATTCACTGAGAAGGAAACCAGGTGGACCTTTTCACTTAGGAGGAACAGGATGGAACTTCATTTCAGAGGAACATGGAAGAAAAATTCACTACGGAAGAACAGGATGGAACAATGACAAGTAAAATGGTAGAACAATTAACAGTGAAAGTACCTGGTAAAACAATTCACTAAGAGGGAACAGGGAAGAACAATTCAGGGCAACACTTGGTATAAAAAAGATTTTAAGGGGACATGGTAATTTTTTTTAGTAGGGACAAGATAAAACAATTAACTACTGAGAGGGACACTGAGTAGAACAGATATATCATGTAAGACAAGGTATAGAATCATTCACAAAGGAGGGACAGGGTAGAAACATTATCTGAGGAGATTAGCTCAGGAAGAACATGGTAGATCAATTAACCAAAGAAAGTTATCGGGCAGACAAATGAAATGAAAACACTGATAACCTTCATGAAGTATTACAATTTATGGTATTAAACACATATGTAATAAAAAAATAAATGTTTGAATTGCTTTTGAAAGTATGTAATAAACCATGTGCTGTAATTTGGTTTGCATTCAGCAAATGTTTACTTTCTATTACTCAATAATCATGTTTGAAAGAAGAGATCATTTGCACAAACAAACTTTTATAAAGCCCATGGCTTATTTCCAATAAGTAGGAAATTTATTTCAAATACTCCATGGTTGTCAATTGCATATGTACATGCTCATGAATAAATCACTCTCAAGTTGTGATTTCTTCTGTTTTAAACCTTCCACACAGAGCTTTTCTGTGGACTTGAAAAGCTTTTATTAAAATAAATCAAAACAAAACTCTTCACAAGATATGAGGACTTGAGTCTGAAAGTATTATTCATATAAATCATATTTCGAAAGCTCAATTGTATGCCTTTTAACTGCTTTAAATCATAGGCTTATGCACACAGTCTTGGCCCACGTTAAGATTCACTTCAGATTGATGGACACATTTCTTCTGATCTTCTGTGACCCAAGAATTTATAGACATAACTTTCACAAATAAAAGCTGACAGAATAGTGATCAATGCATGATCTTTAAGTACATGCTGACATACAACAAAAATTTGTAAATCCCTATAAATTTACTAATATGCTAAAAAAGAGTTGAACTTAAACTTATGTCATTTAAATGATATTAGTAGCTCTATATATATCAATTGAAACAAAGAAAATTCCTTTACTAACCTGTTTGTTTAAAAATCTAGAAAAACTTTCTGACATGATTGTATCAAGTGAAAACAATACTGCTTATCAGATCAAGAAAAATACCTTATAACAATTACAAAATTGACTTTTGAATTAATACTGGTATTGTAACTTGAGTAAAAACCTTTAATTACCATTTTCTAATATATTGTATGGTATAGAGTAAACAAACATGTATTGAAACACAAAACCAAAATCTTTCTTGTTTTCAGCTGACAATTTAACTACCAAGTACAATAACATTGTGCCAAATGGCAGTTGTGACACATTAAGTAAAATTTTATAATACATATTTTTTTATAATGTTATGGCATTCTTATTATAGATCTCTCAAGGACATTTTTATTCAATGAAATATTGAGTAAAGAAAAAATGAACTTTTAATTACCATTATGTGTAAGTAGTTCATGTCTCAGACTTCTAATTAGAGCTGTAATTGCTACAATGTGTAAAGTTTCTTCGTCAAACAAGTCCTCCGTTACTAATGAGAAGAAAAGATTAGCAGTAAAAATATAGAATCAGACTTGACTTACATCAGCATAGCCATATCCTTCATAGGAATCCTGCATCTGGTATGGTACTCCAAATCCCCTCTGGTCCATACCCGGCCCATTCTCTGGAACGGGCATTAATGCGAGCTGCTGCTGGGATGGCGAGGTGTTTCCAGACTGACCAGGAGGTGGGCTTATAAGTCGAAGGTTAATATCCACACTGATTCTTTGGCCGTCCTCCGTGGTAATTTCTTGTGAGATGGGCTTAAGTTCCATGTGCCGTCGAAAAGGTGAAGAAGGATTTACAGCAGTTGGTATCATCTCCGTTGAAACAGGAGGTGCAGGTTTGTTATCAAGGGGTTGAAGCTGGCGTGTCGGAGTGCCATATCCACCTCGAGCTTGGGAATATCCACTTTGCTCCGCACTCTGATTCGGTCTATACACAGGTGGTTTGTAACCCTGGCCTTGATTAGGCAAAGGTGCAGGAGCTTCAAATTTAAAAGCTTGTTTCACTTGGGGATTTGTATTCCACCTTCTCTGAACAGGTTTACCTGCGCTTCCCTTCTTTGACTGAGCCGAATCTTTTTTCCTTGAGAGGTTTGCAGCCCTGTTGGCCCAAAGTTCCTCTGCTGAGGAGGGTTTGAAGCCCATGGGATATTGTTCAGGTGGTTGGTAGCCCATGTGCTGGGGTTGTGCCGATTGCGATTTCTTAGCAGGAGCTTTCCTTTTAGGTTTAGATGGAACTTTTGGTGTGATAAATATCTGATCTAGCTTTTCCTCTTCTTCTTTCTTTTTATGAACAATTTCGCGGTACGATTTTTCGGGAGGTTTACCGTAGTCATACTTATTCCCTTCTATATAATCATACTTAGGTGCTTTAGGGTTCACTATGTCCATACGCTCAACATCCTCTGGATCATAAAAGTCAGGCTTAGAGTCTTGTTTCACAAGTGCTAAACTATAGCTCCCAGATTCCTGGTAAGGATTTGGAGGAGGATTTTCCCAATCCTGTTGCTGTTCGTAATGATTATAATCTAAAGAATCTCTTGCATACCCACCTCTTGCGTTATTTCTATCATCAGTGTATTCTAATGAATCTCTTGGAAACTCATTCTCCTTTTCATAACTGTCTCTTCTAGCATACCTTGGTTGTTCAATGTCTTTAACCTTATTTTTATCAATTCTGCTCTTCAAGTCTTTCTGGTATTCCTCTTCAAGTCTCAAATCCTGATCATCAGTTGCAGTATTTTCCTTTTTGTATCTGATATTGCTTTCATCCTCTCGCCTTGGTTCCCGATCATATTCTTCCCTTTCATTCCTAAGTCGGTCATACCGATCTTCTCTATCACTAGCTTTATATTGTGAACCAGTATCATAATGAGGATTCCTGTCTCTGTCTCTATAATCTCCGTATCCATTCATTTCATTTGATCTATCTTCATATCTTTCTCTATCATCCTTAATTGACCTGGTTTTATTTCTTTCTGCATACTTATCATCCATTCTGTCCTCATAACGGTTATTGTCTGTCCTCCGTCTATCATAATCACTTTCAGTCTTTCTACTTCGTGCATCAGCATAACCGTTTGTGTGATTATCATCACCACCATAACCTCTTCTCTGGCTATCCATTTCTCTAAATGTCTTTCCTTTATCGTCAATATCGTCAAGCCTACTACTCACAAAGCGATACTCTTCCTCCTCTTCTCTTGTGAAAGAAGGAGATTCTACATACACACGTTTAATAGACTGGTTATCAGCTCGTTCACGACTGTCAGGTTTAGGAGTATGAAGAGTGTCCAGAGGAGGATGTTGCGGTGGCAAACGACCCCTAGAATTCTTTGATGCTGCTGATAACTCTCTAGATTCCCTTGGAGGATCCCAGTCAGGTGGGGTCTGTGGAAGCTCCTCTCTTTGAGGGGACTTTGCGTATGGGGTTGGTGCACGATCTCGCAATCTACTTTCAACTAATTCTCTTTCGCTATCAGGTACCCCTCTTTCTTGCCCACCTGAGAATCTTACTTCACTGCGATGATTTGAATTGCCTGTGTGTACTCTTTCACCTTGTGCTCGTTGGATTTCAGGGTTTGTTACAGCATATACCTGACTGTTACTGTGAAGACTTGTGGCTGGTTTTTTGTTAGGAGGTGGAGTAGTTTGGACGGGTGGGGAAGGGGGAAGGTCACTACGATTAGTCTGGCCTGCTTGTGCCTGAGTGTCAAATGGGTAGGGAACGTTTAAATTATCCGCTAAGTCTGATCTGCGGGCTTCGACTTTTTCAGGACTCGCCTGGCGTTCTCTGTATGTATCGTCACCAAAATCTTGAACGCTGTCACGTCTGAAATTGTTAGAAGACACTATGTGTGGTTTATTTTTTGACAGAACTGGACTTTCTACCTCATATGTTTTACGTCCAGTAGCTGTTACATCATGAGAAGAAAAGGGAGTTAAAGAATTTTGCCGATCAGGCACGTGCAAATCCTGACCAGCTTGTGGAAGATCACTTTGTTGAGGAAAGATAGGTGAATCAAGGTCAGTGTCACTATAAGGTGCTGGAGAAACGTTGCTTAAATCTAAGGGAGGTATACGCTTTAGCTGCTCATCTTTGTCAACAGAATCAGGGTGCTTAACGTTAGTCTTTTGTGAATGCAAACTCAAACCAGTGTTTTGTTGTGCAAATTCCCGTGTGTTTGTTTTGGCATGCAAATATCTAGTAACACTATTTTCATTCAAGGCATGCGAGGTTATAGTTTTTCTGTCAGTTTTATCTGCATTTCTAGATTTTAGTCTTTTGTGTTCGTAATTATTAGTATCACTATCATTAACACCTTCAGTATCAGTTATAACTATACAACTTGTTTCTTTAACATCTAAAGTAGTATGTGGTTGTTTATCATCAGAAGAAACAGATTTTTTCTGACTATATGTTGAAGACTCTCTATTAACACTGTCTCCTCTAGATTTCAGGGAATGATAATCAAAACGATTAGATCTAGGTGTCTCTACAGTTTCTTGTAAATCTAATCTAGAATCTTGTGTAGTATCAATATGATCTTGTGTGTGCTCTTGTGTTATAGAAGCAGAGTCAAAATGAACACCATCAGATGAGCCCTTGTCCAATTTAATTTCACTATCCTTTTCCCTATTAGTATCAAAGTTCAAATCAGACTTGATCCTAGAATTATTCTCAACCCTTGATTCTTTCTGAAAATCGGTAGAAGCATTAGGTGAAGCATTAGACACAATAGTGTGAGTAGATACAACATCTAAAGCAGAAGGTGAAGACACTGACAAAGATCTTGGTGACTGCTCTGGTTCTACAGGATGAGAACTTCGATCCCGTAATGACGCACTCAGTGCCGAGTTCTGGGTGACTATTCTTCCGTGCGAAGCGGATGTACGAGGTGTGGTATGTTGCGAGTGCGGAACTGACATATTACCTAGTGGCCTCCATGGCGTTATCTGGGATCACATTGGCTCCCAGAATGTTTGGACAATGGTAAACTCCAGTGGTCAGCTATACCTGAAAAGATTAGTATGACAAACTTTATAACTGTTTACAAATTTACCTAAAACAATTCTTTGCTTAAGAATCATTGATATATTTACCCAAAACAATTCTTTGCTAAAGAATCATTGATATTTGATACAGATTTTGCGGTTGTCTTGTGTTTGTCTGAAATGTTTTTGGTCTTTGTGCCACATACAGTATCCTTTAAGTAATAGTTACTGCCCTTCATAACCTGTGTTACTGAAATTATGCATTAGCGCTTCAGTGCGATGTAAATTTTCAAGCACGCATTATAGTAGTTGTATTAACTATTTAGTACCATGAAGAACAATATGTTCAATTAAACAGTTAAGCTCCCCCTATTTGTTACATATGATATGGGAGGTAAAGTTATAATAGACAAAACCAAGGAAACAATCAAACTATTTACAATATCACAGTATGGTTTTGCTACTCAGACTTCTGGCTATAGTTTGTATTGCACATCTTAAAGATGTCATCTTTGGAAGCTTCCAGGTTGAATCAAAATTTAAGCAAATTACTTCTGGAATCATTTCCCATTGCAGTGTCTCATAGACTGTTACTTCACTCAGAATGCATGAATATTTTTTGGTGATTGTATTGATTCACATGTAAACATACAGTATATACATGTTACAATTAATTAAAAAATAAATCTTGAATAGCTCTGTTACTTAACCATTCCTGTCAGTTTAAGACCAAGTGAAAATAATTACATTTTTTTCTCAGACAGACAATTTGTCCAAGTAATAATAGGACTGTTCAGGGGAAATATATCTTGGTGAATAGGCAGACTTATGTCTTTGTAAATCATTTCAGGGCTCAGTTACTGTTTTACATCTGTATTGTAATTATTTTTCTTCTAAATACAATGATATGGGGAGAACCCTATTAACATTTCATGAGATTGCTCTTGGTTATCATTTGTTCACCTTTCAAGGTCCTGAAAAGTACAATTATATACAATAAAGCTACCAGGCTATATGTACTTTTCCAAATCCTTAAAACAAAAGAACTTTCAACACTATAAAAGAACATCAAATAACAAGGATTTTCCTGATGAAGAAAACTCAACTATCAGACTCATTGTGTCTTAAGTTTTCCAACTTACTGTGCATCACCGGACACCCATTTCCAATTTACTGTACGTCCCAATGACCCCCATTTCAAACTTACTGTATGTCCCAGGAACCCTCATTTCAAACTTACTGTGCATCCCAGGGACACCCTTTTCCAACTTGCTGTACGTTCTAGGGACCCCCTTTTCCAACTTACTGTACATCCCAGGGACCCCCATTCCCAAATTACTGTGCATCACAGGAACCCCCTATTCCAACTTTCTGTGCGTCCCAGGAAGCTTTAATTCAAACTTACTGTGCGTCCCAGGAACCCCCTTTTCCAACTTACTGTGCATCCCAGGAACCCCCATTTCCTTCATACTGTGCATCCAAGGGACCCCCATTTCCTACACACTGTGCATCCAGGCGACACCAATTTCCTACATACTGTGCATCCAGGCGACCCCAATTTCCTACATATTACATGCATCCCAGGGACCCCCATTTCCTACATACTGTGCATCCAAGGGACTCCCATTTCCTTCACACTATTCATCCAAGGAACCCCAATTTCCTACTTACTGTGCATCCCAGGGACCCCCAAAATAAACTTAAATGTGCGACTGTATTATCTGGACCACATGGAATTACCAAAGACCTCCAATTTGTCAATAATCTCCACCCAGAGATAATAATTCCTTTAGACCAGAGGGGAAAAGCTGGTTAAGAGTGAACAATGGCAACTATTCTTATTGAAAACAACAATTTATATAACCACAATCAATTAACAGTTTGTTTCATATTTCCGTAGCAATTAACAAAAATACCAATGCCTGGTGGTCATGTTTGGGTACTGGAAACACCAAACAAACTATCTATTAATGTACTGTAGCCTGATATTAAATGTGAAAAAATCTGATACTGCCAAGTCCTCTCATAATGTAAGTACATAACATGCTTTTTTTCTAAATTATGTGGTATTTTCTATACTTCAGATGCTGATGAGACTATAAGTATCAATCATGTGTTTCCGGTACGGATAGGAAAATCCGACCCGAGGGCACGCGCGTAAGCCGGTAACGAGGCTTGCCGAGTTACCGGTCACGCAGCGTGCCCAAGGGTCAGATTTTTCGATCCAAACTGGAAAAACATGATTGATATTTTTTCTTGCATACCTTATATTCTGAATTTGTGGAAAAATTGACATTGAAAACAAACTTTTGTACAATTACACCAAAAAGCGTGTGCGACGTTGTTTACCAACTTCATAGAGCACAGTAATTTTGAATAACTAAAAATAGCATTTTTTAACGATTATTTATGTTCAATTTCAATTAAAAGTCTTGCAAACATACATATTTGATTGTGCTTTATTGGAATGGCATAATATATTTTTCATAAACCATACAATTTAATGAAATAAGAAGTGGCGCGTTGTTGTGCGTGACTCATTTTACATGGGGTATGTAAGATGGGTTTATCCAGCACTGGTCACATGACCGGAAACACACGTCCGGCAAGCAAGAAAAATAAATTCACAACGCTTAAATATAAAACAGTGGCATATACAGGTGACACACATAGTATTTTTCATCTCATTAAAACGACTAACAAATCCTGTTTGGTTGTCCGGTTAGCGCACTCACTTCTCACCTAGGCGACCTGGGTTCAATTCCTGGCCTTGGCGCATGGGAGTTTGGTTTATGGTCACCAAGCTGGACAAGTGGGTTTCGTCCGGGTTCTCTGGTTTCCCCCACAACACAAGACCACACACTCGCATAAAATCTGGCCAACGAGAGTGATTAATATAATTTTGTAATAACTTGTTTCACAATCGTTGTAAAATAAATACACAAGACCACACACTTGTTGTAAAATAAATATGTTTAAAATAATTTCTGTTTAAACAACTTAGTTACTTGTTTGAACGATGTAGTTAGTTATTTAAACATATAACATATCTTGCTCAAACGATTTAGTACCTTTGAGAAACAAATAAATATCTTGTTATTAATTAAGCAAGGATCAACTTTAGTCTAAAATAATAGACGTGTTATACGGGATTCTTCCAATCCCTAACGTCTAAACGGGAATGTGCAAAAAACGGGGGTGTTTTAAAAATATTGAAATTGTTTTAAGTGAAGTATTTTATGGTTGAAATTGATCATAAAGAGTTTTATTCATATTTTGCCATGTAAGAGAAATGTTATTTTGCACTAAACAAGCATTTAATGCATTAAAACAAGTTGTTTACCTTTCCAATAAAACGAAAGTTGACTGACACAGATAACAATTATGCGAAGGGTAAGAACTCGATACAATCGTAATAACTCGGCCTCCTCCGACAAAGCTTCGAGATAGACCTCGTTATACAATCGTAACAACTCGGCCATGGCCGAAATGTTCGGAGCGATTTAAAACTGTGCCCTGAAGCCTTGCAGGTGCCCTTCATGTATATATCGTTATGTTTTGACAGAATGAAATGAAGAAAAGCCGTCAAATTCATAATTATAAGTTGGATATCAAAAAATTGTGTACGGAACTAATATAAAATAACATTATCTGGTAATATTTCTTGTTTTTATGATATTTTATAGACGCTATATGCTTTAACCCGGAATCCTGATCGGAACAACTACCCACGTTTGATACTTAACAATTTGTACGTGAAGGATTTGCCATATCAAAAATCTAAAAAAATCCGTCAACATACAATTATTTGGACTAGGATCAACTTCAAACAACTAAGCTGACAGTTGTTAGTTCCAGCCCCAAATCAGACACACTTTTATTTCATTAACAAGTTTGCATAAATTAATCATTGTAGGCTCACCAGGTGTCAGGTACTGTACCAACAATAAAGCTATTGCTATGAAAAGATGAACATGTATGTAAGATTTGAGAGGATAAAAATGCATTCTCTTAACAGGTCCCGAATGACTTGTTTCTTCACTAAATCGTGTATTATAAGCTTCTAATATCAGGAACACATTTGTATATTGTAATTTATGATTGCTTTGTGGCAGGAATGAACAAACAATAATTTTACAACACATTTATTACGTTTACGGTTTAGCCTTTTTTATAATTTGTTTTCCTGCGACGGGTTCTCAATCCCAAGACCATGTCAGGTTACAAACTCTTGCTCTAACTTAAGACCAACATATGAACATTTGACAGAATGTCAGAGATACTAATGTAGAACAAATTTCTACAAGGAATGTATCGATTTTAAAGACAAACAAATAAAGAAAAAAATATCATGGGACAGGTAAAAATTACCTAAACACCGGTTAAACCATTTGGCCCTAAACTTTGAAATATGAGATAGAAGCATTCAAACCTGTTCCAAAATTCCTTCTCTCTAAGAATACCAAATGTAATCACGCCATCGTCATTCACTATCTAACGATAACATATTTGCAAACACGTTGAATCAACATACAAAAATGGCTATCGAAAACATATCCCGTCATGCCTCATTATTTACATGTTGCCTTGGAGCTTGATTGCGCGCACCTGTTAAAGGTACTGTAGATTATTTATCGAATAGACATGTGATGAGCGAATATGAAAGAGTTTAACAGTTCCTTCTTTAAGTATACCTCACTGTGGTGAAAATAAGTGAACTTAAAACCTGTCTTAGCTGGCACATGCTTTTGAAATTGTCTTTTCATCAGGAACACCAAAAAATAATAAGAAGAAGATGAACTTGAAAGGAAAAAAAAAGTTCGATCATTCAAGTCCATTGTACATGAATGAGTAACAAACAGCGTACCCCATTTTAACAATATACACGTTGATGGCAAACTTTTTATGCATGATTTAAAGAATTTTTTGATAATTCGGTGCATTGTTTGGCGAAATAGTTTCGCATAGATCATATATCAGAACATGAATCCGAGAGGAATGATAATCGATTGATGTGAACTCATTATTGAACAATCTCTAGACATTCATCTAACAACTCGTACAAGATGTTTTAAATCACCCGGCAACTATACAAAGCTTGACATGTTCAACGCTGACTACTTGTATTAAAATTATATATGGGATTAAGAGTGAGCAAACACTTAAACAAACCAGTTGAATATACTTTAGATAGCGGCCTTAAAGTTTCACCGCTCCTTAAACTCTATGCTTCGTCCGGTCAGTTTCACTGCTTAGCATTGTAGGCTTCGTCTGCACACTTAATTCATGGCAACTGCAACATGCCCCAATGCCTAGAAATATCTTAAGCTTAACATGCTTAAATAGCTTACTTCACTTAGCCAAAATGCAAACTTAAATTTATTTCGATAAATAAAAAAGAATTGTGATTATCAGAACATAATTTCTATTTAAAGTTTTTAATCTCTAAAAGAAAAAGGAAATAGTACACACATTATAGGGAAATAATAACCGTTAAATAAGCTAGCTTAGTCCTGTTTTAAGAGACTTAAGAGGTTTCGGGAAAATGGGGCCAGCTGTTAGTTTTATTTATAAATTCATGGTTAAACTGTCAGCAAGTCAAAGTAAAAAGAAATTGAATTAAAGAAATGGTGATTTATCGCAAAATCAAGAATGACAGTGTTTTCTTGCGTTAAAACAACTCCAGAATCAATATACAAGCGGCATGTACGTTTGATATTTAAAAAGACTTCCAAATTTCAAGGGTCAATTACGTGTGTTATGTAAACAAGCTGTTTGAAACAATGGTAAATCTTCATTAGAAGTTTAAGTTTGCGTTATTTTTAAATTAGTATTTAAAATATTGACGATACAGCGTATTCCTTTTTTAATTCTTGGCACATTTAATTATTTAAATGGAGAGTTCAAAAATATCATAACTGTCGAATTCATGTTCGTGAGAGTTTCTGTTTGGTTTGTGTTCATACAGATTAAAAACCCTCATAATTTAGAAACATGTTTGCAAATTCTTCACCAGCATGAACTGTATTAGGGAGTCCAATGACGTTTACCAACCGGGCCAGATATATAAAACTACAAAGACAAACTAGGTAACCTTACATATATCCAAGATCCTGTTTAAAGACTAACGGATCATGGCAAAACAAATACTAAGCCAGAAAGATAACTGCACATGGCAACACACAACGTATAGTTATATAGATAAAATAAGATAAAACTATAGTTATATAATTTCCAACGAATTTTCTG
This sequence comes from Mya arenaria, assembly GCF_026914265.1. Classification (NCBI taxonomy): domain Eukaryota; kingdom Metazoa; phylum Mollusca; class Bivalvia; order Myida; family Myidae; genus Mya; species Mya arenaria. The sequence continues at coordinate 15,504,264 of NC_069126.1, read as the reverse complement.
GATAAAAATGCATCGGTTTATCGTGATAAACTTTTCTACTTGGATAAAAACAGACTCCCTAATACAAGTGCCTTCATTTTTTCTCTTTATTTTAAAATTAAGATAAAATGCTCCTTCCTAAGCAAAAATGAGAAATAATGACAAGTCGATATAAGCGCATTATTTCAATCAAATCTAATAAAGAACCAGACATATACACTTAATTTCACATTAGCATTTAAGTTAGGATATTCATTTAGAAATTTAAAGGCAACAAATTTAACAGTCTGTAATTTCGTTTTATTTTCTTCTAACAAATGCCTGTGGGATTTGTTTTTATTTCAGAGTTATACGAACGTTTTACGTCGGAACAAACGTTTAAAAATGAGACTAGCTATTCAGACAGATAAATATTTAGTTAACTATTTTATGGTATGCACTTGATGGACCTATGCGTGCCTACGCATGTAAAATCTACGGAACTACATGTAGGACCTTGAAAGGTGAACACATGATAACAAATTTCTTCCGAGGGAAAACAGATTTTGTTTCAAAAGGAGTGTGTTTTTTTAAATGTGTTAAAAACCTATGCTTTCAAGTCAGAATATATAATCAGTACCAGGTGCATATAGATGGATACAAAAGTATGATCATTTGTTGTGTTGTAATTTACATGTATGTTTGAGATCTGTTTTCATTTAAATAAAACAACTTTAGTTTTTCTCTGGTACCAGTGTTTGTTTCATGTGATAAAACACTCATCGACAGAAATTTGAATAACAACCAAGACAAAACATGTATTAATTTCTCCTTCAGTCTGGTATGTTCACGACGTTCTATGAATTTATGTTATTTACTATTACACACTGGTACTTATGGTCTGTTTTATATCTATCATCACTCCATCATCTCTAAATGCATTGTCAGATAACCCCGATACACTACCACATTATGCTTTTTGATTGGCCAGGAAAGTCTCGTAATCATGAATTCTAAATGAGGCAATCGCATTTGTTCCGCAAGGGTCTAGTTGCTTTCCCGTAGAAAAATATTCTGGCGCAAGCCGGAATTGAACCGGGTCCGACATTTTTTGACAGCAGTCAAGAGAACTCTGCCATGCGGAAGCTACGGACAATACAGGGTTATTGAAGAATATTTATTTGTAATTTGCGAATTCATTGGAAGAGTTGTCTCCTCTGCCCCATGCATATCCACTTAAACGAGATTGTGTCAGTCGATTGTCCCACGGTATTTAAGAAGTATACTCTATATATATATATATATATATATATATATATATATATATATATATATATATATATATATATATATATATATATATTTCACTATAACTCCTCTTCTTATAAATATTACACTATAAGAAGTTGCAGTTTTGAGTCTTGATTCTCAAACTCAGGCTCAAGATGTTAGTGAATATGGACCCTGATTCAAAACCATGCGAATGTAATGTAGGGGAAAAAGGGTTTTAAATCTAGTTTTAGATTATATTTAGAAGAAGGTTTGTCATGATTGTTTGCGGGTGCTTCCTCATCTTTTCACAATGTCTAATCCGAAACGGTGCATTTTAAGCGTATCGTTTTACTTTTTTTCTCGTATATTGAAATAAAAGAAAACTTTGACGATTTTTTTTTGGTGGGAGGGGTGGCGGGGTCAGGTTTACCCCATCCCACCACCCACACACTGGACTGCTATTGGATTACGACGCATTAATAATAACAATTCTTCTGATTTTTTTGAACGGTGTTCTATAACTAAACAAAAAAAATATATTATAGATACAGCAATTGCCAGTGTGATATCGTAATTTTCTTGGTATATTGTGGTCGATTTAGAAAAAAAACATATTTAAAATTCGCCAAATTCATGGAGCTGGCTTGTATTTGTAAGTGTATTTAACTTACCAATGCTAATCCACTGGAGTTATATAGGCACTTTTTAACTCTTTAAATTCCCTTCGTACAGCTAATTGTTAACAATGGTTAATATCCAATTTCCATATATTTCATAAAAGGGTAAAACGTTTCCCCCAAATGCGCCGGTGAACTTTAAATTAAGTTATTCCAATAAATTGTTTCAATATTTCAAATTAGACAATGGCTAGTTTTTCCAAATGTGGCAAGACTTGTACAGATCGATTACATTTTAACTATGACTTTATACAAGTTAATTGATTAAACGCTAAGGTTGCTCACGGGTATGTTCGCTAAGTAAATAGATCATGTATACTTTTGGCAGACTTTAATTCCACCAGATTAGTTATAAATCAATTGACGAATTAGGTGATAAGATAAAGTCAAACGCTGTTGAAGTACCATTAAATAAAAGATCTCCAGTTTTAAAGAGAATAATGGTGAAAGGATAAAAGCCAAAGTCCTTGTACTCAAAACCGGTGTTAGCTCGCTCAATCAAACACTTTCCTGAAAAAAAAACTGAAGTGGATCAGTGTTTTTTTAGACGGGGTTTGTAAACATAACTTCAGATGGATGTCTATTGATGGAACCCAGACAATTGATCGCATTGATGACGAAAGTCATGGCATTGATGTTTTTAAGGCTAAATATGATTATACAATGTTCCAGTAAAGTTTGCGTGCTTAAAAGTTGACGAATTATTATTATGCATTTCAGCTGTCAAACCAAAAAGTTTATCACGGGATGAAGGTCGTTTTGTGCGTGTTGTTTGCTGCTAGGGCCGTGCGGTGTTTCATGGCAGTATTGATCAAGGTTTGTATACAACATGATAAAGTGCGCCATAAAGTTACGTCGGAAGGCAATATTTTGACTTTAAAGAAAGATAACTTCACTATTTCTTCACCATTTTAAAGGAAACATAACACAGTCTACGCCGCTTACGGAGCCCCGCCTTCGGTCTTTTACCAGAGTTTGATTGAGAGTTCAGTTTAAAACACTTCGAATAACCTTTTTTTCAATAAGGCCGTCTGACGGAGCACTGTCAAAACATTTGTTTTGAAATAGGTTTGTCGAAGTGTTTGATGAAACTGATCACCTTATCAAACTTCGGTAATCAAACGAAGGCGGGGCTCTTTAAGCGGCAAAGACTGCCGTTTGTTTTATTTAGAATGGTGTAGTAAAAGAAAAGTTATATATATCTTTGATTTAAGTCTTCATTTTAAGCAAAATGTTGCCTTCCGATGTAGCATATATGACGTAATTTATCACGTGTTATACACACACTGTTGATATCAGAACGTTTTGATCCCAAGTATGAATAATTGAGACGATAGGTAAAAATACACTTGATATAAAGCTATTGACGATTATAACATTCTTCTTACTTTCCACAATATGGCTTGGGTTTTTTTCAAGATGCACTCTTTCTCCCCCCCCCAAAAAAAATAAATAAAAATAAAAATACAATAAATGCAATTGTTTTGAAGAGATAGGGCACAAAATGGGCCCATAAAATAAAACCTTCGAACATTGTAACGCCTATAAGACCATAGTAACAGTGGTTACACTGGTTTATTGTAAGGCGTGTATGCTGAAAATTGTGTTACAACCGGTTACATCGAAGATTTTCAAAGTTCAACTACAAAAAATCGAGTTTTCAGGTCGACATATGATTAGAGTTATGCGGATGCATTAGTTACAATGAGTTACATCAACGTTTGAAAAAGTGTTTATTTCTATTACTCATTGTAACTTATGTAACTGCATAACTCTGATCATATGTCGACCTGAAAACTCGATTTTTGATGAAAATTTTCGATGTAACCGATGTAATCAGTTGTAACCAATGTAACCCGCTATATCAGATAGAAAAAAACACTTTTTCAAACTTTTCAGAAACTTTGCTGTAACTCATTGTAACTAATGTAACTGCATAACTCTGATTATATGTCGACCTGAAAACTCGATTTTTGATGAAAATTTTCGATGTAACCGATGTAACCAGTTGTAACCAATGTAACCGCGTAACCCGCTATTTCAGATAGAAAAAAACACTTTTTCAAACTTTTCAGAAACTTTGCTGTAACACATTGTAACTAATGTAACTGCATAACTCTGATCATATGTCGACCTAAAAACTCGATTTTTGATGAAAATTTTCGATGTAAGCAGTTGTAACCAATGTAACCGCGTAACCCGCTATTTCAGATAGAAAAAAACACTTTTTCAAACTTTTCAGAAACTTTGATGTAACTCATTGTAACTGCATAACTCTGATTATATGTCGACCTGAAAACTCGATTTTTGATGAAAATTTTCGATGTAACCGATGTAACCAGTTGTAACCAATGTAACCGCGTAACCCGCTATTTCAGATAGAAAAAAAACACTTTTTCAAACTTTTCAGAAACTTTGCTGTAACTCATTGTAACTTATGTAACTGCATAACTCTGAGCATATGTCGACCTGAAAACTCGATTTTTGATGAAAATTTTCGATGTAACCGATGTAACCAGTTGTAACCAATGTAACCGCGTAACCCGCTATTTCAGATAGAAAAAAACACTTTTTCAAACTTTTCAGAAACTTTGCTGTAACACATTGTAACTAATGTAACTGCATAACTCTGATCATATGTCGACCTGAAAACTCGATTTTTGATGAAAATTTTCGATGTAACCGATGTAACCAGTTGTAACCAATGTAACCCGCTATTTCAGATAGAAAAAAACACTTTTTCAAACTTTTCAGAAACTTTGTTGTAACTAATGTAACTGCATAACTCTGATCATATGTCGACCTGAAAACTCGATATTTGATGAAAATTTTAGATGTTACCGATGTAACCAGTTGTAACCAATGTAATCGCGTAACCCGCTATTTCAGATAGAAAAAAACTAGGGATGGCAACGAGTACTCGATCGAACGTCCGAGTACTCGATTACCAAATCACTACTCGAGTACTCGAAAAAATAATAAAAAAATCTATAAAAATCACCAAATACACGATTTACAGAAAAAATATCAGATCTGGTTAGTTGCCAAGAGGACAATTAACGGTCCCTCTAATCCCCGCTGTGTACACAATTGACCTCAATCAATTAGTTGAGAGTTGTGGTGATAGTTGCAAACTGTCAACAAAGGACCCCTATTTTAAATTAGCACTGATGTCAATTAGCGAAGTTTTGATAGCGGTACTTTCATCTACACAATTCTATTGTATACCAATTAGAGACCTTTCATCAAACAATGGACGCTAACGAGCAATTAACGGGCGTATTTTAACTATTTTTGCAATGATTATCACAATTGATTGGTTGATATTTTAAATCAAGAATTATGAATATTAATGAGGTCAACAACAATTACACAGTACGAAAAACTATCATTTAAAAATTAAATTATAGAGTGAACAACTGAACTTCGTATTGAATTTCGTTCACTATTTTTATGTATGCTTTTAATTTTCGTTCATTGTAATTCTGATTGTTGTTTATTTCTGCAGTGCATACTTGTATAAAATGAAACGAATAAGACAAATTAAAAGCCTGAAACAACATTTGTTTTCTTTTTATATCATTTTTTGTTAAAATACGTAATGAAAGTTTACTTTAAAGGTGAAAATGACCAATAATACGACCAACCCACAATATACGTCATTAACGATACATGTATACACAATCTTGTCTTTGCGAACACATATTCAATTTTTCCGAGTAATCGAGTACCCGAGTACTTGATCGAACGATCGTCCGAGTACTCGAGTATTATTTTTACTACTCGTTGCCATCCCTAAAAAAACACTTTTTCAAACTTTTCAGAAACTTTGCTGTAACTCATTGTAACTAATGTAACTGCATAACTCTGATCATATGTCGACCTGAAAACTCGATTTTTGATGTTGAACATTGAAAATTTTCGATGTAACCGATGTCACTATTTTTATGACCTGAAAACTCGATTTTTGATGTTGAACATTGAAAATTTTCGATGTAACCGATGTAACCAGTTGTAACCAATGTAACCGCGTAACCTGCTATTTCAGATAGAAAAAACACTTTTTCAAACTTTTCAAAAACTTTGATGTAACTCAATGTAACTAATGTAACTGCATAACTCTGATCATATGTCGACCTGAAAACTCGATTTTTGATGAAAATTTTCGATGTAACCGATGTAACCAGTTGTAACCAATGTAACCGCGTAACCTGCTATTTCAGATAGAAAAAAAACACTTTTTCAAACTTTACAGAAACTTTGCTGTAACACATTGTAACTAATGTAACTGCATAACTCTGATCATATGTCGACCTGAAAACTCGATATTTGATGAAAATTTTCGATGTAACCGATGTAACCGGTTGTAACCAATGTAACCGCGTAACCCGCTATTTCAGATAGAAAAAAACACTTTTTCAAACTTTACAGAAACTTTGCTGTAACTCATTGTAACTGATGTAACTGCATAACTCTGATCATATGTCGACCTGAAAACTCGATACTTTGTGGTTGAACTTTGACTTTGTTTTCATTGTATGTAATATGTTCTATTTATTTGGCTGTAACCCATGTAACTATAGCGTGAGAAGGGTTACAAAATTCGAAGCTCTCATTTTATGGGCCGATTTTGGGCGCTAATTGGTTTTGAAATACCAAAAAAGATGAATAAATGTCGAAAACAATTAACCTTATGAAGGATACCGGTTTAATTCGAGAAAAAGGTGCAGAAAATATGGTATTTCTACCTTATGAGACTAAAGTTGATAACAATAAATCTTTTAACACCCAACAGTCATTTACTATTTTTTCGTTTTCAGCTATTAAAAGCACGGATATATTTTGTTTTCAGTTATTAATATTTTCCATAAATACATTATTTAGTAAGTAGTTAAAGGTGTATCGCTTAAAATTTATGTTTGTTATACATGTGCACGTATTCATTTTGAATAAAAGTGTCACTTTAAATAGCCCCGCGTCTATATATATTACATGGTATGTTAACCATCAATACGCCATGCAATTTTATGTTTAATGTTAGTCTGTCTCACGAAAATAATTTATATAAGTTTCACTTGTTTTCCAATCCCATGTTGTTTATTAACATGTACTACATGAACCCTTTATTGTTATAACGATTTAAGCTATTTCTCAATAAATATGTCTAAACTTAGTTGTCAAAAACATAATTATGTTTTGTCATAAGCCTACATGGAATTAAAACATGTATCTGGTGATTATTTGTTTTGAACAGCAAACTAATGAAAACCTCCCATCGAGAGTAGGTATTTTATTTCAGACAGCATGCTAACTCAATCTTTGTCATTGTGATTGATAATCTTGATAAGTGTGTTACTGCACAGTGGCATTCCTCCCAAAGTTGTTCGTATCAAACTTCGTTGGGAGGGAAAATTTGAAAGAAATGCAATTTTCTTTTGTTCTCAAATAATTAAAAAGCAGCTTTAACTTTTAATATTTTTTTTTGAACTTTAAATCATTAATTCTTCCATGAAACGGTTACATATTATTTTTATAACAAATGCATAATTCAAAACCTTATAAAACCGATCCCAATGAATAAGAGAGCTTTCGGGAATTATAGCTCGTTAACTAAAACGGAGACGAAAGCAAAGGCATTGGACTCATATTCACGAACTCAAGAGAAAATCATCCAAAAAAACTATTTAAATACACACAATATTGAATGCATTTTTTTTTAAATTTTAATGCATTGTCATGTGTTACTAATTTGAGATAAACGATCACAACGAAAAAAGGCAGCACATGATTTAAAAAAAATATTAGTGATATTTTAACGCCTTTTAAACTGGGGAACTCGTGGTCACATAGCTAAAACTTCAAAAACAACAACAACAACATTTATAATAGCTTATATTTTTGTATCAGTACACAAACCATTTGATTTTTTTTATGTTTTAATCATTAAAATCAGTTAAACATGATTAATCATATAAAAATGGCATCAACCTTTATTAAGCGCCTTTAATTAATACAACACAACACAAGACCAAACTCTCGCGCAACATTATGCCAACGAGAGTAACTTAGTATAAGTTATCACAACTTTCTTCACAATCGTTGCAAAATATATTATGTTTAAACTAATACAACACATGCTAGATCATTGGGTTATTTTGGTTGTCTCATTTATAAACGATCGAGTGTACTGCCAACTATTGTAAGAATTTACGTTAATTATTAAGTCAACGTGACAAACTATATAAATCACTTCTACAATAAAATTATCTTTTTTGTCTAAGCTAACTCATGAAGCTGCTACTAGTTTATACAAAATTTACGTATATGTTTTATTTTATTTTTTATTTTTGCGATATACCGAAAATGGACCGAGGTAGGCGAGGCCACAGAAAGATCGTTTCTTTTTTTTGTAGATCGCCAAAATTAACTTTAACTTATTTTATGTTCGTTATAAGTTGACTCACTAGCTCAGCCCACTGTGTAGTCACGTGTTATTCAGGCGCGAAAGTAAAACCGCCCAGGCGTAAGTTTTTTTTAAATGAGTGTCCGTCGGCTTTGTGAATATTTTATAAAAGCAAATAAACTGTTTGTACAAAAAAAATGAAAAAGCACCGAAACATGAACGTTTATATTTTTGTTCGTGTAAAAATCAGCAAAATGTTGGAATTTAGGTTACTAGAATTACCTAGGTATGTTTGCATAGTAGAGAAGTTTACCGGGGTAACGTCGTTATTTTTGTATTCATAATAATCAACAAAAGTTTGCACATTTTGGCACATGAATTTCCAACATATCTTATTGAAAAATTTTGCCGCAAAAAATCCTTTAATGATCGCTTAAATAATTTATATTTCTTAATATCTTCCAATGACGTTTTAATAATATCTTTTAACATAATTTTGTTCATAAAATGTTTAATACTCGTATATTTATTGAAATAAGAACTATAAACCCATTTCCTTTAATGTATGTTAACAGTGTTTTTACAAAGCTTACCATTACCGTGTACTTTATCAATTTGGTTTTAGTTCATTTTTACCTTTGAAATAACTAGAAGTTAAACAATACACGCTGAGAACTATAAAATGCATAAAATTTGCTTAAAATAAGATTTGTGTATGAATTATTTACGGCTAACATGAAGTAAAGCGATAGATTTGTCAAAAGCCGTGTACTTTGCCTTAGATTTCAACTCTGAGAAATCAGTTGGTCAAGATTTTCAGGAAAACTTTAGGATATTAGAGAAAGTTCTTTATTACCGTGGATAGAGCTCTTAAATGTTTATGGTCTTTATTTCACAAAAATTCTCCAAATATTAAGAAAGTTATCTTTAAAAACCTTACCTGAATCGAGGCTTGTTGACATTTGTCGCCGTGCACTTTACCAAATAAGTCACGTAGGTTCTCCACCGTGAGGATTGTTATTTGAATTGAATACATAATTTGTATTTGAATGGTTTACAGGATTGTTATTTGAATTGAATACATAATTTGTATTTGAATGGTATACAGGTTTGTTATTTGAATTGAATACATAATTTGTATTTGAATGGTTTACAGGATTGTTATTTGAATTGAATACATAATTTGTATTTGAATGGTTTACAGGATTGTTATTTGAATTGAATACATAATTTGTATTTGAATGGTTTACAGGATTGTGTCTTTAAGTTTGTAAATCCTTAGACTTAATTTATTGAACAAATATAAAATTAGTGTGTTTTCCAAGAACATGTGCATTTGTAACATAGTTTTTTATTCATAAACTTACTTTTAAATTTTGTTATCATAACACTAACAGCCGTGTTGTAAATAGATTATCTTTGCAGCTCTAAGACGAGATGGCCGTAGGCAAAGAAATATACGCCAGCTCCAAGATGGTGGTAAGATGTACCAATCATCGGACTGAAAGTGATATCAATAGTTCGCTCTACAACTCTACAGTATAGCTCTCGAAAAACAGTCCAGCAACTATGCTACCCCACATGCTGGTACCAAGTTTCAAAGTGATACTTCTTTGTCTATGACAATAGTTCACCTCACAAACCGAAGGCACGAACGAGCACACGATAATCCAACTAACCATTCAACAGCCAGACCAAATGGTCTAAAACTTAAGATAACTAGCACAACTCTCAATTTAGACATTTAAGATTGCATCCCTTTGATTAAGGCAATATTTGCTTATTATTCGCGAAGTGGTTTTATCAGTCTAAAGTTCTTAAAGAACATCACTAATTCAATATCGAAAGACAACCAACAGCGTTCCAGACAGAACTACTTAATACCTAGAGAAATGTATTTAAGAGAAAAAACAACACGAATTTACTATTGGATTAAACTCCCGTCTCGTCCTACGGCAATATATATATCGTTAACCGGTTAACATTTAAGCCTTCCTTATTTCTTAACTTACCATTTTTAGGCGGTAAATTTATCCAACAATTATTAATTAAAATGTTTTTATGTTTATGTTTGACATTGTTCTTTTTAACTGGATCTAAGACTGATGTACCGTTTCGGATTGCGTTATAAAAATAGCCAACCTTTACAGTGAATAAAATCAATGGTATATGGCCATAAGATTGACTTGGGTTGCATATTGGATACATCTCCTGGCCCCAACACCGTCCCTTATAATAAGATCAAGTTTATGTTGGTATAATTTGTGTAATATTCTCATTTCGAAGTGTTTGAAGACTTGTAAAGATACTATTTTTATGATACTTATGATAAAATATAGTATATTTTAATGTAAATAAATTTGAAGTATGTTTGCTAAATGAAACAAGATACTCAAGATTGCTGGGCTTACCCCTTTTTCGAAATTGGACCCTGGACTTGTCCTTTCTCTACAGGCTTGACTATATATTACTGGAAACGTTACAGTTTAAGTTTACAAATTTTATCAATTGAGACAAAGCAGGTATTCACCTGATTCTAAATAACAAGCAGTTCTGCTGCAGTTATACACAAACATGAACAATAATATTGTATATATTATACCATATTTAGATATGTATTATGCTCCAAAATGTTACAGAATTGTATTATTGTAAAAGTCAGTCAGAATGATGACAGAGTAATAGAGATACACAACATACTTGGTTGTACTATGTAAGTAAGTATACATTAAAAAGTTATCCCACTCATTTCAACTTAAATACAGTAACTATGCATTTGTTTTAGTACACATATGTATTAGAAGAACATGTAACTAAACGAAAAACAAATTATCGCATCACTTTAATGATAACACAGATAAGTTTCACAAGCAAGATGCATGTTTTTTAGAATTGAATTGAAATGACAACAATCCATTAAATTATGAAGCCAATTGTCTTTGCCACCACTGGTTTGCGTGTTATTCCCTAAAACAACACAGTGGGTGAAAAAGTACCTGATATAATGTTACATATTTGCAAGTACATATACCAACATATACATTGGTCAGAGCAAAACCTGAAGTTGGACGGAAAATGAAGTCCAACCCAATATATGGTTGCTTTGATATAAAGTGAATGAAGAGTAACAATATATATAAATATGGCGTAAGAATATATGGCGAGAAGGAGCAGGGTTCTCGTGAAGGAGTATATAAGGTTGTCGGCATGTGTGCGCCATTCGAGGTTTTAACTTTGGCACTAAGTTCGGTTTTGTTAAGAATGTTGGTGCCATGCCCTCACGTCCGTCTCAGGGTTTTTGAGGCTTACAATCGTATTTAAAACGACGGTTAGCGAACACCGAACAACAGACTGTGCGTTTCAATAAACCGTAATATTAAGTTCGTGCTTCTGTCGTGCAAAAATGTATCGCCAACCAAGATTTTATAGGGTTATATATTTTTTTCCTATAAAGAAACATAACCAAGGCCAAAGTTTTCTCCGTTTTCAAAGATTTTACGAAACGCGACAACAAACGTAAATTGATAATATATTTTAAGTGCAAATTGATAGTACTTTGATGTTATATTTACGAGGAATAATAAGACAAGTTCCCGGATAGACATTGCCATATTATAAAATTGTTCTACAATCAGGACAATTCACTCTTTAAAGACAAACATTTGTTGAGATATGAATATTCATAGCTTGTTGTTTATTTGGAGCGTAATATGACCATAAATCGTTTAAGGCTGGCGCAGATAACATTTAAAGAGGTTGAAATTATGTTCTTACCGACAAAGCCCAGCCTTATTAACCTCTAGTAATTTTTATCACTGAACACGCAATTGCATAAGAAACCGTGAATAAGGCAATATAATTGTTCGTATTTGTATATAAAGTTTTTTGTTAATTACCTATAATTCGTGGTCTTTTTCATGTGACCATATTCTTTTACGAAAATCACCTGTGCACCTCCTAACGGAATACCATAATTTCATTGAAAGTTTCATTTACAGCGTCTGGTTGAAGGCAACTTGTTGGTATAAAATGATTGGTGAATGCTAAAAGATTTACTGTGATCGACTGTAGTCTCATAAGGTAGATATTGCAACATTCTTTTAAAATAAAGTTGCTACTTTTTCATATAAAACAAGGTGGACACAATCACGGAATACTGTGAATTAGTTGTTAAGTGGATAATTTTAGCTTTTTCTGCCAGTAAGTCAGCATTTTCAGTTGGCAGATTAGTGAACGACTGGAGGATCAACACACAGCACAGCCTCGGAGGATGGGGCTAACATGTTTGAGATTGCCTTTCGCTGGACATCCCCATGTACTGTGCAGTTGTTCAGAGAATTAACTTGTTTGTGGCCCGTTACCAATACTGCTACTGCATCGGTTACATTTGCCTCAATGACGATCTGGCACCGACGCTTTTTGGCACATATTTGTCAGTTGCTTGCCATTTTCCTATGACGCGGTAACTCGGCAAGCCTCGTTACGGCCGCCGCTGCTCATTTAATGGATATATACGTATAATCAACATCTAGTTCATATTAAAGATGTAACTCTGTAGATTTCTCGAATTATTCATTCAACCAGATGCTTTAAATGAGTTTTTTTGTGTTTTAATAGTGAATTGTCCTGATTGTAGAACAATATTTGAATCTGGCTATGTCTATCAGCGAACTGGTTTTATTGTTCCTCGTAAATTTTAAATTAAAGCAGTATCAATTTGCCCTTCAAAGATAAAATAAATTAACGTTTGTTGTCGCGTTTCGTAACCTCTTTGAAAACGGAGAAAAACTTTGGCTTTGGTAATGTTTCTTTATAGAAAATGAATAAATAACGTTCTAATAGCTTGGTAGCGAATACATTTTAGCACGACACGACATAAATTATGGATTCTTAGTACGCGCAGTCTGTTGCTTGGTGTGCGCAATCCGTCGATTTTTGTAAGAGCGTAGCCTAGCCGAAAACGATGTGTAGGCCGACTTTAAAAGGGTTGAGTTTGGTCTATGTTTCGTTATTGTAACAGAACATCAATGTCCATACATTTTAATTGGATGTATATGTCTCATAACTAAGTAAACTGCAGTAGAAACTTACTTTGACAACAGTTTAATGCTATGATTATTTTTTTTGATTTCTTGCAACAAAATGTTTAGGCCACGGCCTACATGGCCTATAGCAAGCTGCTACCCTAATCTGATAGTGACCCTTATTTACCTGAGACGGGCGGGCTGACTGGACATTCGCGCCAATATTCATACGCCAAACGAAACTTGACGCAAAAGCTGACGACCATTCGCCCATTTTGAAACGGAAATACTTATATGTTTTTAATCTAAAGATTACTCTTTATCATAGCAACCATAGTTGGATTTCTTTTCCGTCCAAGTTCAGGGGTGAAGTTTAAATTTTTGTTTTGACTACTGTATGTATGTGTTTTGTTGTATGTAATTGCTAATATCTGACATTATGTAAGGTACCTTTTTCACTTACTGTGTTGTTTTTTAAGGAACAACAATCAAACCAATGGTGACACAATTGGTGGTATCTTTTTTATTAGCAAGTAGTGTCACAAGTGTCAACCCTAAATGGCCCTGAGCCAATAAATAAACAGGAAATGGCCCCTTCTGTGACACCAGTGCACTAAACAGGAGATGTACAGCAGTGGAATATCATGCCAAACATTCCTTAAACTAGGCCTTAAAGTGAGATCGTGCCGCCTAAAATACATAAAACTATCGTTTTATTGACTAGCTAAATAAATATATTTCCGTCCGCAGTGAACTCTATCTAAAAAAAACACGTATTCCTTTTTCAGGCGAGTACGAAGAGTAGCTTTCAGAAATTAATCATTGCAGTCCGTAAAATAAATAAAGAATTGTTCGTCGCGCTATTCCTGTTTATGGAATTAGTGTAGAATAAGTGAAAAATACCCGATTTGCTGACGCTTTCCTACCACGCATTTCAGCAGGCGCGCGTGACATACGTTCCTTCCATTATAATATTGATAACAATCTTATCGGAGCACTTGCTAAATGGGAATGCCTTATAGCAAGTATTAACCAACTAAAAAAACACAACCAATGATTGTGTTGTTGATTTGGAGCAGGTCAGTGGTATATCAGGAAGACATTTGACTATTAACCCAGAGGTCGCACGTTCTATCTCAACTTCATAACTAAAATACTTACCATTCCTGGAGTGGCGTTAAAGCGGCGTCCCTAAGAGAGTGAAATACACTCGCGCATGTTAGATAACAAGGGTACCTAAAACCAGGGTAACATTATATATTTTCACTGTTTTGCTGTTGCACATTTTATATATTTCCTCGCACAGAAAGAGTAGAAGTAGGTCTTGAAAAAGCAAATATTTTGACTTCAAAATTGGAGACCTAGGAAAAATCCTTTAAGGGGTAGTTTGTTGTGCCACCATACTAAAGGCATGACGCTTTCTGGCGTATGGGGAGGGGTACACTCTTCTAGGGACATGAGATAAGGAGACAACACGTAGACTTGAAACGTCAGACAGACAGCCCTGGTTCAAACAGAAAGCATTGGAGTTCTTAAGTTTGATGATCTTGACATTTGAATAAGATTGGATTGTGATTTGTTTAAAAATCGGAATTTCAGCTAAAAACATAAAAATAACGGATGCTTTTGATACAATGATAACTTGTCTGAGGGGAAAATTGAAGAATTTAGAGTTTTTTTAAGTGAAATAGAAAGTCGTAGTCTAGCATCTGAAGTGATTTGCAGCGCGACTTTGGACAAAACAACACATTAATTTCCCCATCATCTTCAGTACAGATGACGGAACTCTCAGACAAATAGCCTTTTCACAGTATTCAGGCAAGCTTTACATTTCATTTTCAGAACAAGGTTAAGATGAGTCATTTGTAAAGGTTAGAGATCACTAAATAAAATTCTGTATTTTTTTTACAGTAAATGTACCAATAATTAATATCACTGTTCTATTTTATATCATACTGTGCTATTTTAACATGTTGTTTAATTTGCTGAGGAGATCAGGAACAAAGAGATTTAAATAGTAATGTTATCTAAAACATTATTTGTCTGCCTTATTTCATGTGAATTAAAGACATATGCTGTTTCTAGTATTTTGACTATTCCAAAGTGATGACAGCACTGAGCTATTATTACAACTCATAAATCTGAAACAAAAGACCAATAAATGGCTTTTTGTATGATATTGATTAATATTATATTATATTTAATCCATTTATTATATATCAACAAATTGCGACAAGTTATCAAATTATCTTTGCAAATGTATAATTTTCGTTCATAAGGAAATGTAATATGTATATATGGATTGTGTTAATTGTTTATGCATAATCCTCACTTGAGTTTATTGGAACCAGAAAATTTTCGCATTTCAATTTGAAAAAAAGAAACTTAATTATAAAAAGGGCCGTAGTGTATAATGTGAATATTTAGGCAGACATTCTGTTCCGTAATTTCTTTTTTTTGCCCCGCCTATACCTCTTTTACCCTATCATTCCCCATCCCCTCAATCTATCCGTCTGTTTAAAACACATTTTAAATCATGGACTGTAGAAACATTGAAACAGTCTCACAAAAGTATAAAATGTGCAATGATTGAAATAATTGTATATAAAAAATGAAAAGGGGCACTTTTAAACAAATGCGGCAAATATTCACGTACCTTAAAAGAATGTTATCAAATTTATATCTTTGAAAAAGTACAACCTAAATGTATGTGTAATTCATTTATCGTATACATTAAAAACAAAAGCCGCCACTTTTTAAAACATTTAACAAAGTGATGGTGCCCTAAACAACAATATATAATTCTGAAATAATTACAAGCTACATTTATATATTCCAAAAAGGCCCCATGGTTCATATCGAAGGCAGCAACATGATACAACTTCTGCCATTTCTCTTTCATTCATTGCTTATGGAAGGAAATGGAATTGACCGGAGATGAATTAAACAGATGAAAGTTTTGCTGAGTATATAATGACAGTACTCATTATAATCTTGTCCCATATCGTAGTTTTTGAATTATGATTGAACAATTTTAGTGCGTTCTTGACCATACTAAATATCCAACAAATTATAATTAAACATATTGTGTTTTTTTCTGATAAATGTCCGAATCGTGAGGACAACAGCAATTCATAACAATCTATAATGATGCGCATGTTTTTTTCAGAGTTTGCGTAAACATGTTCTGGCTTAGGTGAGATGAACTACAGTGAAACATTTAGTTTATTTGGATATTGTCACTGCAATTATTCCTAAGAAAATATTACTGCACAACTTCTTTATTAAACTCTTTATTGACATTTCGATGATTTTTTGATTTTTCAAAATATTAACAATACGTTTCTAAATATTGTTTTCTAAAAAAATACCTTTATGCCGAAACGTCAATAAAGAGTGGAATGATTTGATATTTGCAGGCGATTTAATTCTGATCTTATAGAAATAAGAATGCGGAATCATTTCTTTCACGAAACCGTCAGTGTTAATGATATGGTGAGTGACCATGCAAAATGTGACAGTTTTGGTTTATAAAGCACCTTAAATTCTAATTAAGTACCGCTCATGCTTTGAAGTTTCGAGCGCCTGCGTTACTGCGTAATTTACTGATTAATTTGACATTTAAACGCCAAGCAGTGGTTACTTCCATGTGTAGTACAATATTCACCGCCGCCACATTATGATTAAAGTCATTAGACAGAGTTCATGATATTGAAACGTTGTTTTCTAGTTAAAATTTATTTTAACTTTTGAATATGAAACCTTCACTACGTTCAATATTTAAAGAAAAAAAGAAGGCAACGTAATATTTTTTTTATTTTTTTTTTTAAAGTTACTCACCTGAAATCTAGATCCTTTTGTTCGTGGTTGCAGAGATCTCGTTTGAGATCAAAGCATAAGGGATTGGCAAAAATGGGTGAGGTTTATGTATATATGTGTCTTAATTCATAATCACAGAGCTATTTATCTAATTAAAAGAGCATTTTCAACGCAATTATTTTCTTCACGAATAAAACAATAGGTCAAGAATTGAATTAAGCTTCATGAAAGAATTTTAATATCATATTTATGATCGTTTATCTGGGAAAGCTTACAAATGTATCGGGTCACGGCACCAACATCCTGCCACAAATTTGCTTCATATCAAATTTCTCATTTTTACCCCATTTTAACAAAACATGAATTTACACAGCGATTTCCTTTAGCGCTTGTCACAGATCAGGATACTCTGAATGAGACATATTTTAAGTGATTATTAAAGTTAATCCTTCACGCCAGGGTCATCAATCAACGAACATGTCATCCTTCAGACAACATAGTGTTGTGAGACAAAATATTCGTAATCAGTTATCAGATTGACTCTTTGCAAGCTTGTCACATTAAATCATGTAATGTTAAGTACGATATTGGACACATTTTCTTTTTACAGGATCGATCTTGATGTCTACATTTGGCCGTCGAAAAGTCGGAGGCAGTAGCTGTCTTCGTTTCTAGGTAAGTCGACAAAAGCATACCTTTGCAGGACGCACAGTGTGGTTACAACATCTACAATATCTCGAGCATGCACTCGTACAGTTTAGTGGTATACACCAATTTCACGTTGAAATTAACTTCCTACCTTTATCAAAATTCTTAATGTCATTGTACGAATACTTGTGGTAACACTGTCACAGGCTTCACTGTATGGCCTACCTTAGAGTATGGCGCCCACAACTAAAACACCCCAAATATTTAGTATTACGTTTTTCTTTGAACAGGAGCAACGCAAACGGATTCCACAGCGAAAACTCGACGAATACTGCAGTTCTTGTTCTCGAACGAATAGGATGCTTAGCTCAACAAATGTAATTTGTGGATAAACAGGCGTGTAACGTGTCTGACAGCATGTGTACAAATTTTCATTGACAGTATATTGAATAACGTTTGATTTATAGCCAAGTGTTTAAACGCCAACGGCAACACCGACGTCATAAAACCAATCCCCAAAAATTCCGTCGGAAAATCGGTGAGCAAAAAATTAAAAGAACTGACAAAACACCATAAGAATCGTTATTCTGCCTGGACTGCCTCAGTTAAGCGCGACATTTCAAAAAATGGCAACCAAATCCATTATTTTCGAGCTGAATTTCAAGACAGATGCTGTATTGCACGCTTCACATTAGTAATGGAAACAGCGGATACAGATTCATTTGATCAAAGTATGGTACACAGTTAATGACATTGCATGCATTGCTCTAGACATGTTTGATGGAGTTACATGGAATAAAAATAGTCCTGTTTGACTGTGCTATGCCTTCGCAATTATAGCAATTTTGGAAAAAAAAACAAAGTTTCTGGCAAGTTACCATAATACGAAGAATTAAATTATTTGAACTTATTAACGAAGATGTGTGTGTTTGGAAACATACAATGTGTCAAACGAGGGCGATGATGGCTATGCATACATTCATATAGACGGAACGCGTTGCTTAATGTGTTTGAATTGCAAAGGAGACATCGAACTGAAATAACCAGGTGACAATGATCTACAGACAAAAAGACCATGCCGATGACTCGCGAATAAAACTTGAGGCCAGTGCACCTCTCCTCTAAACGAAATACATTGAATTGAAAATGCGTAAAAAATAAAACAATATTTCAACTTGAACGTTTTATCTTACAAAAAACACGCACACATACATGTACTTTACATTTAGCACGTTTGATAGGAGTTAGAATTTTAGTAATTTGGCGTTTGTTTTATGATTTTCTGCAAAAATGACGGATTTATCCATGCACTCTTATATTTATTGAGGCAACAGTAACATACTTTAAGAGTTTCACAAAAGTTATAACAAACGTATACAAAAGTATTATGGTGCTTTAATACTTAGAAATTCTGTTTTGTATCATTATTTCCATTAATTTAATTCCAAGTCTAAGGTTATACCTTCAAAATGTTAAGAAAATACTTGGAAAAAAAAGATTTGTATAAAACCACATTTAGCTTCCTTAAAATTTAACCTAATGATGGTCCAGACATATATCTCGTAAGAAAAGATTTGAAACATGCCCTTACTTTGCAGATTCTTGATATAAACGATCGTTTACATTTTGGTTTGGGATGTTCTGGTCATTTCTTTTGACGTCTTTTCAAAGATATTAATTTTTATTGTTTGAAGATCTTAAAGGATTCATTAAATTATATATCTATAAGCTAGAAAACAATGCTTTTACTTTAAAGTGTTACACATTTTATGCAAGAGACAATACTGGCAAATGTATTAGTTAAGCATAACCTTAACCTGTCTATGTAGTTGGTCCACAGATTCAATGTGAGCTAGTACTGTGAATTATATGTTCAAGAGCGGTTAACTAATAAACGAATATGTTAAGCGCAAGTAAACGGCACGATGATAATGGGCACCAATTATTATTAATTAAACATTAGAATCTACCGAGACAAGCCAAGTAGCATATTGTTTTTTAATTTATTAACATTACCACGTCCTGAGCAAGTGACAGTGTCAGTGTATCACCCACTTTCTAAGGCAGCTCCGCATTTTGAAATGAGTTCTTTGATTATTGTCTTTACATGATAATATTTAGCTGTTGAGAATTGCTATGTGCGATTTATGCAGGGGATTTCTGGTTTTGTGTTTAATAATTTCTAAATGTTCTGTTTTTCACTTTTATTGCCGCCAATGCTTATAGCGAGGAGCCGTGCAGAAGTCTCTATCCGAAGGTTAGACTTAGATATCTAGTTATTCTCTTAAAGTGATATTTACCTTTTACTGGTGGGGGGGGGGGGGTCTAAAATGACTAGGAGTGTATGGATTATTCCTCATAAGTAGACGACCACTCTCAATTAATCGGAAACTGTCATTGCTATTAGGCGTTAGACATGTAGATTTGTAGTTATACCTTAACTTTAGAAAACTATATTGCTAAAACCTGTTGATGGCCACGTTATGTGAGACACTTTGATGCTCATTGTTTTCAAATGGTGTTCGGGTCAGTGTGAAACAGGTTGCTTACTTACAATTTTTCATGCAGACCATTTTCGTGCATCAAACTGCAGACGCCAGTAATGGAATATTACTTTAATTTTATTCTGAGACGACCTTGATATATTGCTATTATAGAGGTCAGCATTCGTATCACCCAGTAAGAATGATTAATTATGCAATGCACATTTTATTCAAATGAATACAACCACATAACAGACAATCCGATGTATCCGGTTTCCCATCTTACACTTTATTTTGCAATCGACATCAATATCGGTTTTGCCAGAAGATAATTATTTTATGATCGATTTTTAGTTTTCTTGCACGGAAAAGAAGAGTAAATTAACCTAGACAAGGTGATGCTCTATTACATACATCGTGGTATGGTCTTTTTAGCCATGGTAGACAAAACTTTGACTTTTTGTCGAAGAACCCGGACGTAGGAGACAACATACTGCACACTTATGAACACTAATTCATAGACTGAAAATACACAAAATGCTTTACCAACGAAAGTTGAGAAGTGATGTAAGGTCAGAGGTTGCGCTTTTATTTTTTGTATTAAAAGTAGCCTTAAAGCTCTAAACATTCTTGCCACGCGAAACACATTAATTTGTAACTGAACGTGGAACTGTGGTATATGTTAGCATTTACAGGTAGTATTTTTGACATATTCTTATAAGATAATGTTCTGTGAATTGTTTACTTGTTCCATGTTCCTCAATATGAAGCATGAGCCCTATTACGGTCACACATAGAACTACTTTCGTTCAAAAGTTGCACATACTATCAGCCTGAAAAAAAGACGTAAAGGTGATGGAACCAGTATTTTTTCTGTTCATAAACTATATTGAGCGCGTGCATGCCGGACACCAAAACCAGCAGAGCGTGACGACACGGAAGAAAACAGGCTCATGAAATTATGAGATGCGAAATAACGCCCCACTAGTTATCAAAATAATTCAAAATATGCTTATAAACAATTACTATGAATACTTGTTGTAAAGTCACAAAGACAAATAAAACATATTTCTATAGATTGTCTGAGATATACCAGTATACTGTACTTTGTTTTCACTTGTTTATTAAAGATATTCATACGCATTGTTTACCATTCTATACGAAGGTCACACATGACAGTTAGTAGTTGTCATTTAAGGCTTTACAAAATCGATACTATTTAGATGTTTGACAGTTGTTGATAGGATAGAAATTTTGAAGAATTAATTCCTGTTGGATTTCCGATTTAATTACGACCATGGATTATACCGGTACACATAGCAGAGCTTGTCACGTCAGCCAG
Organism: Mya arenaria; assembly: GCF_026914265.1. Classification (NCBI taxonomy): domain Eukaryota; kingdom Metazoa; phylum Mollusca; class Bivalvia; order Myida; family Myidae; genus Mya; species Mya arenaria. The sequence goes on along the minus strand of NC_069126.1, from coordinate 15,482,638 downwards.
ATACAGTATGATTATTTTGTAAAAAAAAACTTTTCAGTTAATCCTACAATGAAGATATCAATTTCATATACTTATGACATGCGGTTGACCGGTTCAGAAATCGCTATGGCTGAGTGAGATATTGTCACTGAAAAGATGGATGGGGTGTACCGTCTGTGAACCTCATCAATGGATATGTGAGATGTTTTGACTGAGATCAAAGGATGGGAACACCTTTCAATTACCTTTTTAACACGCTGGTTGAGAGATTGAAACTAAAAAGATATACAGGAATTGTGTGACCATGAACTCTTGTGCCATGCAACACCACTTTTGTGTAAATTAAGAAGTTGGGCGGGGAGGGTGCGGGAGGGGTATCCCCTCCTGCCAAGTGAAACCATGGCGGAGCGCAAGATTATGACTGAAAAGATCAATGGACGGTTGCGGTCCGACACCATGTGAATGATAAAGATTGTATGTAATATTAAAATATTTAATATGGAAAAATATACGACCAAAAGTGGATTATTTGTTTATTATATGTATCATAGAGTACACAAGCACACTTTTTATAATTCTCAGACCAAGAGATCACCCAAGGGACCGAATCGCCCCAATCAGATAGCTCGACTGGCAACAACTGCAGTCCAAATACCAGGTAACTGAAATGCAACACCACTTTTTTGTGACATGTTATTAGATTAAGAAGTTTAAAGGGAAGGGTGCGGGAGGGGTTTCCCCTCCTGCCAAAAAGAACGATGGCGGAGCGCAAGATTATGACTGAAAAGCTAAATGGACGGTCCAACACCATGGCTTTGTGAGCTATTGTGACTGTAAAGATGAATGGTTTTGCTTTGATCCACAGATTGTGTGAAAGATTGTAAATAAATAGTGTCGAGTGACCCCTCGTGCCAAACAACACTATGGGAGATGAGAGATTGTGACTGAATATGTTGAGAGGAAGGCTGACACCATAAGAGTGCAAGATTGTGATTGAAAGACAAATCGGCAAATGCGGGTTGATGGTTTTGCTGCGGGCCACAGATCGTGTGAAATATTGTAACTAAATAGTCAGTCCCGGGTGTGGAGAAGGCGAACCATCCTGCCAAACAACCCCCATGACTGAGTGAGAGTTGCCGTACCCTTTCCATGAAACAATATGGCTTTGTGAGAGAATCATCAATGTTACTAAAATACACTTACTTTACAGGTGCACCTGTATGTTATTAAGCTGTGCAATTCTTTATTCATACGTTCTGTTCTATATATATTTTAAAACTTTAAAATGAAGGTGCACCTCTTACATAAATACAACTGCACCTCTATATTTAAGATGTAGGTGCACATCTTTAATATACAACTGCATCTCTATATTTAGACCGTCATGCCTTTTCTTAGACCTGCACATTAAAAAATTAGGTGCAATTCCATTTTTTCAATTTACATCGCCGTTTAGTAATTTTTCACCCAAATGGTCAGTCAAACTGTACTGGCTTGCTCACACTCAATCTCATGGTCAAGTTTGTTATAAAATTGCCATTGCGTCAAAATTTCTGCTTGTTAATTAGTAAAAAAGTCCAAAGGGATGCCTAAAGAAGTTTTTGTTGTTGACAGTAAATACTGTAAACATCCTCTGCGATTCACTCAAATCTGCATGCGATAATGCCCCAGTCAATTGTAACCACGCCCCCCCCCAGGTCCGGGGAATGGTGGGGACTTTGACATTTGGTCCAGCCAAACCCGGCTAAAATCCTCACCCTGTGGGGACGAACAGATGGTAAAATCCCCGCCAAATGCCCCTGCACCCCAGGGACCCTAGTTAAGGCCCATTGCCCGCTATATTTAAAGCGAAGACAAAACCACCGCATTCACCCGGCACTGCGGGTCACATGAAAAGTAAACACACGGCCCATTTCCCGTCTATCCCCTATATACCCCCGGACCTGGGGGGAGTCGTGGTTACAATTGACTGGTGCATAAGACCCCAGCTTCTCGATAAATCTCAAGCGTAACGGACTTAAAAAGCTTGAACCTGTAATAAAATATTACCATAAATTGGGGCAAAGAAACATGACATACAAAATAAAAAGTCATGTACATACAGTGTACTAATGCTCAATAGCAATATGTTTGGTCATAAAGAAGTTGTATTACTATAGTATAGGCCAATTAGATTTCAGTGTAAATCATTTGTAAATGGGATATGTCAGATAAGCACAAATTACAAACTTTTTTGTATTTCAGAATGCATCCATGCCACCTGGTTTTTGACATAACAGCTGTGGACTGATTTTCAGCAATGCAGGTATTGCCATGTTTATAGTATTGCCATTTTATGTATTACTGGAGGCAATAAGTTTGAAAATAAACCGGACTTTTGTCAAGGTTTCCTTGAAATAAATTGCTAGTATGTTACTTGCTCTAAGCTCTTTGATATTAACATTTGCTTGTTATGACATCATGATCAGTGTTTATTTCAATATTGTGCTCCGATTGGATTAGCGCTACACCATTAACTATTGATATGGAGGTTCCAAATATCAGCTATTCTTGATCGTATAAGCTCATTGATATACTGTTTGTTTCTTTCCTAATTGAATTTCTTTCATACCGTTTTTGGTGCGGCTTTGAGATAATATCATTTTCTAATGAAACTGCTGACTTAAGCAAACATACATAATTGCAAACAAGTATCAAAACTTACTATACATACATGTATGATGCAGAATGATGTTTCATTTTAAATAGTGTGCATATGATTTTCAGCTAATGAACAAGAAAAAACATCCACTTAAACAACCACAGCAGATCCCTATCTAAAGACATATTGCTTCTTTTCATTAATTCATACTATCAAACAGTCTTGAATATATTCATTTATTTGAAGTTTATACATTGAAAAACTTAACATTTCTGAAGGCAAAATAAAAAAAGGTTACATTGAGATTAGAACCTTTTCCCTTTATGCATTAAAGAAAACACCTAAATACACTCAAAATGCCTTAAAGGGACTGAACACCAGATTGGCACCAAAAATCTTTTTTATGTATCGAATCACAGGACAATTATTTAATAAAATGTTGTTAAAACGTTCAATCTGTGAGAGTGCAGCTTTAAAAACACTTATTTATTGTTTATTTCTATAGCCATCCTAATTGCTGAAGCCACATAAGTATTTTCAAGGACAAGAACTAATGCTAATCAAAACGTGGTCTTGTGATGGAATTCCATACCGGTTCTTGGCAATGATTTCCGAGAAAGGAATATCCTCTCCAAGTAAGAAATAATTCTAAGTATGTATGGTTTCAACGCTTTCAAAATGCATCCAGGTACTCAATTAGTTGAGATTAATCTTTGAGTTGTTAAAAACTGATTGCAAAATGTCCAAAAGACTGTATATATATTTTATATAATTTTGTCATGAAAATCTTTGAATTAATGAACTTTTCTGCATATTTATCACATAAATGCCTACATAAAAGGTTGTGTATGCCTCAAATGAGTGTTTACAGGCATTGTTAATACTTTAACAGTATAAGCAGATACTTTTATTCTGTTTCAAACACTGATTTTGTGTCTTGCTTGCAGATTATGTTGTCCCAATAAGCTCCAGTTACATGTAGCTGCGGCTTTTCGCCCTTGGCATCCAGGAGATGCAGCTCTGAATCCAATAATTCAGACGAATAAAGTAAGTCAACTCTATAGTACTTGTTTGTGTGTAAATGATTCCAAAGAGTGAGATTTATAGCAAAGCGGGTGTAAATAAGCAACTTACAGACAATGGTAAAGTGCTGTACTCTTGATTTTAAGCCAAATCTAGTCTTCAAAACAGATACTTAATGCAATTTTTTTTTAAACTAGGGCATATTAATGCTATCGCTGCATTTTCTTCATCATGTAGCCACCTCATACATGAAAACACTAGCAGTTGTCATGAATCTTTCAGTTTTGGTTTTGTTTTGTTTTTGCCATTTCCTGTTGCACCATTTGTCCCGGAAGCAATCAATTTGGCATATAGTGGTGTTTAGAATGTCTATAAACACATTATCACTTATTTTTTTTGTTAAACTGAACATTTCTGTTACCTTTGTATATAACTGGACCAGAAAAGCATAAACTTGACAAGTTGAGGGATTTCAGTTTGGCGCTTTGTCATTTTTTATATAAAACGCTAAGCCGATAAAGTGGAAAAATCTTATTTTGCTTAGAAAAATCTTATAAGAGTAGGCAGGCAATTTTTGTGGTGCTGTTTTATAGACACTATTGAAAGTTACAAGGAGAACTTTAATGGTCAGATTATTCCAATGCATGAGGAAACGATGGCTCTTAAAACGTTTGCGGCTAACCATTTGATGGAAATGGCTATTTCTGCCTTTTAAGAAAACACCACAGGTGCTAATACTCATTCTTTAAGTGTTTAAGATATCATTGCCGAACTTTCAGTATGTGTTGCATACAGCCTGAAATTGAACTATAGGGATTTTGAAGTCTGTTTAAATTGCAAAAACATTATATGCAACGAGTGTTTTGAAGAGAAAAGCCAGGTTAGTGTTGATAAGAAACATATACTAAAACAATTGTGGTCTTGGGCCATATTTACATACTTTTAACAAAGGTGACTTCATTTGTTAGTGTGATAGCCTCTTCATCTGTGACAATGACATGTGAACAAATTGACCCTTGTGTATTACTTCAATTTGGTGTTAATCTGTTTCAGATCAGGATCCATCACTTCAGTACCGTATTCACCAGTAACGCAGGATACCAGATTGGCATCTGGGATTGATCTCTTCAGAACTGTATTCACCAGTAACGTTTTATCCAGGATACCAGAGTGGCATCAGGGATTGATCTCTTCAGTTCTGTATTCACCAGTAACGTTTTATCCAGGATACCAGAGTGGCATCAGGAATTGATCTCTTTAGTACCGTATTCACAAGTAACGTTTTATCCAGGATACCAGAGTGGCATCAGGGATTGATCTCTTCAGTACCGTATTCACAAGTAACGTTTTATCCAGGATACCAGAGTCGCATCAGGGATTGATCACTTCAGTACTGTATTCAGCAGTAACGTTTTATCCAGGATACCAGAGTGGCATCAGGGATTGATCACTTCAGTACTGTATTCAGCAGTAACGTTTTATCCAGGATACCAGAGTCGCATCAGGGATTGATCACTTTAGTAATGTATTCAGCAGTCACGCTTTATCCAGGATACCAGAGTTGGCATATGGGACCGATCACTTCAGTATAACAGAGTGCATATTGGTTCTGGGATTGATGACTTTAGTACCGTCATCAGAAACATTTAAACTTTGAGACAAGAATTGCATATGCATCTCAAAGTGTTCTCAAAAGAGCATCATAAGCTCTAATAAATATCTTTTTAATTTTGATTGACTAGTGAAAGTGGTTAAATTTTATGAAAAAAACTTCATTTAAACACTAGTGTTGTTTTTTCGAAAGTGTTTGTAGAACCTCCTTATTTCCTTTACAAATCTTTCTTATCATATTATAAATTATTGAAATTGTTTATAAATTATTGAAATTGTTTTAAACATCTTGCAGAAATGTTATTTGTCAGTATTGTGAAATTACCTTTCATGTTTTTGTACCATATGATGGCATATCTTCTTCAGCTTACAACCAGGACCTGATTCCATTATATTTCCAATTTTCATAGATACATGTTAAATTTGTTTATTAGCACAAAAACACAAGTTATTGGATGTTCATTTTTGAGTCGTATAAAGTAATGTGAAAGCGCTCCATATAATGCTGGAACTAACTTTGGTAGCCCAGGCACAGATTCAGCCCTGTGCTTTAGGGCTGAAGCCCCCCCCCCTAGCTGGGCTCAAAGATATGCTTAGGGGAGGGCTGGTCTTTTTTTTTCTTTATTTGTTGACAAATGCAGGGCTGATTTGTCCATTTTCTTGCAGAGTATTCCCTTATATATATATATTTTTCGGAGGAAACATAAATCAAATGCATTATACAATATATAAGGAATACAATACAGAGTACCTGATACATATGTTTTTCAAAGATATGATGCAGTTATTGTTCGAAAATATAAATCTTCTACACATTGCCTATGGAATAAAAGTTTTAAAAATGAGCATTTATATAGTTCCCTAATACAAAAACATCATTGCACGGAAAATAATCCTTATTGAAAATAAAACTACAAAGTATATCATTAAATTTTGCTAAAATTTCTTCAAAATGATAATTCTAAGTCAAACAGTGGAATATAGTGACATCATCCGCTGTATCATTCGAGTGAACCAAAGGTGAATTATAAAGTTAGTCAACATGTTTAAAAGACACGTTGTTGAATTAAACGTTGGTAGCAAAATATAATTATCGTCATAAATGGTTCAACATTTATATGAGACATTCAATGTTTATGTGTTGGTCATGTGGAGAAAACTTTGAATATTTAGACAATACTCTGGCACTCTAAGACAGACATGACTCAACTTTAAAATCGTGACATCAGCAAAGTTACAGACAGGAAAATGAAACGCATTTAAACAGCCTTTTATTCTACATTTAATTTTCTAAATTTAAACAAGTTTGATAGAGTTATGACAATCATCAATGCATGTTCAATATATTTATGTATAGTTTAGAAAGGACAACTTGATTTTATAAGAGAGAAAACCCCCGTTATCTTAAGAACTACAACCGTAACAAATTGTTCACACCTGAATTGGGTTGGACCTTGTGAACGTTCGTCATACGTAAATATATAAACCTGCGTTGAAAGTGCAGATATAACCCATGTACTCGAAAATGAAAAACAAAACAAAACCGTGTTTAGGTGCATTAGACAAGGATCCAAACGATAATAAACTATAGACACAAGCATATTAGCATCACATTCACGAATACAAGCACCAAAATAATTTGTACCACAAAAAATACAAACACCACAAACATGACTCCTCGGACTCAGAAAGTTCTTAAGGTGTCAATGCACTCAAGCTTGAATACACACAGTTTTTGCATTCGACAATCAATTGAGTAAGAGCCAACGTTGCAACTTTTTAACAGTTTTGCATGCAGACCACATTCTGGAATAAAGTTATTATTACTGGTATGTTACTTCAAAAGTTAAAATCGGTTTAATGTTTTTTTGTTTCAGGGGAAAATCATTTAACGCAACATACTAATGCAGTAATGCAACACAATCTTACCTTATTCTTTTTTTAATGGCAAGATTGGCTGTGTGTTGTACATTTTATTTCAACTTAAAACCACAGTGAAACAATACATCAAAAAGACAGTGTATAGCCAATAGGGAAATGCATGCAGACGGGACTATCAGCTTGACAAATGGGTTCAACACACTTCATTTTGTGTATTGTCAATACTTTAATATATTTCTTGTTATGGTTGGTGCAAAAAACACGATAAATTGTATTTTCGAATATGGGTCATGTGATAAATGGCAAGTAAATCGCAGTATATAAGTAATGAAGTAAATGGATGATACCAGTAGCGAAGGTTTAAATGCAGATAAAGCCTAACTCGGATTGTAGAAACACAAATTACAAAAACTGAGGCAATCAATATACTTAAACAGGTTTCCCATACTTTTTTATTTATCAGTCTTTTAAACTTAATATTAATAAAATACCTGAATTGGTTGTTCCATTTAAGTGAAACACTATTGTTGCTGTGGGTTTTTATCATATGTTATAAGATAAGTTATACATTTATTATACAAGAATTATGAAATTCATCAATAAAACCCCTAAATTCTCAATAGTGCGATTTGTTATGTCGTGAAATTATTCGGTCCTTTAACATTGTTTGATGTCCCGAAACGTTGATCAAATTTCAGGACTTTCGTAATGACTTAATCCTTGGACTGAAATTTCAAAACTTTTAAGGGCGGTTTAGTCCTCAAGACAGTTGGCAGCTGCCATTTTATTTTGTGGGTTGCTTACATGAATTGTTGTATTCAATTGTCAGCTCAAGAGACAATTGAGCCGAGACACATTTCTACAGTTCACATTATTTTGAGAGAGCAGTCAAGGTTAAGGGTTTCCAAACATATAAAATGTACCAAAATGGTCAATAAAATCAGGTGCATTCAGCCCTTTGCAATCTTTAAAGATCATTAATCGAAGATGGAATATCTAAGGAATATGTCCTTTCGCCTACTAATTTGAAACTTTGCTATGGTAGTATCATAACTAGTATATCATACTGAAAAATGTGTTAATAAATACATATACACTGGAATTGTGTTTGAAAACTACTATTCATTAAACTGCTAATGAATAGGACTTTGTGATTTTGTAATTATGGACAAAGTACACCACCTGGTCAATGGCTTTCCCTGATTGGGTAACCTGACCCCCCCCCTTTTATCGGTCACCAGAGCGTGCTTCAGCTTCACGTATAAATCAGTGTTGAGTGGAACTGCGGGTAAATCTGGTTCATTAAAAACTCTTTTGAATGTGCACGGCTTGATGTTGACACTGCAACAACCTTGGGACGAAACTGCTTTGTTTAAAAAGTGTAATTTGGCGCAAGCAATATATTGTGTTTGACTATTTCGAGCAAATAATCACTATTCAATGCATTGACTTTGTCCGATTGGTGAAACATTGTCATTTCTTGGTTTTCGAAATCAGTTTTGGATATTTTTATCGAGTCGTCTGCATTCCTATGAGCACACAAAATGTCAAAATCTGGTAAAATTTTGACGACGAGAACTGTGCAAGGACGTGAAGAACCACACCGTTTGATCAATTAAATTGCATTTGAAACCATGTTCAGTTGAACAAATCTAGTATACAGACTGGAAAAACTGACACAGACAATCAGATCGAGCTAGTTTTTGGTATATTTATGATTGGAGCACATTTTGTTTTGGCACAAAAAATAGATACGGGTTAACATTACTGTTTTGATAAAATCCCTGAGAGTGCTGAAGGATTGTATAGTGGGTGTCGAAAGTAATGAAGAGGTTCATCAAATGAAAATATGGTATATAAAAAATATATATTATTTTATTTGATGATGTTAACATTCGCAACTGCCTGAGTTGATTTTTGTAGTGAAAACTCCGTTAGAATTTGTAAGTGTGGCGAAAGAAGGTGCACACATACACTTTGTTATTTTGTTCAACATGATATATCTCATAATCTTAATTCTGAAAAGGCACTTGAGTAACAAGTAAACTTGAAATGCATTAAGGCGTAAAGGCGACAAATCCCCTGAAAATATTGTTGAAACTGATATGTTCCGTAATGAATGTCATCAATGCCAGCTCCTTACTGAGCTTAGAGACTGGTGGAAAAGTACAGTGGTTGGCGAGAACTATTTAATGGAGTAAAACAGTAAAGAAGTCATTGTGAAAGCGTGTGCTATACACTAACATTCTGCGCTATGCAAATAAAGGAGTGCATAACGATGTATAGCATGGTTTCAAGTTTGTACGAGTGAATAATGTATAAATTTCTTTGATAATCAATACATGTTACAACTACTTCTTCCTTACTGTATAATTGCTTTCATGTCATGCACCATTCGCAATCCGTGTATCAATTAACAGATAGTTAGTGAATATCACTAATTGCTTGCAGAATTTAATTTTGATACAAAACACACATTTTTTACATTAAAAACAAACTTCTTGTATATAACACACATAAACAGTTCGAATAAAAAGTTTATGTTGAAACGTTTTGCTACTAAGCTTGTTTCTGTAGCTTTTCGCATATATATTGTTCCGTATTGACGTAATTTCAATTAAAATTAACCTCATCTCGCAATCAATTCTTCAATTATATGCGCTATCAAAATCAATCTCGACACCCTCTTTTCCCTCTCTACCATTCTCCCAGCCTCTCAACACGTTCAGTGCTTGGATTCATAAATGTTGTAAGTGGTCGTGCGTGTACGAGATGCGTCTTCTCTTCTGTCTTTTACATTGGTTCTAACAGCTACTATGCTACATGCTAGGTACTCGCGCATATAACAAGAACTATCAACTTATCAAGTCGGCTTTTTTATTACTTCTCACACTACTTTTCTCTCTTTCACACGCTAACATTTTGATGTGTCGGCGATGGTATTTTGATCTTCAAAACATGAGAATGTGTAATATATTCTATCACGAAACCGTCAGTGTAAATTATCTATTTTGGCTAAGAAGCAGACGTCAAACGCCCATGCCCTAACACGGATTTCCTCACGTATGTTTTGAGTTTGTTTAATAAAGGTTGTCATGAGCTCCACTTTAAGGAGTTAAACGTTGAAATGTTGATCCGTTTTTGAAGATTGTTTCGTTTTTGTATATACATATCATACGATGATTTTTCTTTTAATTTTGTTACTCGTGTTCATTATATATATATGGGCAGTTAGTGCTATTTTGGAATGGCTTATTCTGAGATGACATGCAAAATATGACTGTTTTGGTTTATAAATCACATTAAATTCCAATTAAGCACCGCTTAAGCCTTGAAAGTTCGACCAACTGCGATACTGAGTAATTTACTGATTAATTTGACATTTAAACTCCAAGCAGTGGTAACTTCCATATGTGGTACAATATTCACCGCCGCCACATTATGATGAAAGTCATTTGGCATGATATTGAAACGTTATTTTCTTGTTAAAATTTATTTCATCTCTTGAATATGAAACCTTCCCTTCGTTCAATATTTTAAGAAGACATTGTAATAAATTTAAAAAAATTCTTTAAAACAACACTCAGCTGAAATCGAGCTACTTTTGTTCATGGAGGCAGAGATCTGTTCTAATATCAAAGCGCAAGGAGACTCTCAATGAAACATATTTTGAATGGTTATCAAATTTAAGCCTTCTCGCCAGAGTCATTAAGCAACAGAAACTTTCAAATGAAATAACATCTTTAAGACAGTTAAGTGCTGTTAGACAAAATATTCGCATATGTCTTTGTACACGCGAACGCACTGAACTTGTTGATCAATGACACGGTGACCTTATATGTCTTATTGTTGAATGTAAGCAGCATTCCTTCTAACCCTGACATTGTGTTTGTGACTGGGTCATCAAATTGATGTCACATAAATCATAGTCTTACTTTAAAATTAAGTATATAGGGTTAGATTAACCAAATGGATCCCATTGCTATTTACCCGGTTTAATTTAAAAAACAAAACAAAAACAACAACAAATAGTTCAAGTAAAAACAACAACCCATATCAGCGGGTCCGCAGAATTGATCACATAACCAACTGACCTGAGATACAAATCATGCCACAAACTGACCATATAAAGCCAAACTTACGAGGAACTTTTTATATGGTCGACCCTTTGCAAGCTTGTAACATTAAATCAGGTAAAGCATAGTACGATTATTTACAGTATCGGTGTAAATGTTTTCTCTTTCGCCCTCGAAAAGTGGAAAACAGTAGATGTTTGAATATAGAGGGAGGTTATATCTTAATGATTCCGGGCGAACAGTGTGGTAACGATATAACGATGCAGTTTTTGTTCTTAATCGAATAGGTCGTATAGATCAACAAACATAATTCGTGGAAACACATGCGTGTATCGTGCCTGGCAGCATGTATTCCAAGTTTCATGTTAGTATCTTGAATAATGTTTGATATAAAGCCAATGAATGTTTAAGTTTTTAAACACCGACAACACCGACGCCATAGACGCCACTGCCGACAAAGAGACACAAAGACGAAAACAATACCTCGACCATCGGAAAATAGTTGAGCAAAAAAGAGAGAAACTGACAAGACAGCACTGAAATTGTTATCTGCCTACACGGCCACGTGCAAGCGCGACATTTCGAAAGAATTACAGCCAAATCCATTATTTTTTAGCTGAATTTTCAGACAGATGGTACATTGCACTCTTTAAATTAGTAATTGAAACAGCTGATACAGTATCATTTTATCAGTATGGTACACATTTAATAACATGCATTGCTCTAGACTTGTTTGATAGAGTAACATGAGACGAAACTATTTGTTTTTGAATGTGCTATGCCTTTTCATGTAAGCAATTTTGGAAAGGCATTGCTTTTGGCAATTTGTCATAATAAGATATTGAAATTAGTTGTACTTATTAGTGAGAATGGGTGTTTTTGGCCACATACCATGTGTCAAAAGAGGGCGATGGTCGCTACACATACATTCGTATAGGCGGAACGCGTTGCTGAATTTGTTTTAATTCCTACACGGACATCGAAATTTGATAAACAGGTGGCAATGACCTACCACAGTTGATGTCAGGCACAGGCATATTTTATTCGATTAATGTGTATCAAGTATTAAATCAATCTGTTTCAGCTGTCAATAATGCTGAATATAACTTCCATGGATTCATATTGTTATGACAAATACAGGCAAAACAGATAATAAGACCATCCTGATGACTCGCGAATAAACATAAGAGACTAGTGCACCTCTCCTCTTAACGATAGTCTCAAGTAAAATTTAAGTTGAAAATGTGTAAAGTATGACAATACAATAAAAGAGTTCTGTCCATTGTCCTTTTGGAATTCAAGTAAAGATCATCCAAGAAAGGCAAACAATAAATAGGCCCAAATACCGGATTGAGAAACGACTGCACTAAGGTTGCGCCATGATTTGAGAAATAATAGGTTGTCGTACAGCAGCACCAGGTCAAATTTAAACAGTTGAAAAATAATGTGTTTTCCCGATCTCTACACTCACAACCTTTACGTATGCTGCTCCAATTTTATTAATGCTGCTTCAAGAATCACTACATTTCTTAAATCAATCGGTTGGTCAACATCCAAAGCCCATGGTCCCGTTTCGCTAAGATATCTTAGTCGTTAACATTGCACTGCTTAAAAGTGCTCAGGTTCACCGGAATATCCGTACGATATTCTTATAGAAACGCAATTTACGCCAAAAAACGAGGTTTCGCCTTATTAACTTTCTTGTTGTATTTGGTATCTGCGGATCAAACAAAAGCCTAATGCTTAAGGTATAAGACCCTAAAGTGTTTTAACAAGTAAGATTTTTTATATGTGTAACTTGTTGATTGTTTTCTTTATAGACTGCAATTTAAAAGTTCACGTCAAAAAGCTAAACAAAAATGTCTAGTTTCCGCAAAATGGAAATATGTGTATTTCTGTAAATGAGCCCGGAAATATAGGTCCGATATCGATGTAAGGCGATAAGTAAACGACGTTGAAAGCAGACGGATTCGAAGCATGGAAATATACCAGCCAGGGCACAAAGAGGAATTTCGATAATGCTAAGTTGGGCATTGTTGTTTGAAAAGAGTGATTGTTGGGTATAAGAGTTGATATGCGTAGAACTGTCAAGTACAATAACATAAAGACCGAGAAAAGCATTAAGTATTTGTCTTTAGAACAAATCTGACTGGCGCAAATGTTTCGGGGAAAACACAGACCAACTCTGTTATAAGATAAAGAAAAAACAATTCAGAGTACCAGATGCAAAAACGGGTATATGATGCAGTTATTGTTTAAAACTATAAAAATCCCACAGTCGGCTTAAGGAAATTCAAGGTTTAAAACTGTAAAATTCAAGAGTTTTCTAAGGATAAACATCAGTGTACTGACTCTGGGAATAAACGAAGAAAACATTTCAAAAATAAAACTACGAAATATATTGGATCAAATCTTCTACCTAATGATAAACATAAGATGAATATTGGAATAAGAGACATCGTTCGCTGAAACATCGAGTGAACCATAGAACAAAGTTATTATTACAAAATGTGTCAAAAGGTTTGAAAAAAATGTTGTAGAAATAAACGAAGGTTATACAATACAACTATCCTCATAAATGGTCAAACATGTATGAGAGACATTCAACGGGTATGTTTTAGATATGTTATATGGAGATAACATTGAACATAAAGACAAAAAAATGTTACTCTAAGACATCGCTCAACGTTTAAACCGTAAACTCATCAAAATCCGAGAAATGAAAATGAAACGATTCAAAATTAAATAGCCTTTTAATCTTGGCTTTGACGAATTTGATAAAGTAATTACATTTATTAATGCATGTTCAATATATTTCATTTAAAGCTTATGTAAAGGTCAACTTAAGCTTATACGAGAGAAAACCGTGATAATATGTTCTCACCTGATTAGGGTGGACACTTGTGTACGCGCTCCGATAGCACATAACTCGGCTTTGATGTTGGCAAATCGCGCTTGCTACTATTCTCGATCCAAATTAAACATGCGAATAAAAAGTAATTCATACAAAAAACATAGGTAACTGTTTTATAGAAGAACACAAAAACAAATGTCTCAATGGTCTCAGACAATGAGGAAAGTCTACATTACATCGAGAACTACTCGCATGCAAACCACTTCCTGAAAAAAGTCGTACATAATTCCTAGGATGATACCGAAAGGCGAAACAAGTTTTGTTTCAAGGGAAAACCATTATACGCACCATCCTAATGTAATCATACAACACAATATTACATCATTCATTTTAATGGCAAGATTGGCTGTGTTTTGTTCACTTCATTTCAACTAAAACCACAGAAAACAATATATCAAGAAGACAGTATATAATCTTCAGGGAAATGCATGCAGACGGTGATATCGGCTTGACAAATGGCTTAACACACTTAATTATAGCATTGTTAATCCTACAATATGTAACAAACGAAGTTCTTGTTTCGGTTGGTAAGATAAGATAAGATAAAAAAAAATTCAGTAATTGGTCATGCAATATATGACAAGTAAGTCGCACGCAGTTTATAAGTAATGTAGAATAAATGAATCAGTTACGAGGGTTGTAATGCAATTATAATTTGATTTTGGTCATAGACACACATATTACAAAAGCTTAAACATGTTTCCAAAAATTTATTTTTTGTGTCTGTCAAACTATTTCTTAAAAAACTTATTTGCTTTTATTTCACATTGTTTAAATGTTGGTAGTATTTTATAGGTTCATACATCAACTTATTATTAATAATACCTTTGTTTATTGCTACATTAAAGTAAAATACAATTTTTTTATCATTTGATATAAAATTTGTTATAAGAAATGATAATATTAATCAATAAAAGCCCTAAATTTTTAATAACACAATTTGTGAAGTCGTGAAAATATTCGTTCCTGTAACATGATTTCTTTGACATTGATCAAAATTTCGGAAATACGCACTGTACTTTAATGCTTGGACTGAGAGAAATCAAAGAGCTTAATTGCTACCGTACATAAAATATGATGCAAAATTGGTCAAGGATATGCGAGAGCTTTTAGCCCTTTGCCTACTTCTTGGTAACCGTTGTGTAACTTTGCTTTAGTAGTATAATAACTAGTATATCATACTAAAAAGATGTGTTAAAGGGGCTGTACTCCGTATGATGAAATAGCGAAAAAAAAGAGAAAATTGTTCAAAACTGAAATAAACTTGGAATCGATGTGTATAATGCATTGATACTTACTAACTGAAGTACCACATAGTTTACAATTAATTTATTTATTCGCAGCACAGTGGATATAACACTGGACAGCAATTTTGGGGACACCTGTTCAAACCCGGTCTACGACTCGATTCTTTTTTACATTTTGATAGTTGTTTTTACAATTATGATATCAAAGAGTAAAACATTTCAATAAATAATTGTCCTGAGATTCGTTACAGAAAAAAACTTTTTTGGTGCCAATCTGGTGTACAGTCCCTTAAATAAATGCATATAAAATATTATTGTTTTTGAAAACGTATTTATTAAATTTCTGATGAAAATGGATTTGTTATTTTGTAAGTATGGCTGCCAGGTATTAAGTATGACTCCTGGTCATTCTTTTTCCCTGATTGAGATACCTGCTCTCCTGTTTAAAGTTATAACCATTAGCGAGTTTCAGCTTCCTGTTTAATATTTTGATATTTGCCGGCGATAATATACTCACACAATTTCTACAACTAAAACCACATTTTATGCAAATAACAAAGTTCTTAAACATAAGTCATGTTCAGTATGGATATAATATTTATTGATGTTAATCTCATCTCGCAATTACCTCTTCAATTCTATGCATCATCAAAATCAGTCGCGACACCTACTTTACCATTCAAACAATCTCTCAGCATTTACAGTGCCTTAATACATTTTGACGTAAACTTTAATTCAAAATCTTGTGGAAGGATTTGACCTAAGAAGACCCTTGTTGACACTGGTCTTAGATTTTATGTTTACCCATTTTCTGACAGTATTTACGCTGTTTAATTTATGAACACATTATCTCCATGGACAGTGATGTAGAAATCTATCATTTGAACCTCCGAAGATTATCATGACAAACTGTTTCAGATCTTGGACGATGGTGTTCGGAAACTAGGGGTGCTACTGTTCGAGGCTAGCTCTCGCAACCAGCTTTCATAAAAGTAGTCATGCATGCACGAGATGTGTC
Source organism: Mya arenaria (assembly GCF_026914265.1). Classification (NCBI taxonomy): domain Eukaryota; kingdom Metazoa; phylum Mollusca; class Bivalvia; order Myida; family Myidae; genus Mya; species Mya arenaria. The sequence goes on along the minus strand of NC_069126.1, from coordinate 15,466,248 downwards.
TTCTCTTCTGTCTATTTATATTGGTTCTCAGAGCCACCATTTTACATGCGTGTATGATCGCGCATTTAACGAGAACTATCCAATCGACTTTCATTGCTACAACCCAAACTTCTTTTATCTCATTCACACTCTTATTGTTTTATATTTGCAGGCGATTTCATCCTGATCTCATAGAAATAAGAATGCGTAATCATTTCTTTCACGAAACCGTCAGTGTAAATGATCAATTTTGGCTGAGCATCAGACGTGAAGTCCCATTCCATAACACGGGTTTGTCACTTTTGTGTTTTAAGCGTCTTTATATAGGCTGTCGTGAGCTCCTGTTTAAGGATTGTAAAATTGGAATTTTGGTACTTTTTAACAAAAAAAATGGTTTTTAAATAGACATATCATACGATGAAATACAATTTTTCAATTGTGTCTGTCGAGGAATTGATAGACAGGCTGTTTATAAATTGGTCTATTATGGACTGACTTATTGTGAGTGAACATGCAAAAATGAGACTATTTTGGTTTATAAAGCACATTAAATTCCAACAAAGCATCGCTCATACTTTGAAATTTCGGACGCCCACGTTGCTGGGTAGTTTACTGCTTACTTTGACATTTAAACTCTAAGCAGAGGCTAATTCCATTTGTGATACAATATTCGCTGCCGCATCGTTATGATAATAGTCACGTTACAGAGTTCATGATATTGAAATGTTATTTTCTAGTAAACATTATTTCTTACTTTTGGAGATGAAATATACACTTCATTAAACAGTTAAAGAAACAGGAAAGCCATGTAATGAAATAAACGTTCTTTAAAATGTTACTCAGCTGAAATTCAGCTTTGTTTTTACGTGGTGGCAGAGATCTTTTCTGAGATCACCGTGTAAGGGATTGTTTACAATTAATTTATTTATTCGCAGCACAGTGGATATAACACTGGACAGCAATTTTGGGGACACCGGTTCAAACCCGGTCTCCGACTCGATTCCTTTTTACATTTTGGTAGTTGTTTTTACAATTATGATATCAAAGAGTAAAACATTTCAATAAATAATTGTCCTGAGATTTGTTACAGAAAAAACCTTTTTTGGTGCCAATCTGGTGTACAGTCCCTTAGATAAATGCATATAAAATATTATTGTTTTTGAAAACGTATTTATTAAATTACTGATGAAAATGGATTTGTGATTTTGTAAGTATGGCTGCCAGGTATTAAGTATGACTCCTGGTCATTCTTTTTCCCTGATTGAGATACCTGCTCTCCTGTTTAAAGTTAAAATCATTAGCGAGCTTCAGCTTCCTGTTTAATATTTTGATATTTGCCGGCGATAATATACTCACACAATTTCTACACTAAAATCACATTTTATGCAAATAACAAAGGTCTTAAACATAAATCATGTTCAGTATGGACATAATATTAATTGATGTTAATCTCATCTCGCAATTACCTCTTCAATTCTATGCATCATCAAAATCAGTCGCGACACCTACTTTACCATTCAAACAATCTCTCAGCATTTACAGTGCCTTAATACATTTTGACGTAAACTTTAATTCAAAATCTTGTGAAAGGATTTGACCTAAGAAGACCCTTGTTGACACTGGTCTTAGATTTTATGTTTACCCATTTTCTGACAGTATTTACGCTGTTTAATTTATGAACACATTATCTCCATGGACAGTGATGTAGAAATCTATCATTTGAACCTCCGAAGATTATCATGACAAACTGTTTCAGATCTTGGACGATGGTGTTCGGAAACTAGCGGTGCTGGTGTTCGAGGCTAGCTCTCGCAACCAGCTTTCATAAAAGTAGTCATGCATGCACGAGATGTGTCTTCTCTTCTGTCTATTTATATTGGTTCTCAGAGCCACCATTTTACTTGCGTGTATGATCGCGCATTTAACGAGAACTATCCAATCGACTTTCATTGCTACAACCCAAACTTCTTTTCTCTCATTCACACTCTTATTGTTTTATATTTGCAGGCGATTTAATCCTGATCTCATAGAAATAAGAATGCGTAATCATTTCTTTCACGAAACCGTCAGTGTAATTGATCAATTTTGGCTGAGCATCAGACGTGAAGTCCCATTCCATAACACGGGTTTGTCACTTTTGTGTTTTAAGCGTCTTTATATAGGCTGTCGTGAGCTCCTGTTTAAGGATTGTAAAATTGAAATTTTGGTACTTTTAAAAAAAAAATGGTTTTTAAATAGACATATCATACGATGAAATACAATTTTTTAATTGTGTCTGTCGAGGAATTGTATAGACAGGCAGTTTATAAATTGGTCTATTATGGACTGACTTATTGTGAGTGAACATGCAAAAATGCGACTATTTTGGTTTATAAAGCACATTAAATTCCAACAAAGCATCGCTCATACTTTGAAATTTCGGACGCCCACGTTGCTGGGTAGTTTACTGCTTACTTTGACATTTAAACTCTAAGCAGAGGCTAATTCCATTTGTGATACAATATTCGCTGCCGCTTCGTTATGATAATAGTCACGTTACAGAGTTCATGATATTGAAATGTTATTTTCTAGTAAACATTATATTTTTTACTTTTGGAGATGAAATATACTCTTCATTAAACAGTTAAAGAAACAGGAAAGCCATGTAATGAAATAAACGTTCTTTAAAATGTTACTCAGCTGAAATTCAGCTTTGTTTTTACGTGGTGGCAGAGATCTTTTTCTGAGATCACCGTGTAAGGGATTGTTTACAATTAATTTATTTATTCGCAGCACAGTGGATATAACACTGGACAGCAATTTTGGGGACACCGGTTCAAACCCGGTCTCCGACTCGATTCCTTTTTACATTTTGGTAGTTGTTTTTACAATTATGATATCAAAGAGTAAAACATTTCAATAAATAATTGTCCTGAGATTCGTTACAGAAAAAAACTTTTTTGGTGCCAATCTGGTGTACAGTCCCTTAAATAAATGCATATAAAATATTATTGTTTTTGAAAACGTTTTTATTAAATTTCTGATGAAAATGGATTTTTTATTTTGTAAGTATGGCTGCCAGGTATTAAGTATGACTCCTGGTCATTCTTTTTCCCTGATTGAGATACCTGCTCTCCTGTTTAAAGTTAAAATCATTAGCGAGCTTCAGCTTCCTGTTTAATATTTTGATATTTGCCGGCGATAATATACTCACACAATTTCTACACTAAAACCACATTTTATGCAAATAACAAAGTTCTTAAACATAAGTCATGTTCAGTATGGACATAATATTAATTGATGTTAATCTCATCTCGCAATTACCTCTTCAATTCTATGCATCTATTATGCCCCACATTTTTGCTACATAAATTAAATATAAATTTATGTAAAAATGATAATTGGAATTACAAATATTTATTTTTATGTGGATAATATGTGTATGTTGTTATATAACTCAGAATTACTTATTTAGATATAGTTTAAGAATAACTATTATGACTAAAAACTCCTTTTCAAACTTTGCATGTCTATAAATCATGTAAACATATTAATGCCTGCAGCCTGTATAATATTTTTGGCAGTTAATAAATATCTTTTTAGATTCTTAACTTGTTTTTAAGTTTAATAATTTGGCCACCTTAGGCTAAGTGGTTTCCTTTAATTACCTTAATTTATGTCAACCTATCATATATTTTTCTTCAAAACAGTAGCACAATCCCTCAGGCTACTCAGCTTCAATTTTAGAATTTTTGTACTGACAAGTTAATGATTTAATGATGCTTATCAAATCTGAGATCTGTATCATATTGTTAAAAACTTAGTATTTAAGATGAAGCCTGTGTCCTGAAAATCATAAAGGACTTGATTTTCAAACAAACTTCATCTTCATTACTCAGGTATGTTGTCATTATTTTTATATATTACTTTTTGTGTTTAACTCAATTTATTTTATCAAAGTACTTTTAAATATAAAAGTTTTAATATTTTGTGAATTTATTGTTAAAACATTTAGAAGTTATATTCATATAATAAGAAGTTTGAATTATGTGGAAATTATGTTATTCAATTATTTGTCTTAAAATATGAACTCACTTAGAAATGTACAAATGTTATTTCTGTTTGCAAGTATTTATAAAGTTCATTTTATTAAAGTTATTAAACAAACAATTATTAAATTAAACTAATTGTAATATGAAATGTTGTCAAGCAGTTAACCTTTCACATGCATTTTTAAAAGCGAGTTGTATGCTAATTTCCCCAAATTAGTTTAAGTATTTGTGACATCTTTTGTACTTTGTGTTTATTGATATATATATATATATGTGTGTGTTTGCTTTCAAAAAGAAAGGACTTGATTTTCAAACAAACTTCATCTTCATTATTCAGCTCAGTCAGTGAAGCTCCCATTTTCGGGAACAATCTCCTCAACGACCCGACAACTCCCGCAACCTCCTATATGGCGCTCTCGCCAGCCGCACTAAGCTCGTCCCGACCGGCATAAAACATCATCAAGATCAGTCGCGACACCTACTTTACCATTCAAACAATCTCTCAGCATTTACAGTGCCTTAATACATTTTGACGTAAACTTTAATTCAAAATCTTGTGGAAGGATTTGACGTAAGAAGACCCTTGTTGACACTGGTCTTAGATTTTATGTTTACCCATTTTCTGACAGTATTTACGCTGTTTAATTTATGAACACATTATCTCCACGGACAGTGATGTAGAAATCTATCATTTGAACCTCCGATAATTATCATCACACACTGTTTCAGATCTTGGACGATGGTGTTCGGAAACTAGCGGTGCTGGTGTTCGAGGCTATCTCTCGCAACCAGCTTTCATAAAAGTAGTCATGCATGCACGAGATGTGTCTTCTCTTCTGTCTATTTATATTGGTTCTCAGAGCCACCATTTTACATGCGTGTATGATCGCGTATTTAACGAGAATTATCCAATCGACTTTCATTGCTACAACCCAAACTTCTTTTCTCTCATTCACACTCTTATTTTTTTATATTTGCAGGCGATTTAATCCTGATCTCATAGAAATAAGAATGCGTAATCATTTCTTTCACGAAACCGTCAGTGTAAATGATCAATTTTGGCTGAGCATCAGACGTGAAGTCCCATTCCATAACACGGGTTTGTCACTTTTGTGTTTTAAGCGTCTTTATATAGGCTGTCGTGAGCTCCTGTTTAAGGATTGTAAAATTGAAATTTTGGTACTTTTTTAAAAAAATAATTGGTTTTTAAATAGACATATCATACGATGAAATACAATATTCAATTGTGTCTGTCGAGGAATTGTATAGACAGGCAGTTTATAAATTGGTCTATTATGGACTGACTTATTGTGAGTGAACATGCAAAAATGAGACTATTTTGGTTTATAAAGCACATTAAATTCCAACAAAGCATCGCTCATACTTTGAAATTTCGGACGCCCACGTTGCTGGGTAGTTTACTGCTTACTTTGATATTTAAACTCTAAGCAGAGGCTAATTCCATTTGTGATACAATATTCGCTGCCGCTTCGTTATGATAATAGTCACGTTACAGAATTCATGATATTGAAATGTTATTTCTAGTAAACATTATTTTTTACTTTTGGAGATGAAATATACACTTCATTAAACAGTTAAAGAAACAGGAAAGCAATGTAATGAAATAAACGTTCTTTAAAATGTTACTCAGCTGAAATTCAGCTTTGTTTTTACGTGGTGGCAGAGATCTTTTCTGAGATCACCGTGTAAGGGATTGTTTACAATTAATTTATTTATTCGCAGCACAGTGGATATAACACTTGACAGCAATTTTGGGGACACCGGTTCAAACCCGGTCTCCGACTCGATTCCTTTTTACATTTTGGTAGTTGTTTTTACAATTATGATATCAAAGAGTAAAACATTTCAATAAATAATTGTCCTGAGATTCGTTACAGAAAAAAACTTTTTTGGTGCCAATCTGGTGTACAGTCCCTTAAATAAATGCATATAAAATATTATTGTTTTTGAAAACGTATTTATTAAATTTCTGATGAAAATGGATTTGTGATTTTGTAAGTATGGCTGCCAGGTATTAAGTATGACTCCTGGTCATTCGTTTTCCCTGATTGAGATACCTGCTCTCCTGTTTAAAGTTAAAATCATTAGCGAGCTTCAGCTTCCTGTTTAATATTTTGATATTTGCCGGCGATAATATACTCACACAATTTCTACACTAAAACCACATTTTATGCAAATAACAAAGTTCTTAAACATAAGTCATGTTCAGTATGGACATAATATTAATTGATGTTAATCTCATCTCGCAATTACCTCTTCAATTTTATGCATCATCAAAATCAGTCGCGACACCTTCTTTACCATTCAAACAATCTCTCAGCATTTACAGTGCCTTAATACATTTTGACGTAAACTTTAATTCAAAATCTTGTGGAAGGATTTGACCTAAGAATACTCTTGTTGACACTGGTCTTAGATTTTATGTTTACCCATTTTCTGACAGTATTTACGCTGTTTAATTTATGAACACATTATCTCCATGGACAGTGATGTAGAAATCTATCATTTGAACCTCCGAAGATTATCATGACAAACTGTTTCAGATCTTGGACGATGGTGTTCGGAAACTAGCGGTGCTGGTGTTCGAGGCTAGCTCTCGCAACCAGCTTTCATAAAAGTAGTCATGCATGCACGAGATGTGTCTTCTCTTCTGTCTATTTATATTGGTTCTCAGAGCCACCATTTTACATGCGTGTATGATCGCGCATTTAACGAGAACTATCCGATCGACTTTCATTGCTACAACCCAAACTTCTTTTCTCTCATTCACACTCTTATTGTTTTATATTTGCAGGCGATTTAATCCTGATCTCATAGAAATAAGAATGCATAATCATTTCTTTCACGAAACCGTCAGTGTAAATGATCAATTTTGGCTGAGCATCAGACGTGAAGTCCCATTCCATAACACGGGTTTTTCACTTTTGTGTTTTAAGCGTCTTTATATAGGCTGTCGTGAGCTCCTGTTTAAGGATTGTAAAATTGAAATTTTGGTACTTTTTTAAAAAAATAATTGGTTTTTAAATAGACATATCATACGATGAAATACAATTTTTCAATTGTGTCTGTCGAGGAATTGTATAGACACGCAGTTTATAAATTGGTCTATTATGGACTGACTTATTGTGAGTGAACATGCAAAAATGAGACTATTTTGGTTTATAAAGCACATTAAATTCCAACAAAGCATCGCTCATACTTTGAAATTTCGGACGCCCACGTTGCTGGGTAGTTTACTGCTTACTTTGATATTTAAACTCTAAGCAGAGGCTAATTCCATTTGTGATACAATATTCGCTGCCGCTTCGTTATGATAATAGTCACGTTACAGAGTTCATGATATTGAAATGTTATTTTCTAGTTAACATTATTTTTTACTTTTGGAGATGAAATATACACTTCATTAAACAGTTAAAGAAACAGGAAAGCAATGTAATGAAATAAACGTTCTTTAAAATGTTACTCAGCTGAAATTCAGCTTTGTTTTTACGTGGTGGCAGAGATCTTTTCTGAGATCACGGTGTAAGGGATTGTTTACAATTAATTTATTTATTCGCAGCACAGTGGATATAACACTGGACAGCAATTTTGGGGACACCGGTTCAAACCCGGTCTCCGACTCGATTCCTTTTTACATTTTGGTAGTTGTTTTTACAATTATGATATCAAAGAGTAAAACATTTCAATAAATAATTGTCCTGAGATTCGTTACAGAAAAAAAACTTTTTTGGTGCCAATCTGGTGTACAGTCCCTTAAATAAATGCATATAAGATATTATTGTTTTTGAAAACGTATTTATTAAATTTCTGATGAAAATGGATTTGTGATTTTGTAAGTATGGCTGCCAGGTATTAAGTATGACTCCTGGTCATTCTTTTTCCCTGATTGAGATACCTGCTCTCCTGTTTAAAGTTAAAATCATTAGCGAGCTTCAGCTTCCTGTTTAATATTTTGATATTTGCCGGCGATAATATACTCACACAATTTCTACACTAAAACCACATTTTATGCAAATAAATAAGTTCTTAAACATAAGTCATGTTCAGTATGGACATAATATTAATTGATGTTAATCTCATCTCGCAATTACCTCTTCAATTCTATGCATCATCAAAATCAGTCGCGACACCTACTTTACCATTCAAACAATCTCTCAGCATTTACAGTGCCTTAATACATTTTGACGTAAACTTTAATTCAAAATCTTGTGGAAGGATTTGACCTAAGAATACTCTTGTTGACACTGGTCTTAGATTTTATGTTTACCCATTTTCTGACAGTATTTACGCTGTTTAATTTATGAACACATTATCTCCATGGACAGTGATGTAGAAATCTATCATTTGAACCTCCGAAGATTATCATGACAAACTGTTTCAGATCTTGGACGATGGTGTTCGGAAACTAGCGGTGCTGGTGTTCGAGGCTAGCTCTCGCAACCAGCTTTCATAAAACTAGTCATGCATGCACGAGATATGTCTTCTCTTCTGTCTATATATATTGGTTCTCAGAGCCACCATTTTACTTGCGTGTATGATCGCGCATTTAACGAGAACTATCCAATCGACTTTCATTGCTACAACCCAAACTTCTTTTCTCTCATTCACACTCTTATTGTTTTATATTTGCAGGCGATTTAATCCTGATCTCATAGAAATAAGAATGCGTAATTATCTCTTTCACGAAACCGTCAGTGTAAATGATCAATTTTGGCTGAGCATCAGACGTGAAGTCCCATTCCATAACATGGGTTTGTCACTTTTGTGTTTTAAGCGTCTTTATATAGGCTGTCGTGAGCTCCTGTTTAAGGATTGTAAAATTGGAATTTTGGTACTTTTTAACAAAAAAAATGGTTTTTAAATAGACATATCATACGATGAAATACAATTTTTCAATTGTGTCTGTCGAGGAATTGTATAGACAGGCAGTTTATAAATTGGTCTATTATGGACTGACTTATTGTGAGTGAACATGCAAAAATGCGACTATTTTGGTTTATAAAGCACATTAAATTCCAACAAAGCATCGCTCATACTTTGAAATTTCGGACGCCCACGTTGCTGGGTAGTTTACTGCTTACTTTGACATTTAAACTCTAAGCAGAGGCTAATTCCATTTGTGATACAATATTCGCTGCCGCTTCGTTATGATAATAGTCACGTTACAGAGTTCATGATATTGAAATGTTATTTTCTAGTAAACATTATTTTTTACTTTTGGAGATGAAATATACACTTCATTAAACAGTTAAAGAAACAGGAAAGCCATGTAATGAAATAAACGTTCTTTAAAATGTTACTCAGCTGAAATTCAGCTTTGTTTTTACGTGGTGGCAGAGATCTTTTCTGAGATCACGGTGTAAGGGATTGGCAAACATTGGTGATATATATGTCTGTATTGGTCTTGTTAAACCGTCAAAGCGCTATTTATGGAATGAAAAGCCCATTTTCAACGCTAACCAGAGTATTTAGTTTTCTTCACGGATAAGAAAATAAATCACGAATTTAATAAGTTTTATGAAAGATTGTTAATATCATATTTATGATCGTTAATATGGTAAAGCATACAACTGTATCATGTCACGGCATCTACATTTACGACATATTTGCTTCATCAATAATTGCTCATGTTTAACCCATTTAAACAAAACACAGATTAACACATTCATTTTCTTTAGCGTTTGTCACTGATTAGTAGACTCTCAGTGAGATAATAAATATATTAATATCATTCCTTTTAACATTAAGATTTGTTACTGGGTCATCAAACCTATGTCACAGACCCCATAAACTCAGCAGTATAAAATAAAGTAACGAGGGTTTGATAAACCAAATGGATCCAATCGCTGTTTACCCGTTTTAATAACAGTAAGATATAAACACTTTTTTAGTAAATAAAACAACACATATGAACAAGTTCGCAAACTGGTCATGTATCCAACTGTGCTGAGTTACTAATCATGCTACCAACTGCCCATATAGAGTCAAATGTACGAGGCAATCCATCTGAACTACTATGCAAGCTTGTCACATTTAGTCATGTACAGTGTGGTACGGTATTGGACACTCTTCTACAGGAAAGGTGTTAATGTCTACATTTGGTCGTCGAAAAGTTGAATGCAGATGCTGTTAGAGTATGCTCAACCTAAGCATATCTTAAAGATGCCGAACGCACAGTGTTGTTACAATATGCCAAGCATGCACACGTTACAAATTCATATTGTAAGTGTACCAAGATATTGGTAGTACTTTCATAGCTTTCACATTTATTGCCAATCTTGACACCAACAGCGACACACACCTGAAATATCTGGAAAATGGACGTTTTTTTAGAACAAGGGCAACGCAAACGGATACCACAGCTCAACAAATACAATTCGTGAATGCACATGCCTGTATCGTGTCTTGCAGCAGTTGTACTAAATTTTATCAAGTATCTTGAAAAATGTTTGATTTTCAGCCAATATTAAAGGTTTTGAACGCCAACGACAACACCGACGCCATAGACGCAACTGCCGACAAAACGACACCAAGTCGACTACAATTCCTCGACAATGGACGTTTTTTAGAACAAGGGCAACGCAAACGGATACCACAGCTCAACAAATACAATTCGTGAAAGCACATGCCTGTATCGTGTCTTGCAGCAGTTGTACTAAATTTTATCAAGTATTTTGAAATATGTTTGATTTTCAGCCAATATTAAAGGTTTTGAACGCCAACGACAACACCGACGCCATAGACGCAACTGCCGACAAAACGACACCAAGTCGACTACAGCACTGAAATTGTTATTCTGCCTAGACGGTCGCGTGCTAGCGCTTCTTTCTAAAGAATGGCAACTAAATCCAATATTTTAAAGCTGAATATCAAGACTGATGGTGTATTGCACGCATCACATTAGTAATTGAAACAGCGGATATAGTGTTATTTTATCAAAGTATGGTACAGAGTTAATCGCATTGCATGTACGCTCTAGATGTTAGATGGGGAACACATGGTACTAATAATTTCCGTTTGAATGTGCTATGACTTCGCATTTATAACAATTTGGGATATGCATTGTTTCTGGCATATCATAATAACATATTGAAATTATTTGTACTTATTCACAAGGATGCGTGTGTTTGGCCACACACCATGTGTCAAATGAGAGCGATGATCGATACACAAATTAACGGAAAGCCTTGCCCAATAGGTTGAATTGCAAAGGAGACATTGAACTGAAATAACCAGGTGGCTATGACGTACGAGAGTTTATGTCGGACACAGGTATATTTCAACTGAAATATGTGTATCAAGTATCTCTTTTAGATGTAAATAATGCTGAATATTTTGCTCCCATGCATTCATATTGCTCAAATTATAAAAGGCAAACACACAATAACACTTTGCCGTTGACTCGCAAATATAACATCAGAAAGTAGCATACCTCTCCTCTTAACGAAATACTTAAGTGACATTGGTATTGAACATTGTTAAAGAACAAAAACTTTTCCAATTTAGTACTTTGGCGTTTTATTTTACAAAATTACTCGCAAGCATACTCTATGTTTAGCACGTGTGAGTGCTAATCCCATACATTATAATGTTCAATGAGGCAACCGAATCATACTTTGAAAGTTTCGCAAAAGTTAGTACAACGTTAAACAAAAGAAAAAGGCTGCTTAAATACGTAGAAATACTTTTTTGTATCATTCTCTCTATCACTTGTATTTCAAATCTTACGTTTTACTGAATATTTTCAAAATATTCAAAATAAAAATCAGGGAAAAGAAGGTTATGTATAAAATCGAATTTAACTTCCTTGACATTCAACCAAATGATAGTCCAGACATAAATTTCGGAAGAAAAGGGTTCAGAGTTTTAAAACATGCCCCTATCTTATCAGAATCTTGATAAAAACGGTTGAAAAAAAGAGATATTTATTTAAGGTTTTATGTTTGTTTTAAGACCTTTGAATCTTATTTTTATATACCAAAATATCAATAAACTAGAATTTGTACTTTCAAGAGCTATTATTACTTTTAAACGAATATGTTTAGCGCTAGTAAACGGCACAATCATAATAGGCTGTCAAGTATTATAAATTAAAATAATTGGAATATACAGGAACAAGCCCAGTAGCCTGACATTCAAACAATATTCTTAACATCCAACATCATCTAAGCAACAAACAGTGAAAACATTATATATTTACCACGTTCAAAGGCAACTCCGCTTGTTAACTTTTCGCCATTAGTCATGATTTGTACTGTAAAGTAATATAACCTTAATGTTACTTCCTGTTTAAAACGGCCTTATCCTTCAAACGAAGTATAAGACAGTTATGGTGAATAACAAAATCTTGTTTTCGTTCAAGAAATGTGTTGTTTGATTATGGTCTTTATCTGATAATAAGTATCTGTTAAATGCTATGTCTCTCTTGTTAAAGAAGGTTTCCGATTTTCTGATTAACAATATCTAGATATTCTGTTGTTGTTTTTTTGGTCGCAAATCACAAATGAGGTGCAGTTCAGACGTCTCTAATTGAAGGTTAGATTTAGATGTATCGCCATTCGCTAAAATTTGTATATATACAATTTCCTGGGAAATGACCCGGGTTGTATGGAATATACTGCATGATTAGACGAATACTCTTAATAAATCGGAAACTTTCATTGATGTTAAAAGGTAGACATGTAGATATCAAGTTATGCTTTTACTGTAAAAAACTATATTGCTAAAAACCTCTCGAAGGGCATATTTTGTGCGACACTTTGATGGTCAAAGTTTTCCAATGGTATAAGGATCAATGTGACCTCCGCTAGTTACAGTTTGCATGCAGACTATTTTCGTGCATATAACTACAAAGGCAACTGATGGAGTAATACTTTAATTCTGAGACAACCTTGATATTTATATTCTGAAGAGGTAACATCTAGAACGAAATATTACTATGACATTTCATTCCAATGCATACAACCACAAAAACACAGTATAAGGCATCACCAGAAACATAATAAAACAAAATGTATCCGGTTTTCCCGCTTACCCTTATTTTTTGCAGTTAACACCATTTTCTGAACAGCTAAGACTTTTGTTCTATATTTCTCCCACCTCAGATAAGTAGATCCAATAATTTAACCATGCTCCAAATTCTTATCTTGCCAACGGGCGAAGATAAAATGCCCGTATGGAACTCCTTTTTAATGGTCACAACATTGTAATTACCTCCCTTGTTGAAGACATGCCGTCTGTAGCATCATAGAAACCTTGTCTTGTGGCAATATTAAGAATGCTAATTAACTATTTCTCGCTTCAAATGTCGCCATAAAAAAGTTTTCACGCACCTTTCAAGAAATAATGCTCCACTCCGATCAGGACTATTTTAAGACCGATTTGACTATAAACATAATCTGAATCAATGCGCGCATATCCATGACAACCACGAATTATCGAATATCCATACGCATATTTTATACAACGCACTAAAGAGTTCCAGCAAAAAATACATTTTTACTTAATTTTGTTTAACTGAGGTGGGAGAAAAAGTATCTACCATATCGCTCGTGTAAGATAGGTTCATCCCGACCCTCGTGCAGGGTGTTTTGCGGAAACTCGGTAAACCTCGTTTCCGCAAAACACCCTACGCTCGGGTCGGGATGAACCTATCTTACACTCTCGATCAAGGAAGATACTTATAACCTCCTTCATTTTATAAATTTATTGCTGAAACAACATAAGCAATAAAAGCAGAAAAGGCATGTACTTGCTGAGATTGCGCTTTTAGTGTTTGAAATAGCAGTAGTTTAAAACCTCTCAGCAGTTTTGTCACTTGAAACACATACGATTGAAACTTAACGTGAATCTGTGGGATTTGTGAGCATTTTACTCTTAAACAAAAACTAGTAAATGTTTCATTTCGGATATGCTTTCAAGTTCGGAACAACGGAAATTTAGATGATTTTTAATTTAAACTCAATCTACTATATATATTAAATTTAATTAAATTGAATTGAATACAATCGAAATATGTAAACGTAAACATTCAATTATAAGTATACATCATTTAATACTTTACTTCATGTTGCCAAGTTATTACATAACTTTACTTACTTGAGAACGGTACGGAATTGTTTGAGAACCAAGCTGCGATTTATGCTTTTAACATTTATACAGAGCATTTTATGTCGGTTCGAATGATGCATTGTATCGATTCAATGATTATAACGTATTATGTTCCTGTGGTATCCTAGGATAAAACATTTAAACAGACTCTCGTTCAGAATACTTTACGGACACTCGGTAAAGCTCGTCTTAGTAAAATATCCTACGTTTGGAACTATAGACTACTTGATAAACTCCCTATGTAATCTATAGCGAATTTGACTGGTCCGAAATGCACGTTTTCATGGCGGCTATACCTATTCCAACCACTAATCTGTGTAGTTTCATGTTTCACAGAATATAACCCTTTATAATGGAACTCATATTCGTCCAACGGTGGTATTACGAATACAGGTGATTGTAACATGACGGGATTACAAATAACAACAATACGTTAAAGACTTAAGGAATATTTCCAACGATTGCTCAAATATATGCAGCCCGTGTTTAGTCGTAATTTTAATAAACTTCACAAAAGGCAACACATCTGTTTATGTTTTCAACTTTGTGTTTATTTTTAATACTGGCATTATTTCAATTCACTCAACTATGTAGCAAACTTATAATTTGGCATTAACATCAACTACAATTGCGGCTAAAAACATCTAAGACCTATATTAAAACTGCCTACAGGCTGTTGCGTAGGAAATCGTATTGAAATAATAAAATAGTCCTTTCCATTGTCCTTATGGAGTTCAAGTCACGATCACCCACGAAAGGCCAGTAAAATATAGGCCCCAAAAAGGTTATACCAGATTGAGAAACGACTGCACTTAGATTGCGCTCGATTTGAGAAATAAATGGCATCCGTAATGCAGCACGACGACGGCTTTGAACAGATAATATATAGTGAATATTTTTTCGCGATCGAAGGACTCATAAAGATTCACGCCGATACCGTTACGATTGTATTAATGCTCTGTCAATAATAACTATGGCTTTCTCAATCAATCGGTTGGTGAATCGAACCTTGGACCCCGTTTAAATCCTACACTACTTAAAAGTGCTCAGATACACCATAATCAGTGCGATAAATATCCGTATTCTTATTGAAACGCAGTTTTCGGTAAAAACGCAGTTACGCCTTATTTAAACGGGGTCAATTTAATGAGTGCATGTTTGAAAATATCCATTAACATTAATAGCTTAAAGACTTTTACACGTTCTTGTCGAATTGGCATCTGCGATTAAAAACTAGCCTTATGCGTAACCTTCAGACCTCTTAAAAGCTTAGTGGACAACACTTTTAAAGTTCACTTCAGAAAAGCTAGACATAATGTCTAGTTTCTGCGAAGTTGAAATAAGTGTAATTCTGTATAGAAGCCTGGACAAATTCGTCCATGATCGATGTTCGGCGATTAGAAACAACAATAGCTTACGAGGTTAGCAGCGTGGAAATATATCAGTCAGGACATAAACCGGAATTGCGATAACGCTAAGGTGGGCTTTTGTCATGGACAGATGGATTGCTGAAGAGTTGAAATGCGTAGAACTTTCAAATACAATAACATAAAGCCCGAGGAAAGCATTTCTTATTTGTCTACGGAACAAACCTGACTGGCGCAAGGAGGAAACACAGACCAACTCTATTTTAAAAGTAACAATACAGTTCAGAGTATCTGATGGAATGTTTTATAGTAATAATGCAGGTATTGTGTGCACTTTTGAAAAACCCACACAGTCTGCCTTAAGAAAAAAAAAGGTTTTAAATACGGTAATCATAGAGTTTCATCATGGATAACACCATTGTTCTAACCCTGAAAATACTCGAAGAAAACATTACTAAAATAAAACTTCAAAATATATTTGCTAAAATCTTCCTAAAGAATATATTGAGAAAGTGACATCATACGCTGAAACACTCGAATTAACCAAAGGTAAACTACAAATTGAAGAAATGTTGTTGAATTAAACGTAGGTAATACAATATTACTATCCTAATAATGGTCCACCATGTATGAGAGACATTCATTCATTTTAATCAAGGGAGAAAAAATGAACACACAGACAAATATCTGTTACTGTAGGACTTGGCTCAACGTTAAAATCGTGGCATCAGCAAAATATGAGACAGGAAAATGAAACGCATAAAAATAGCCGTATATTCTTCATTTGGACAATTTGGATGGAGTAGTTACATTTATCAATGCATATTTAATTTACCATTCAAACATATGGAAAGGCCAACTTGGTGTTATAGTTTCATTGTGTTTCAGTTAATTGGCACTATCATCAAATATATGCCTTTAGCCATACACAAATATTATAATATATGCACAGATGGCCACACAAAAGAACAAAAAATAAATACATTTGTAATTGACGAGAATATACAAAATACACAATTGTCTCTAAATCCGAAACTGAGCATCATTTTCACACCAATTGTTAAGTCGATTTCACAATGCTTACGAGAATTTGGTTAGCCATAATGATCACAAGTGTTTTGCCTCGGTTATTAGGGATTACCTTTACCACCCTTTTCATGAACACGAACAATTATACCCCTTGTCCATGAATCGGGATACACCCCTCTGACAAAAATGTAGTTGCAAGATATGGCGAAACAAAATCTTTGCAGTCAATACAAAAGTCAATACAAAAATCTTCAGCATTTCGTCTTAAATCAGGATGTTTCTGTCTTGACAAAAATTATTTTAATTGTTTCATCAAAATTAGTCGAACAATCGAAACAATCAATAATGATACTATCAGCTAAACCTTGATTAAGATGTTCTCGAAAACAGTTATCATTTGGCGTAGAAGCCACATTCTTAAAATGATTTCCCAAAACATTTACATGGTTGACATTTGGTTTAAATTTATTTTACTTCTTATTAAACTTCCAAAACTTGCGATAGTTTTTTTCTTTACTGTAATATTTATGTACGTTTGGGAGAAAAATATTTGTTCCTAGCTTGCAAAAATAAAAACCGCTTAAAGATGCACTCTTATTCCTATGTAAGATTTACAACAATTAAAACTTTTGTTTTTATATTTCAAAATGGATGAATAAATGTCGAGCAATGGTTCTCATGAAGGATACCTAGTTGAATTTGAAAGAAGTGAGCGTAAAACATGGTATTTCTGCCTAATAAAACTATAGTAAACCACAGTAAATCTTTTAGCATTCACCAATCATTTAATATTTCTGCGCTTTCTGCTATTAAAACCACGGTTACAATATTGTTATCAGTAATTAATATTTTCCATAGAATGCATTATTAAGTAAGTAGTTTAAGGTGTATCAGTCCAAATTTATGTTTGTTATACATGTGTATGTATTGATTTTTGAATAAGAGTGTCACTTTAACATAAATTTGGTCAGAATAAAATGTTCCCTTACAGCGAAAGAAACTATCTTTTGATATTTTACACTCAGCGTTCAAGGAGCTTGATATTTTCATTCTGGCTGTTTTTTTCTTTGCAGTAAATGTTTTGCCATGTAATTGATAGAAATATTATAAATAACATCTGATAAATTATTTATGCAATAATTTAAATCCGTAAATTAATGACTGAATAATATTATAAAAAAACTTTTTTTTTGCAATTAATTATTTTGTCAACATTTTCACGGTCTCTAGCACGCGATGGATTATTAAAAGTCATTTTAAATTCAATAGGACAATGGTACGAAAATTCGGTCATATCATAAACTTGCAATAAGCTCACACATACTCTATAACGCTAGTACAAAAACTATTTCTGCACAATATATAGCAAGTGAGAGCCTGGCTCTAAACGCCCATTTAAAATACAGACACTGCACTCTTTGCATAAGTTTAACAACTTATTACCGAATGTTATTATAAAATGAAATACGTTTCGGTAAAATATTTACATCACAGTTATCCAACGGTAAATTAGCAAAACGATGTAAATCAATATACTCAACAAGGTCTGATCTACGACCAACGAGTATCAAGGTCACAATGACATCACTGCCTGATTATTTATTTTAAGCTATGAATTGTGTTCAAAGAAATGGAATTCAAATAACGAAGAGTGATTCCCTCGGAGGCATATAGCAATGAATAAAATATAGATCATTGTCTGTACCAGCAAAAGATTCATTTAACTTATGCAAATACAACCTGATTCATCCGCGGCAACTGGTTAAATGTGACCCGAAAACCTTTCGTTATATAATATAACAAGACCGCCGCTCGAGCACTTTGCTTTCGTATTAAATTTTGGTCTCGGACAAGAGAGGTTTTCAAACTTTTAAGCCCTGAAGCCTAACATTTAACCAATAGTTTATACATCCTGCACGTCCTTAACAAGTGACAATGGGAATATTTATATCACCCTCACCCTCTTTCCAGGAAACTCCGCATTTTGTTAACTTTTCACCATTAATCATTATTTGCTATGTAAAGTAATATAACTTTAAATGTCACTTCCTCTTCAGGAAGGTGTTTGTATTATTTGTTGAATGAATTAAATGTGTCTTCTTTGTATGGGATTTCTAATTTTCTGTTCAATATTTTCTTAACATACCTGTTTTGCATTGTAGAAAAATGTATATTATGAGGAGCAGTACAAAAATACTGTGAAGAACCGTGAATTTAGTTTGATTGCAATTCACTTGAAGTTGAATTCATCCTGTGGTGTTTGAAATGACTCGGGGTATATGGAATACTTCGCATAATGAGGAGACCGTCATCGATTTGAAGAAGTAAACATGAAGCAATGCATTGAACTGTAACAACAATGTGGCGGATCCGTGGTCTTGTGGTTACACACTTGACTGACAATCCAGACGTTGCAGGTTCCGGGAGTTACGTTAAAAAACAGGGTAGCGTTAACCAGAGTTCCATTCTGACTGTGCAATAGGCTCCAAAAAACTAACATGACTAACAATCTATTTGGAGCACTCGCCGAATGGGCCTTGCCCGAGTTTGAGTATAAATAAACTCGCACACTGTAAAAACAGTATTTATTAAAGTCCCGGTTCCATTTTATAATTGCATAGTGTTTGCTAAATATGTTTACCTGTAATAAGCATGAGTATTTTAATAAAAAAATAAAAATAAAAAATGTTTGTTTCCGGTTTCTCGACATTCCCACAGTTTTGCATCTAGTGCTGCTTATTGTTTTGCAAGGATGTCTCCTTTTGGGAGAACTTTTCGGTAGTTTCTTGCATGGGACAGACGAGTTTATGTTTCGATACAAACAACAGTCTAGTCAAACGATATAATTTCACGTGAATATGTCGTATTTGGAAGCATATATGCACAATGTATGTCGAATTTCGGTCATCTTTGTATAAAATAGTTTGAATTGTCAACTTGTTCGATATCAAGTATAAATTTAACTCTTGAACGAATATTAGTAATTATACCTTTTCCAGATTTAAACTATGGACACTACATACGGAACATATATTTGATTTACGATTCAAATTTAATGGACAAAATTAATAAATGGAATTGGTTACACACAGAACCCAATAAAGAGCACACACAACTCCGAAAGAAAGACACAGAATCCCAAAATATAAACAGTACAAAATGTAATGCCAAAAGTTTGAATTTGAACGTGATTGGACTGGAAAAGACCGATGGATGTGTTGAAGAAAATACTCATACGGAAATTCAGAGAGAGAAAACACTACAAACACAAGTCCTTGTACTTGCAAATATATGTTTATCGGTAGTTAAAGTATTTATGTTTTGTTATCAATATTACCGGAGAAGGTCAATATAGAAATATCATTCGTTTCAGAAAGTCACAGCCGCCACCTTTACTTGTCGTTCGAGGTACGTCCGTTCCAATTTCAGCAGATCGCTGGATTCAACTCTAACAAGTTGTAGTGTTGTTTGGCTCTACAACACATCAAACTGACGTTATTGTAACCCAACCAAGTAAATTTCAAGCTTTATTGAAAGAAAGATATTATCTGCAATTCAACATCAATAATCCTCAATCAGGGTTCAACTAGTCCGAGAGGCATCTAATAAATTCATTTTATTAAATGTGAAAAAAGACAGTTCAGACAATATAATGTTTCTTCAGGACATAGCTCAACATGCAAACCATGCCATCATTCAAGACTCAAAATAACATCTATTTAAACGCATATATTCAGTTCTTATTTATGAAAACGATACACAAACAGTGCTATTGCTTTTACTAGTTTCTTCCATATGATTGATTAAACATGATGAGGGCAACTAGATAAAAGGAAACAATGCATTAATCTTTGTGCAAAAACCGTTTTATTGATTAACAATTGTGTAAGCACCGTTGCCTCTACACTTTTGATTCCGGACCACTTTTCAGAAATAAGTTGTGTCCCAGTTCCTGTGTATGTGATTTTATTCTGAGAAGTGGTAAAAATAAATGTTTTGATTTTAAAGAAAAAAAATAGTTTGACGTTTAGAAGTAAAAGTTTGTAGAAAAAAGTAAGTTAGTATAGAACGATGGAGGTATAAATATCGACTAATGTAATTGCAAATGATAATTGCTTCATGGAGAAATCATTTTATGCACCAATCTAATGTGATTGTGCAACACAATCTTATAAAATATTTTTATTTGCATTTTAAGACAGACTGTGTTGTATGCGTTTTATTTCAACTACTAAATTATCATAAAACAATTAATTTAGAAGACGGTATAAAGCCATCAGGGAAATGAATGCTGATGGGGTTATCAGCTTGAAATTTAGGAGTGAATTTGGGCTTAACATGCTGATTGATATCAAATCATGGGTCATGTAATGTATGTCAATTACATTGCACTTTACAAATAACACGGTGGATCACAATACACCGTATATAGAATCCCTAGTGAGACTTAAACAAAGCGATATGTCAATATTTCAGTGTAAAGATTTTACTTTATATTTCTGCTAATTAATAACTTAAAATGATGTTAATTATTGATTAAAACCATCCAAACAGTTAACATGCGATAAATCCTCAGATTTGTTTGAAAGCAGTACAATTCTTTTTTCGAAATGTAAAAGCTAGCATAAAGCTTTCACACGTGATCAATATATCTCTGACTTTTAAATGAGCTGTACAATTACATACATTTCTGAACTGTACAAATGATGTATTATCTTGAATGTTATTTATATGTCAAATTTTGTCTGTGAAAATTTGCTTAATTTTTAAATACAACCTTGATATGCTCACATTATATGGACGGGGTATAGTATTTTGTGTACTGGATATGGCCATATACTAGAACATAGTGTACTGTGGACGGTAGTTTACTGATTGTTTAATAGAAATTAGTGTATGCAGAAGCATTCAAAATACCATACAATTAGGAACTAGAGGTCTATAAAAAATAAACGTCATTAATCGAACGTGGTAAATAAGACTTTTGTTAATATAAAAGTAGTGTATGCCTAAAATAAAGACACATATGTATTGTGTTTTATTAAGGTTTCACACTCTATACATATATCGCTTGCTTTGGTAATTTTAAAACCTTGTCATTCCATACAAAAGCTTTACGGCATAGGCCGAACCACAAACTCTTGTTACTGCGTTTTCGAAACTATGAGATAACAAACATTGGCGTTTAAATATTAATTTCGAAAGAACAATCTTATGTTTTCATAAACAATTAAACACATTCACAAAACACGATATATGTTATATCTATAACTATATATATGTATTTACTGCTATGATTGCATGACCTGAGGTCGACCAAGGGGAAGCCGGTGAAAACAGTATTTTCCGAAGGTTGAAAATATTCACTGTCGACCTCAAGGCAGTCAAAATATTTTTATTGTACCGAACGACGTCAGAGGGTAACAATACGACAGAGGGTGCCTATACGGGGCGTTAGTCGTTAATATTGCCCTGGCGTTTTAACTATATATTAAATAGTAGAAAAGTATAATAATGTGTGATATTATGTTGATATTACAGCGTTGGTAGCTGACAATCACCATAAATCAGGCCGAAAGTGTTCTTACATACGCATAAAAGACAATATTAAGGTTTAAGTTCAGCGTCCGCTCGTGCCCTCTGGTTCACGAAAGAAACATATCAACTATTCTTACGTTCAGTCTTTTTCATTCCATAGCATATGCATATAAAAAAGCCTGAAAGTTATTTTTGTTTCGTAAACACAACAAAACTACTTTCAGAATATTTTTGACTTTTTTCAAAAAGATAACGGCAAATTAAATCATGTTGTTTTTACTCTGGTCATCGCAAGTTTTATTGTGCTGGTTTCGATATAATTATTAAGAAAAACCACCATCATTTGTATTTTAAAGGATAAGTGCTTGCCAATTTTGGGACATATATTTAAAACCAACGCTGGGGACGTGTAGTCTTCGAATGCCTAACACCAACAGATGTGTTATAAACTACTCTGAAAGCTTTGAACTAAGGCAATATCCTGTCATATGGAGGTGAGTAATGTTAAATAGAAAGTAACTTTATGTGATTGTACAGACAGGGGTTGAAGACATTGGCTTGCTGTAAGAACATAAAACCTTATGAATAAAATTTTCATGCTTTGATGTATGGTTGGGTTAGAACTGTAGCGAGTTGACACTTTATACGTTATTCACAAGTAATCTTTTTGCTATGTGCACATCAAAGCAGACTAATTGTTCAACAGCATTCTGAGGATACTATTCAAGCAATAAATGAACATTTTGACTTTGACCAAACGAAAAAAATAAATATTTTTATTCAATAGGCTGCATATTATCCTTCAACTTTTATGTTTAACTTTTGGCTACTGAGCTTTTTTCTGTAGGTGTTCACATAAGTTCTGACCGACTGAGTTACTGTATTATTTATTATGTGAGTACACATCAGTATATATGTGTATTTATACTGAGATACACTCAAATGCTTTATATAGAAGCAACACAAACATAGTATATAACACTGTTAGAAGTCAAGGTAAACTGATACCGAGTAATGCTCCATACTTAAGCACGACACGAACGGTAACAACGACGCCAATGCTATGATGATGACTCATCGTTTTGTCTTCGAAAAAAAGCTTACAAAACGGTTTAGCACACCAGGTCAGCGAATAAACGGAACAACGGAAATTTAATATTCATTTGATAATTAGTTTAAGGCGGATTAAATTTCGCACGTATTACATCATCACCTGTTAAACATCATATATACCATTAGTTTAATGACAGTTCAATTTATATGCTCAGGATATCAGACAATGGCATTGAATGTCTAGACATGGGAGATGAAATTACGAGAACCGTATATAAATGGCGTTTTAGTGGACCGTGTTGGAGTAATCTGGAACTGCTTTGTCACGACCTTGTCTACGTAGCATTTTCAAAAATGTAAATAAGTTTTTTTACGGATAAATAATCGGAGTGTTACGTATGACTGGTTTTGTTATGCTTTGTCAAATGGTATATATCTTAAATCATGTACCAGCCACAAACCTGTCATGCCAAAAAATTGGTTAAATAGAAGGGGATACAAAGAGTATCAAGTACAAGGCTTCTAACTGACAGCTAAACCACAACAGTGGTGCAAAGAAATTGAGCTGTCGACACTTCCGTGTTTACTTCTACACGCGTGAATATGATTTATGTTTTATTTGATAATTTAATTACACGGAAATATCTCGAAAATCGAAGATTGTGGTACCGTGTATGAACACTTTCCTTAAAGAGGCTGTCTCACGTATGATAAAATAGCGGAAAAAAAAAGAAAATTGTCGAAAACTGACATAAACTTGGCATCGATGTGTACAATGCATTGAAACTTACTAGCTGAAGTACCACATAGTTTACAATTTATTTAAGTTTAGCAGTGATTTCGTATTTTTCAATTAAAAAAGATTAATGGGTATGTCTACCAGGTAGAATTCATTCCTTATGCGTGATTGGCTACTCGGTGTTATCACGTGATATTACTGAGGTAGGTGTATGGCTTAATTATGTCACCCGATTAGAATAAGGCTTTGTAGCTCAGTGAGTAAGACGCTGGACTTCAATTTTGGCGACGCGGGTTCGAACCCGGTCTCCGTCACAATTTTTTTTTTTTTTTACATTTTGGTACTTTTTTACAATTATGATATCAAAGCGTAACACATTCTATTAGAGAATTGTCCTGAGATTCGTTACAGAAAAAAAACGTTTTTAGTGCCAATCTGTGACACAGTCCCTTTAAGGCTGGCTACGATTTTGTTTTAATATTGTGTAAAATGTGGTACCATAGCTTAACACATTTTGAAATCTACTAAAATTTCAAGTACACTTCGTTGCTTACACACACCGTAAGAACATTCTGGCGCATGCACATATAATTGTTATGTTTAGTACTTACGCTGGAACACAACAAAACTAATAAGCACTTATTCAAAAACAATATGCACATAAGAACAAAAGTGATGACACTGTTGCTCTATTTACGGCGCTTGCGAGTACGTTTTGCGCCCGAAGTAACAAACAGTAACATTAAGGTTTGACTTGTAACACATATCTTAATTTGCGAGAATAGTATTCATAGAAGCTGTATGACTTGGTAAAAGTTCTGCCCTTATAAACGCCCGTAGCATTTGCGGTAAACCTCCAAATACATCAAGATAAAAAATTGTACTATTTTCCTTATATAGTTTTGCTTCCACAAAACAAGTTTGACTATACAAGACTGTGTCTTTTAAACAATAAAGCTGAGTTCGGCTCACGTGTACACCCAGCAAACAGATTCGTAAACAGAGAGAATGCTGCAAACCAGATTTCATAAATAATATAATATGAAAAGCAGAGAATGTTTTTGGTAAAAGTTCTACTACCGTTATTTCGATGGATTGCGACTTTTATTTAAATTGTACAGTTAAGCCTTGTCGTGACTGTGAAGTCAAGAGATATTTTATTAGTTTAACAACCAAGCCGCTCCCTTCATTAGATCTGATAGTCGCGGAAAAGCTTAAACACGCGATTTATATTGTTTTAATTGGAATTTAATTTAATTTTATAGAAAACTAAAGGAAAAGCTCCCTCTCTGTTATCCACGCCTGTTTCTATGTCTTTGGCATTTACCCAGTGCCATTAAACCGGGTTTATTTTAAACGTTTTGATAATGAGCTTGTTTTTGTAGCTTTTCGCATAAATATTTCCCTTGAAATTTACTTTAATTCTCACGTAATATGACGTTGAGCCAACTTATTAGATTCAATACTGAGTATTACATTAAAAAGGAATAATTCCAAGTCAAGGTGGCGACTGAAACGCATAATAACTTAGTTTGAACTGAACGAAATAGGATAAGTTCACATCAGAAGGCAAAGTTGGAATTTAATGATGTTTATAACTTGACGGAGACTTAAGCTTGTGAAAGAGCATGCTATAGTACTTGTGTCTGTTTTTTTATTTGTTAAGCACTATCAAACAATCACCTATATTCTATTTCAAGGCCTGCACGGGGTTGCTCCAACATTGTAATGCTTAAAATATCCGTCCACATTTTAAACGTCACAATTAAGGCTGAACGCGTTCTGGTTAGTCCTTTTTGGAATAAAACCAATGTCACCAATGTAATTTGTGATGGTCGCCTTAAGTATGTCAATTTATGCATGATGTCTGATGTTTCTTTTCCCCCATATTTCAAGAGATTAAAAAGTAATTAGGTTGATACTTGAAACTATGGTTTTGAATCATTCATTACTAATGTATGCTCTCTCATGGCAGTATTGATAAGTACTGTAATTTTATTTGCTGAAACGATTTCCTTTAACGAACAAATGATAATAGAAATGAAATAAGATGGTTTCAGTCATGGAAATTGTACTGAAAATTGACAGGATGTCTGGCAGATGAATATGGCACTTATAACATCCTCGCTTCGTCAATCTGTTAACGGTTTCTTTTTAGCTTGTCAATTTCATGTTGCGCTTTTATATAAGATTTTCAAAGATGTGTTTCAAAGATCTAGTTCGGAAAGGGGAGGGGATGAAGCAGGGCGGATTGTAAAACAATATCCTATTGGATTTCAGTGAATTTCTTTAAAACCGCTTTTGTGTATATTAACATGAAACAACGGGTTATTGAGGACCACACCCGATAACAATAGTGATTTGCGCGATTGTTCCAGACGACACACGATGCTCGCAAGCAGAATATTCATCCTCTGTATTAAAAGTTTGAGCTTATACCAAGTCAAAGCACTTTTCTCTTCCAAGCTTAATACTTTATGAACATGTCTTGATATACAGTTCGAATGAATGAATATTGCCCAAGTCAAACATCCTTAAATTGCAAAATACATCACGAAGCTGGATCACATATTCGACATGGCATTCATTTTCAAAGATTCTGTTTTGGCAAATCCATAAAACAACATGTGTATGGTATCTGGAAGAGATATTTAAAAGAGATATTGATCTGAAAAACAGCTATTATATAATATTGATATAATTTAATTATAGATTATGTTTCAATCAATGTAAAAAACGTATTTCTATCATGCGCTAGCCGTGTTTGGAAAACGAAGGTAATATATATATTGAGTTATGTTTCAACTTCTTTTGTTTTACAACTATAGTAAAGAAAGTTATAGATAGATATAAATATTTCGGTAAGGATTACATGATACATAGTTCATTGAAACAACATGTTTAAATAAACAAGGCAAACATTCTGATCAAGTTTCATGAAGATAGGTCCCGATATATTGCAAAACATATAGCCTCTAATGTGTCTACAAGGGTTTTTTAAGATTTGACTCAGTGACCTCATTTTTGACCCCACATGACCTACTAGTTTCAAACTATTCCAAGATTTCATTGAGCCATTTTGATTTAGTTGCATGGAAATTAGAGCAGATGTATTGCCTCTAGAGTGTTCCCAAAATTTCAGTAAGATATGACCTAGTGACCTAGTTTTTGACCCATATGACCCACTTTTAAAACGCAGTCGACATTTAACCCAAGATAACATTCTGACCATGTTTGAACTTAATCAGACCAATCAACACCATAAAATAGTTTCGGACAATTTTTTTGAAAAATTTGACCTAGTGATCTTATTTCTTATCACTCGTGACCCAGTTTAAAATATGTCGAGTTTATCAAAGAAAACATTCTGATTGAGTTTAATGAATATAAGACCATACTTATTGCCTCTAATGTGTTTCAAAGATTTTTCTAAGATTTGACCTAGTGACCTAATTTTTGACCCCATGTGACCCACTTTTTTAAGTGGTCCATATTTCTTTACGGGGTACATCATGACTAATTTTGAACATAACTTGACCAATCATTACCATGATGGTTCTGGGCAAATTTCTAAGATTTGACCCAGTGACCTAATTTTCGATCATATGTGACCATGTTTTATTTACGACCAAGAGTTCAACAAGGAAAACATTCTGATAAAGTTTCATGAATATTTGACCATGTATAATGCCTTTAGTATGTTCAAAATATTTTTCTAAGATTTGACCTAGTGACCTAATTTTTGACCCCATGTGACCCACTTTTAAAATAGGTCGAGAAATGATCAAGGGAAACATTCTGACCAAGTTTGAACATTTTCTGATCAATGCCTACCAAGATATGGTACCGGACGGACGGAAGGACGGACGGAATGACGGACGGACGACGCCAAAACAATATCTTCGTTTCGGCGGGGGATTATTAAACATTAAATACATCGTGAGCCCAAAAACCCATCACATGAACACCAAACACCAAGGTTAACACAACAAGGAGTAACTATTAACCATTCATTGTTTATGTTAGCCATCAAACACAATAACCTGAGTACATTATACACTCTGAGAGTAATTAAAATTGCATGTATAAGTAATAAAACATTTGATAATAATGCGGAAAACGAAGTAAATGGAGAAAAGTGTCTAGTATCTATTCAGATTCATTTCAACGCCCATATAAACAGAACAACACATTTTCTAATAAATGATTCATTTTCGCTCGTCAAGTTCGAGAATTTTGGAATTCACCAATCATATCGCTCAATGTATACATATCTGAATTCATGGTATCTAGTATTTTACAAATTTTCATGTTCGTTTATTCCTTGTTCTTATTTAAGGCTTATGTGATCAGCACATTTCTATTTCTTATCTATGAGAAGCTGCTCTTAGTCATGCTGATGCTGTTCTGAATTTCATATTCAGCATTGTGTCAAAATATATTGCAATCAAAGTGAGCGAATATTGTATATGTTGAAGCCCTTGATGGTTCTCGTTACTTCTAATCTTGATGGTGTGTATAAGTTTGTATAAGGGCGTGTATTTTAGTTTGTATAAAGGTGTGTATTCTTGTTTGTATAAAGGTGTGTATTATAGTTTGTATAAAGGTTTGTGCGTATTCCAGTTTGTATAAAGGCGTGTATTCTTGTTTGTATAAAGGTGTGTATTTTAGTTTGTATAAAGGTGTGTATTTTAGTTTGTATAAAGGTGTGTATGCTAGCTTGTATAAAAGCGTGTATTCTAGTTTGTATAAAGGTGTGTATTTTAGTTTGTATAAAGGTGTGTATTCTAGTTTGTATAAAGGTGTGTATTCTAGTGTGTATAAAGGTGTGTATTCTAGTTTGTATAAAGGTGTGTATTATAGTTTGTATGAAGGCATGTATTCTAGTGTGTATTAAGGTGAGTATTCTAGTTTGTATAAAGGTGTGTATTTTAGTTTGTATAAAGGTGTGTATTCCAGTTTGTATAAAGGTGTGTATTTTAGTTTGTATAAAGGTGTGTATGCTAGCTTGTATAAAGGCGTGTATTCTAGTTTGTATAAAGGTGTGTATTTTAGTTTGTATAAAGGTGTGTATGCTAGCTTGTATAAAGGCGTGTATTCTAGTTTGTATAAAGGTGTGTATTTTAGTTTGTATAAAGGTGTGTATTCTAGTTTGTATAAAGGTGTGTATTCTAACTTGTATACAGGTTTGTGCGTATTCTAGTTTGTATAAAGGCGTGTATTCTTGTTTGTATGAAGGTGTGTATTCTAGTTTGTATAAAGGTGTGTATTTTAGTTTGTATAAAGATGTGTATTCTAGTTTGTATAAAGGTGTGTATTCTAGTTTGTATAAAGGTGTGTATTTAAGTTTGTATAAAGGTGTGTATGCTAGCTTGTATAAAGGTTTGTATAAAGATGTGTATTCTAGTTTGTATAAAGGTGTGTATTCTAGTTTGTATAAAGGTGTGTATTCTAGTTTGTATAAAGGCGTGTATTCTAGTTTGTATAAAGGTGTGTATTCTAGTTTGTATAAACATGTGCATTTTAGTTTGTATAAAGATGTGGAGTTTGTGTAAAAGTGTGTATTTTAGTTTGTATAAAGGTGTGTATTCTAGTTTGTACAAAGGTGTGTATTCTAGTTTGTATAAAGGTTTGTGTGTATTCTAGTTTGTATAAAGGCGTGTAATCTTGTTTGTATAAAATTGTGTATTCTAGTTTGTATAAAGGTGAATAAAGATGTGTATTCTAGTTTGTATAAAGGTGTGTATTCTAGTTTGTATAAAGGTGTGTATTTAAGTTTGTATAAAGGTGTGTATGCTAGCTTGTATAAAGGTTTGTATAAAGATGTGTATTCTAGTTTGTATAAAGGTGTGTATTCTAGTTTGTATAAATATGTGTATTCTAGTTTGTATAAAGGTGTGTATTCTAGTTTGTATAAAGGTGTGTATTCTAGTTTGTATAAACATGTGTATTTTAGTTTTTATAAAGATGCGTAGTTTGTATAAAAGTGTGTATTTTAGTTTGTATAAAGGTGTGTATTTAAGTTTGTATAAAGCTGTGTATTATAATTTGTATAAAGGCGTGTATTCTGGTGTGTATTAAAGTGTGTTTTCTAGTTTGTATAAAGGTGGTGTATTCTAGTTTGTATAAAGGTGTGTATTTTAGTTTGTAAAAAAGGTGTGTATTTTGGTTTGTATAAAGGTGTGTATTATAGTTTGTATAAAGGTGTGTATTTTAGTTTATATAAAGGTGTGTATTCTACTTTGTATAAAGGTGTGTATTCTAGTTTGTATAAAGGTGTGTATTCTACTTTGTATAAAGGTGTATATTTTAGTTTGTAAAAAGGCGTGTATTCTACTTTGTAAATAGGTGTGTATTTTAGTTTGTAAAAAGGCGTGTATTCTACTTTGTATAAAGGTGTGTCTTTTAGTTTGTATAAAGGTGTGTATTTTAGTCTGTATAAAGGTGTGTATTCTAGTCTGTATTTCCAATGCCCTGGTTAACATCAGCAAGTCCCAAATGTTCCAACATCGTTTGAACTCTTACTTCTCATTGGTTTCCGCTGTATTGTTTTTATGTCAGTTTACATCGTGTTATATGTTTGTAAAATAAATTTCCCATCATCCGTCATTGTTAAAATCATTAAAGCGGATGATAGATGTCAAGCGATGGACATAAAATGGAACTCTTACTAATTATCCATATAAATAATGTATCGGAAGGTTAAACGACAATGATATATAACCAGAGTGTACAAGGAAATGATGTATTGAAATTAAGGTATTAGCCATGTAATACAACTCGGGAAACATCGGGTAACATCGACATATATCGCCACTCGCCGTAACAGATCGCGACGAACATCGGGCGTATTCGGCCTGTACCGGATGTTGCTATTTTTAGAAACAGACGGTATTTCCCGGCTATTCATAGGTCAATAATGGAATTTCTACATCGTAGGATTTGGAAGCATTGTGATGTTTTTCTCATGAATTTACGTTTAAAATAAATAAACACTAAAAGTACACGCTGACAGTTGATTACGATACATCTAACAATTTGAGTCATTACAGTTAAACATTGATTATAAGTGAAATATACGTGTAAGAGAAGATTTTCTCTGGAAAAAACGAACTGTCAACAATCGGCATGGAACTGCGATATTCGTATCAAAGGGCTCTGAATGTAAGTATCCTTGAGCAGTTTTGTACGTTGATGTGTTCATAAACGTTTGTTTTTTAATTTATCTTTGGGATTCTTAAATCATTTTTATTAGCTAAATGTTTAGACAGCATGTTCATATTTTACATGTACTAATGTACATGTTACATATTTATATATGTACTTATGTACATAACTTATGTTTAAGATATGATATGAGTATGTAATCTTTAAATTGATTGTTTTATTAGACATAAAATTTTGTTTAAAAATGATGTGGTTTGGTACGTGACCTATTTCTAACATACCACACTACATGTACATACCCGTTATTTGTTTACAAAATGCATATTTTCAAAATTAACCTGTGAAAAAAAGTTGTATGTGGTTTGTGGCTTGAAGCTGCATCTGCTAGGACACTATTGACATTCATTGGCTTGGTGTAGATCTCGTTAAAACCCCATACTGTTCTGAATCATTATCAACCATATGCACAACAACTACACATTTGTGCCTACCAACCCTTACTCTTGGCTAAAACAGATATTAGTGCAGAATGTATAATACTTGTGCATTTGTATTTTACGGTGGTAGTTTCTGCTGGTTGATAATCAGAAGTCTAATTTCTTCCAGGCAGGAAAATGACTGAATATTACTTAGTCAACAACACTGGGTTATGAAGAATTCCAGCCTGCATTAAATACTATGTTGGATCCTTGAGAGCGGATTTGACAACCATGTCCATCCACAAGGCAGTCGCATCTGATCAAGATGATGTGAGTATTTCATATAAAACATATTTGACTTGGTTTTTGTTTTTATAAACCTACTGTATTCAATAATCAAGTGGTGGTGGTGATGGTGGTGGTGGTGGTGGTGCCACGCTGGTGGTGGTGGTGGTGGTGGTGGTGGTGATGATGATGATGATGATGATGATGATGATGATGAATTTTATTGATAAATTTAATTATTTTCTTTATATATATACATGTATGTATCAGCTTGTTGTTGTTTTTTCAAAATAATGTCGAGAAATATTAAACTGTTTATAATTTATTTTGTATATGTATGGTAGTATAATTGTCTATACTAATTAGTTAGAAAGGCTTTAAAGAACAGCTTTTTTTCCTTTACAGCACTAAACATTCTTGATGGGTAAAGTACCTGAAGGTGCATGAAAACCAAATCAGCATTGACTCAGCATTGAGTAGTTATCATCTGTGCACACACTACAAGTACAAAGCATGGGAACAGATCAAACTTCAAATGTTGAAGAGTGAAGAATTATTGTGAAAAAAACTAATTGTTAGAATACCAATGACAAACTAAAACAGATATACATGAAATTACCCACAGAGATTGTTTACATGTTATAATATTTAAAAATACCATTAGTTGAGAATTTTCACTCTGATATTTTTGGAGGGGCGAGCCCACTTAGTGTTCTTGTTTCTTCACATATTTTAGTTTAAAAGTACACCCATTTGTTTAAAACTCTGTATTCTGAGTTAGTATCATAAGTAAAATTCATTTATTTGAAAGAGTACATTTTATGAATAAGTCCAATTAAGCTTTATAATTTTTTACAAGAAAAAGGTTGATTTTTAAGCATTTTATTAGCTATAAAAATGTATGGTAACATGACATTATGTATATTTTCTTCAAAACTGGACGGTAAACTATCATAAATTGTCTTTTAAATTGTTCAATAGACATCATAGATAATATCTAAAATGATTTCAGCAGATTGCCTTATAGTTAGCTATTTTTTATGAATTTTATAAAACTGCTATATATTTTCAAACATCGAAAAACTGCTCTTTTCCGAAGAATCAAAAGATCAATCAAAATTATTTTTTTCCATGTGTATCAATAATGTGTTCGTTTGAACTTTAGTTTTCTGTTAACTGAAGTTTATTTTACCAGAAACTGTTGTGTTTATTTCATAATCTCTGATAATGCGAAAAAAAATCAATTATAGACAAAATATTTACTTGTCGCTCTTTGTAGCCCTTTGAGTTTGGGGGTGGGTGTAATGAAACATAAATAACTTTTTTAATTTACGGTAAAAAACCTTCAAAATTTGGATAAAAGTCCCATAGTGTACCAGGATTATAACTATGTTGTCGGTTAAAGCTTTTAAAAAAGTGTGTATTACGCGGCTAATACCTTAAGTAGAGTAGCATTCAATCTGATCTTAATGCTGAACAGCATAGCCCTGAAATATGAATACAGTCCCTTGTACCTATAGATGCCAGGAACCATTAACATAAAGGTTGGTTTTTATTACCGCACTTAAAAGTCGTGCTTGGTAATGGGAACGGAACACTCCTTTGGGATCTACTTCAAATTCTATTTTCAATCTTTTGGTGATGTTCTAGTGTTCTTTTTGTAGAATCACCATCTCTTTCTCGTTTACTATTACCATCATAGGGCTTTATATTCTATATATTATAATTGTCAAATCGTTCGTGAAGGCATTCGCATCAAACGCATTGTAAAGTTGGTGCATTCCTGTTCGACATTAAATACCAGAGACCGATTAACAGTTCCATCCTTGTCTAAAACCATTACCACACTTACATCAATATAAAGTCAACTTTCAAATCCGTAGACATGATCGGTACGTTGCTCTTTTTCGATTCTGCTAAAGTAATTCTGCTTACGGGTTAGTTCTGAGAAAGGTTTATGTTTAAAATTGGCCACTGCGCTTGTATCTGTAGTTAGTTTTTTTTAAATAAGTATTGTGGCGAACAGTGATAAAATTGGCTTAAAAGTCGCCACCCATACAATTGCTTGCTCCCCCCACCCCCAAGAAAAAAATAGACAAAAAGCTTACAGTTCCGCAGATAATCGGCACATTCATTCGGTTACTTGCATGCTCCAAACCCTAAAACTCGCTGCTGATAATCTAATATTAATGTGTAAGGAGGAATTGAAAAACATTGCTTTTGACCCCCCCCCCACTAATTTCAAACTTATTCTTAATCTTGAAATACATGCAGCTTCCTGGTGTAACCTCTCTTACACATCCTATACTTTTACCCACTTTTCGAGGCTAAAACTATCCCATTTTTCAGATATAATTCGCATTTTCGAAAATACAGTGTCAAAAGCTCTTCTGTTCTTGAAACTCAAAGAAAACTAATTATGAAGTGACACATGCACAGAGTATATATACATACAGCTAACTATACTGTTCTGTTCGACGACCTGTTTAACCCATTTTGCCTCCGTTTCTAAATATGTTCTCTATTCAGTTATAGCTCATATACTCGATACATAAAATATCGAAAAGTCTGTAACAATTTATTTTAGACTATCTAACATACAACGTTCATTTTATATCTAAATAATTCTACCTACCGTCGTTTAAAAATTGATATATAATTGCAAAACACGTATGTGCTTTATATATTACATTGTATATCATTGGTGTTAACTGTTTCGTATGGACCCATAGGGATGATCCCGACCTCATTCTCATTTTATAAAGAAATTTTAACGGATTTATAAAATGCCGCAAAAAGACGAAACAATTGAAATTCTTGTTAATAAGCACCATTAACATTACATCAGATAAACACATGATAAGAAATCAATATTGCCAGCAAATAATATCACTCTAAAACGGCTATCAATAAAAAGCCATTGTAAAGCTAAACAGAAGCATCTATTTTTATAAAGACCACGTTTATCCATCTAGTATGTCTGGAACGATGCATTCACTTTCTCTGTAAGACAAATTGAACTGTCATCAAAATAATGCTTTTTGTACGTGTGTTTAACATTTATTGTATTGATGGGATAGGTGCAAAACTCAATTAAACACGGCTTGATGGACGTGATTTCTGACTTTCCTTTACGAGCTATCCACAAGAATGGAACTGTTTTTGTATCCGCCTTGTTAGCTCTACATTTATTCTTAGAAAAGACTTTACAGTATGGCGCCATTCATAAAGTTGGCCATTAATCGGAAACAATTATAATATTACAAACTCTCGGTAGACTTTTTATAACAACTCCATCAGTATTATTGCCGGACACTTTATAGAAAAAGCCTACCTAATTAATAAGTAAAGTATAAATATGAGGCTAAATATTATGGTTAAAAGCTAATCACTCAATATTATGCTCCACAATGATTGATGACGTCATCAGTAAATAGAGTACCACAACATAATTGTCTGCGCTAGGTAGGTAAGAACATATTGAAAAACTATAATATGCATGATTAAATATTGGGTTGTCCTACTTGTTTCAAGTTAAAAAGAGCTACTACGCAGTTGATGAAAAGTACATAAGTGCTTTAGAAGTATATGTAACAAACAGATATCAATAAAAGTTATCACATAACAGTAATGGTTTCACAGAAGAATATTACAAACAAGTGTAATTGTAAAAAGTGGTTGTTTAGATTTAAATGTAATACAATTATTGTTTTCATTATGACCAACACAGCAGAAAAATCTAAATAATGATTTCCCAAACTTTTAAAATACATTTCTGTAAATGAATGGGTAAATAAATTTGACAAACATTATGTTACCAGATTTATGTGTGAAATGAACTATATTTCAGTTCATTAATTCGTTACACAGCCTAACTCAATTCAGGAATATACAAACACAGTTCCGTTTTTATAGTGAAAATACGTATGTACACATGTATTTTTTTCTTTTCTTTAGATCATCACGAGTGACCTTCTAGAGTGATGCCTTGCCACTAACTATGCGTTTTTTTCCATCTGGTGGGAAACAAAACTGTATAAATAAGTTCATGTTAAAATTGTTAAGGCTTTAAAAAGCCCACTATGTTTATGAATGTAAACTTATCAAAGTGTAGCCAAATATTGTCTCTTCACCGTTTTGACATTATTTAACAACATCTATCATTAAAAATGCATATATTACAAAACACAAACATGCAATACAACCGAAAGTATTTTCTAAATTTAGCACCCAAAAAGAACAACCAAATTTGCATATCATGTGAATTTCTTAAAGGCTTAGTATGTTTCAGTTAAGTAAAGTTCAAAGCGCTTTTATAACGAAATGACTTCCCTTAACCTTCTCTATATTATTTTTTACCTTTTTCAAAGCAAGTACAACTGTTGCCTTCAACTTCTGACCCGTTGAATCAAATAAAATATATTTAAATGAGTAATGTCGTATAATATATAAGGTGATTGTAATGTGATATCTTTTTCCAGGAAATAGTTATGGCAATTAAGATCGTTCAAAGGGCCTTATTTAGTCCTTTGTTCTTTTCATGTATAAACAAATATATAACATATAGTTTTCATGCTCATGCCTCCACCGAAGATTCACCGGACATATGCACATTTGATCAAGGCGCTGACAAACACAAATCCATCAAGCAGATAACACCCGCCCTATTCCCGATTTCAGGCCTCATCATTTTTTTTTTTCAAAATACCCATTGCATGGCTTGGTTACAGCCTGGACACAAGCGCCAATGGTCACAGTCACCTGCCTGCCCAATGGCATATCCAAATCTATTAACTAGGTTTTCCACTTTTCCTTTCTTAAAACTTGGTTAAAAATAATTATCTTTTAAAATACATTGTCATATCTCATGCCATGGAAATGACTATAAGGTGACTTGAAAAATAACTCACAAAATAAATCTAGGCATTTGCAATCAAATATAAACAGCTATCACTCTTGACTTCACGATTGGCCTTGGTAGCCATCTAAGTTCTGGAAGAGATTTTACAAAACCTACACCGTATTGTAAACCGTTTTGGCACCAAATATGTTACAGAAAATTCCAGCCAGCGCCAGATTTATTTTAGGCTTTCTCATAATTCAACGCCTAACTTTTTTAAACTTCAAATTTTGACAAGTAAAAGAAAACATTACAAAAACATATATACAAAAGACACTTATTTCTTTTGTACTGCAAATACTGATTGTGTCGATTTTCATTTATAGCAAAAAAATTATTCGCAATACAAAATGTGAAAAATACCTTTTTCCAATCACACAGTCTGATACATTTTTTTTCCTTTTTGACTAATATTTACAAAATATACACAATCCGGCTTGTTTGATGTTTTTGTGTGAATGGTAAAACTCATGGGATGGCAGAAAGCACATAGGAATGTCAGTCAGGTTAATTATTAGCGTCATCCTACTGTCCACGAACATTGACTCATTGGCGACCAATGCCTCCACCACGAGCACGCCCTCATTACCTCATGGGGACAGGAATTTCATGATCCGCTGCGTCGGAGGAATCTAAAATTTAAATAAGCAATATTATATGTTCAATGTAGTATAATGTAGTATGCAATACTGAAACAGTTTAATGATACATGGGTAAAATTGGCTGGAAAATACGGTAGTCGAAGGAAAGGAAATGATTTCAGACATTGAACAATGCTGTTTTTTCTGACATTTTGTTAATTATGGATAGCTTAGATATAATAGAATTGATTAGATGCAGCAGAATTTTGCATGGAATCGAAACTAAAAAAAAAAGAAAACAAAAAAATATCCCGACCGACCCAATTATTTTTCGCCAGGTTACCTGAAACACAGGTATTTTTTCATTTGGCCTTGCACAAGAAAAGTGGTGGTCGTTTCTTAGCTAAACTTTATTTTTCTATTTCTGTACATGCATTGCATATGAATTGATTAAACTCTACACTTTGATCTGTATCAAAATAAAAACAAACATGCATAAATCATTAAATGTATTTTTTTGAAGGAAAAAAAGAATAAATACATCAAATTTGCTAAATTAACAGCAAAAAAACAAAGAAGTTGAAAATACACACCTGAAGTTTTTACCTGGACAGAAGTAGTAGGTATAGATGACCGATTGGAAACTGTCTTCACTCGAACCGTCATCCGAATTCCCGTCAAACATGTCAGAATCAAATTCAAACTTTGGATAATCACTGTCATACACGATAAAATTCAGCACTTCTTGCCCAGTATATATACGTTTACTTTTAGCGGGAGCCAAATTTAAACAAACACTTTTGTCCAAAATTTAATCAATCTTTAAATGGTGATGCATTATCATTTCTTCACGTATTTTTTTAAGAATCAGGAAATGAGTAAATGTTTTCTTGCAGCCAATTTAGTCTCGATCATCTAGACCATTGCATCCGGGTCTATATCATTCATCGACTCTAATTAGAGCGGCTGCATGATTGAGACTAGCCGGTGTTTTGATAATTGTTACGATCGAAAAAGGCGGTTATAAGGGAAAAGGCTGCATTCTACTAAACAAATAAGTGCTCGTAAAAAAATAACTATTTTTTAGATGGTGCGGGCGCAAGTGATAAAACAATAAAAATATTTTTTTTTGCTTTTCTGAAGAAATAAGTGCCGGAAATCCGATGAATAAGTTTTTAATTTGGCGAGGCCTAAGCTGTTCTCTCACAGAATGAACGTTTTGACAACTTTTTTGGTCTTGGAACAAGCAAACGTTTGCGTAAATATCTGCAAATAAGCGATAAAAGTCTGATGACAATAGATGAGATCGCAGATTTTCATACTTCCGCTCCGAAATTAATGTTTTATGCATTTTTCTTAAACCGTTAGTAACAGTTTAAGCCATAAAACATTTAATTTGGAATGGAACTATGGAAATCTGCGATCTGATTTTTGTCAGGATTCTCTCATCACTAGTTTGCAGATATTTACGCAAACATTTGCTAATTCCAATACAATTTTTTTTTTAAAAATCAGAAAACGGTAAAACAGTGAGAGTGCAGCTTTAAATAACGAAATCAAAATGTCCAAATAATTATTTCTTCAAGCGTCATGACACCTTGGTGTTATGTTTTACACATGGAGTTTTGCCTGAAGGTGTACGTCAGTGTATGCGAGTGACGGCCTTTGAAATGGCTTTTGGAACCTGTGTTGCATATTAAACAAAAACTTTAATTTTTTCCTTGGAGTAATGAGACCTTAAGATAATATGTTTTGCAGCTACTGATAGCTACAACGAAGGTTTTTTTTCTGTTTTATTTACGTTTTGAGACACACACGGAATATCACATCATCCCTCTCCTATGGACATAATTATACTTAAATCTTAATTCGATTTAATTGAATAAGTCGTGTACGATTTAAAGTTATTAAAACAAATGTACAATGGGTAGATCTGGGAAAAAAAACGTCTGTCCCTTAAACAGCAACAAATCTAGCGAAACACGTGAAATGATATTCGTAACAAAAGTAATACCAAAGCAGATCCCTTACTGGGGAATCGTGACCGAAAACGTATTAGGAACAAATAAATATACAATTCAAAGCAAAGTACGTTCTTATTGGCGAAATCGAGTTGATATAAAAAAAGACATGTAAAGCACTCGCCCAAAATCACAGGAGGGCAGACAATGACTGGCGTGTCTGGATCAGCTAAAAGTCATGGGAAACAAGAGCCCCAACAGCACAAGCTCAAATGCATCAAAACGTGGTCAGCCTAAAAAGTTAATGAGACGCTCTAGTGAGTAATGGAAATGGAGTCACGAACGCTTGAAATTCACAATTAAATCATATATTAAGGCCGAAGTAGCTATGAAAAGAAAATATGACGGGTAAGCAAACAGATCCACCAGAGCAAAAAAAGACAGAACAAGGTCATTTCCAATAACCAACCCAACACGTTCGATTTTAATACATACCAAATGACCTTTACGAGCATTTCATTACCGGAAATGCTTTGCGTACATGTAAAGCTTTAATGCAGATGCAACAGAGAGAAAACAACAACATGGGCATTCGTCTGACAACGACTCTAGCTCAATAGAGTCAAAGTCAAAACAGTCCACTTGAACTCAATGAAAGGCAAGATGACGAGATACGTACTTTATCAAACAGACACACGATATACATAGATAAAAATAATGTGGTGGACGAACCAAGCAAAGATGTAGGCGATAATTATATTGACAAAGCAAGCCGTTAGTTACATTTGATTTATCCAGTGAAGAATTAAAAACGGTTTGTCCTGAACAAATTGACAAAGGGCTGGACAGATTTTTACTCCGACAAATTCAACAAGAATGTGACTAAATATGCGATAGCGTTAAGATATCACAAAACGAAACCACCATTTTTGCACTTCAAAAGAAACATGCAAGATGACCGGCCGTTCCGATTTCGAATGCATTATGAAACCAAATCCAAAAAGAACAAAAATGTTAAGATAAACAATTACATGCATGCCAGAATGCCTAATGTTATGCACAAGAAAGGGGAAGTTGCCAAGATATAGGCAAAAATACACGAAATTTAATTGATCATAAGCAGCTGTCAATCTTCGATGTTCTTCGTAATGCAGAAAGAAACTTCCAGTTGTACAACGCATTGCATGATCATTTGCTGAACCTAACAAGGGACATTTTATATGATGCAGATTCTTAGGGTACGATTTGAATCAAAATGAGAACCAGAATATCACCATACTACATGATTGTGCCTCAGATATGATTAAAACATTCATAGAAAGTGTTTCGACTATTGTCAAGAATAATGCGTTTGAATAGTTGAGAATTCTATGCCTTGCGCTTATGCAAAAATGAACGACGTAAAATGCTTTTCAAGTCATCTGAAGTGTTATAGTCGCCGTATCAAATAACCCAACAAAGTCGGCAGAAGTAAAGAATTTCCTATCAAAATTGAGGAACATCGTTGCTTAATCAATTGAACTTGAAAAAACTCGCAGCATTCAAACTCTTGCCCGTACGAACGATAAGAAGTATCTCCGCAAACGATCGCCATTCTTTGAAATGTTTAAAGTTGAAGTGACTTTAGGTCATTTAAAACTTCTTTGTAGAAGCAAAACCACTCTCACGTACACTATACACGCCATAAGATCCGCTTTGAACAGGAGATTTGATAGGAGAATCAGATAAGAAGTTCGGCATTCAATTGACAGGAGGCACAAACAAAACTGTTGAAAATTTGTTTAGAATTGTTAAATGCAGGGCAAAAAGAAACTCCTTGTTAGATTGTTTGTTCGGTGTATGCAAGTACTCTTCAAGGAACGGCTAACCAGATAAATTGGTAGTTTAGACGGAACTCTCTAGAAGACAAAGTTAAGGAAACAAGGAAGTTGACGGTAAAAATGTAAGGAGAAAGATGGCTAATGCCAATATGACGCGAAGGAAAGTTAGGAAAAATGCTAAAAATGAGAAAAGAACCGATTTAACAGCAACCAAACAAAACACCCGCCGCCGAAAAGGCAGAATATTAAAGCGAACCAACCGGATTCCGGAACGCATCAAGGCATACGAAACAAGACCGATTATGGCTCGGTGATATCCAGACTGCAGGCTCTTCCTGGCAAAACAAATGTATCCCTCGTAAGAAAGACATCAAAAAGTGAATACTATAGACAGGCAGTAGGATCATGTGACACATCCCGGGATTCGCACATGATATTTCCTGTGTCATCGGGATGTTAACACAGGGCTTTGTTTAAATAACCTCTTTCAGAGAAAACATCGAAACACAGAATTGCCTATAAACACAAATAAAAAATCTGAATCCGCGCATTCCTTTGGCAAAATTCAACTCGTCATTATATTGCTCAAGAAATTTCCATCAGTTTTTTACGAGGATAACCTTGCAAAAAGAACATATAACATTATTGCAATGGGAAGTAACGTTTTCTTAAAGATTTAATATATTTACTTCATCCTTTGTAACCCATGGCGAGCTATGGGGACACTCTACAGCAAGAAGTGTTACCACAGCTAAGAACAGACATTTGCTTTACATGTCGGTAACTACATTATAACATGCGTGTTGAGAGGCAGTAAAACAACAAAACGTAACCGTTACATGTGCAACGTTTTGTCTGCTTTCAGAGCAGACTATGAATGTCAGATAACACAACACCGACTTAAGATAATTGAAATAGGGCCATGGACAACAACGAGTATGTTGCTGCTGTTCTTATTGACCTGTCCAAGGCTTTTGACTGCCTCCCTTAAAACCTGATTTTTTTTCAATATTGGCAAAGGGTTATGGGTAATTTACATAGTGAATTGATGAATATTTTAAAAGATGTTCCACAGGGATCCGCATTAGGCCTATGTTCATAAATTAAATATTTTATTTAATCCATCGAAGCAAAAATACATCAATGCAAATGACAACACTCTGTTTCATTGTGATACCAAAAAAACAAAACACAAGTCGTTTAAGAATCTAAACTGATTCTTAATTACTATTTAGTGGTTTTAAGATAGTCTTATGCAGATACATTTTAATCTATATGGATCGGAATATCTACTATAGGTCAAATACTTTTCCTTGAAATTAAGATCACAGAAATGCCATATAAAGATATTGTTAAGGTTTTAGGTATTGAGCTCGACTCATTGTTAAATTTCGATGTTTCAGTTGCAAATATTTGTTTAAACAAGCAAGACAGTCAAATATCCTGTCAAGATTGTCGAAAAACCTGATACGCAAATGCACAAATTTTATCGTCTCCATTTTTTAACTATTACCGTTTAGTATGGCCTTTTGGCAGTTCTCAAAACACTGAAAAACTTAAAAGGTTACATTGTTGAGCTTTGAAGCGCGTCTTTCATGACCACACTTTACCTTATAAATAACGTTTACAAAGGGTAAATATGCCAACCCTACATATAGGCCCCATAATTAAATTGCTGCTGAAATTTTCAATGTTAAGTAAAGATTTCTCCTGTATGTGTTCAGGACAATGTATCAGGCAAAATTAACAAATATTCTTTCAGAATAAAATGCTTTAGATACCAAATGAAAATACAGTTACCTGTAGAAAGAATAGCTTCACAACCGCGGATTTTAAAGCAAACACTGATTCATACCTTGGACGGCTAATATTGTGTAGTTTCAACCACTGTTTAGTATTACCCCATGTGTATGTCCTAGCAGCTTTATTCATAGTTCCTACGGTTGCCTTAGTAGCTGGTATCTCTTTACATCACCTAACATAAACATGTTTTCCACAATTAACCACAATATATTATGTATATTCACCAGTTTCTTGTAGCTTTAAAAGCTGTTATATGTATTTCACGTGTGATCTGCATGCCTATTTTAGTCTAGTTTTAAGTATACATTATACCGACCGTTCCAAGGCGGTACCAAAAAACCCTTCATATAAATACCTATTGTTTTATATATTTTATTAAAAAAAATATATTTCATATAGTATATATGCACTGTGTTGTTTGTGGAGTTATGTGCTGTTGTCCCATGTGTCTTGTTTGTGATTTTATTTGTTTTTGTGCTCTATGTCTTTTGGCGTTTTACCTGTTTAGTTTTTGTTTGAAACTACGAGCATCATTTGCCTTAGCAAATAAAATGTTTAAAACTGTGTTGCATAATAAAAAGCATCATTGTTCTAAAACTTGGGATAAACAAAGAAAGCATTAAAAAAACGACATGTATTATAAGTGAAACTTTTCTTTCAAATGGTTACCTATGTACAATTTTAAAAGAGATAAGACGTCATACGTTGAAAGATTCCTAGCCAGCAGAAACAAGCGGTTTTAAAGATAATATGAATCTTCAAAAATCCAAGCACTGAAAGCGTCATATTCAACCTTATATTTTGTATGAGGAATTCGTCATCAAAAACAAGAAGGCGAGTACTCTTCAAAGTTTGGCCGTTATATCCACCTTTTAAATTATATTCAAATAATTCATTGAGTCTACATCTAGCTGCTGAAAACATTTTCATTAAAACGTTACCATTCAAATCGGGATGAGCAATACTATTAGCAGTCAGCGATATAAGACTACTTTTGTACTTTTATACAATATAAAATGACCGTTAACAAATTTAAAGAACATTTTACTGAATTTATTATATCCGAAGCCCTGTTTTAGAATTTTTTCCGTCAAAAGTGTACTGCAAGAGCTATTTTTGTTTACATCTGTACATATTCTAACGAATCTTATCAGCTATGTAATAAAAACACCATATGAAGTTGAACTAGGACCATCTCCATCTAAAGAAGGATAATCAATTATTTTGAAATTAAAATTATCACGTTTATCATAAAAATTAATTTAATTTATCTTCCCTTACTTCGAATTGCATACCTAAATAGGGTGCTTTTAAGTAATATGTATTAAATTAATAAAGTTGCAATTGTAAAGGGTATATCGATTTAATATTATCTGTAAATTGCGGATAATCCGAACTTAGAATATCGTCAATATATATATCTTAAAGTGTTTATGAATGTAACAACAAGGGCAAGATCTCTAGACTTAGATATTTTCAACATATATTCACTTCCAGAACAGTATAAAAAGGTCTGCAAGTAAAGGTGCATAGTAAACACCTTTTTGAATGCTTAATGTTTGCTTATATAAACATTTA
The DNA here is from genome assembly GCF_026914265.1 of Mya arenaria. NCBI lineage: Eukaryota > Metazoa > Mollusca > Bivalvia > Myida > Myidae > Mya > Mya arenaria. The sequence continues at coordinate 15,421,867 of NC_069126.1, read as the reverse complement.
CCGAATTTTAGAGAAGAATAAGTAAGTACAAAAGTAAATACTTCAATTACATATGTGCATGTCCAATAGATGTATTTATCTGAGCGATCATTGGTAAAAAAGCCTTTCTATCATTAACTGCCATATAAGTTATAAATATATACCATATCAAGCACTTTGGTTCAGTAAACAAAGAGTTCATTTCGAACATTGTTACACACTTTTGTGTGTAGGTTGTCTTTGAAATTTCTGTTCTACTGAAGTTGTGATTGAGTACTCACCGTTCTGAGGCCACAAGTTGGTTTAAACAAAACAATAATAACATCGACCATTACAAAAATCTTGCACCCATTTGGTCTATTTTATAAAAAAAAGGAGCTATATCCTAGGAATACCAATTTGCGATTCTCCATGGAGCAAGTTTTCTGTTTTTTGAGGATGAATTCCACATAAAAATGTCAAGTTGAATATGGCGTCCTTACTTGACTAAAGCTTTTAGTCCTTTGATTTAATTCTAAATAAATGCAGATTCATGTTATCTTTAAAACCGTCTTTTCATAGTTGGCTCGCTCGGAATGTTTCAGCGTGTGACGGCACTTTTTTCAAAATTTTACTGGGTTATCGTTTGGAAGAGGATATTAGCAAATATATGTATTTTTTTGTATTTTTTAATATATGTTTTGTTTGTTCCTATGATGCTCTTCTATCTGAAACTATAATAACACAGTTTAAAACCTTTCAGTTGCTTAGGCAGACTCTGCGGGACTTCTATAGTTTCAAACAAATAACCCATCATATCTTTGAAAAGTTCATGCATTAGGTATTCTGAATTGTATTCCTTCGTCTATACCGTCGGGTTCCCTAAAGTAATCATAGAGATATTTGGGGTTTACCTATTAGTTTATTATTATTTGTTTTATTATAAAGTTTCCACATGTGTTTGCATTTTTTTGATAAGATTTGCCGTTTACGAGTTTACTTTATTTGGGATAAGAGTGAGGTTGTGTAGGTTTACTTCACATACCCAAACAATAACAGGATTAATAAGTTGTTTTTGAGCACTCAGTAAATGGTACGTACATACAGAAAGTTGTATAAAATTGGTTCGTGTCAAGGTTTGGTGAAATGATTTCTATAATTATCAAGATAGTCATTTATTGCATATTGAATAAATGCAGTCATTAATCAACGAAATCATTTTTTGTGCACACAGTTGGTTTAACTTGTCTTTGGCGTTTACCCAGTGCCATTAAACCGGGTTTATGTTTAAACTGTGTGCTACTGAGATTGTTTCTGTAGCTTTTCGCATAAATATTGCTAGGAAAATTTACCTGACTATTGTTAACGAAAGTGTTCATAACTGAATGTAGGTTCTAAGCGTTTCGCATATATCAGGAACGGAACCTAGAGAGACTAATGACTGGTCGTTAATGTACAAAACATATATCCTGAGAAACAACTTTTTTGTAATCGGATCTGGTCATAATACTACTGTTTTATGCAAGAATAGGAGTGTTCTCTCGTCGTATTCTGAAGAAAGGCTATTTATTCCAATTTTAGATTGCCATCAGAGGGAGTGAGGATCGGAGAACCTTGATTTCTTTCACAAATTACTTAAAGAGGAAATATTTGGCGTAAACAATACCTACCTGAGGATGTGACTGTTTTCGGGTGAGAACCATTATGCTGGATTTGTTAATGTTTATGCACCTTCTTTTGTTTTTTTAAACTGACACAAGCTTTGAAGAAATTGTTCTTTATATCACAGAAAACTTTATTTCTCAAACATATGAGGTAAGGCCTCACCAAATTGATAACTTGTTCATTGGAATTTTTCCAAAAAAAATAAAGGGGCAAGCGAGCGAAATGATAATAAGAATATTTTGTTTTGCATTTAGCAAAAAAGAGGAGCGAGCGAAGAGCGAACAAATATATATAGTCATTTAACTCATTTTTGCTTACATTTTATTCACTTGTTAACTAAAGAATGATATTGTAAACAGTACAAGGATAACATTCAGTGAAAGAATGATAGCAGTACAAGATAGTTCTATACAAATATAAGTTTTAAGATCGAACAAATGCTTTTTAAGATCAAGCAAATGTATTTCTTTAAACTATTTAATTAATGAGATAACTCAAAGTCACAGTTTTCCAGTTTTTTCAACATTTTTGAAAAGTACCCTTCCCAGTTTAAACCTTGACACAATTTGCTTTGGAAAACTTGGCTAAAATAATTATCTATTAAACTAAATTGTTATATCTCATGCCATGGAAATCACTAGACAAGATGATTTTAGAAAAACAACCCAAATCAGTAGTCATATAAACGAAAACAATGACAATATCATTTGGTACAGAGAATCCGCTGATTATAGAAGTTTTCACATGTTTATTATGTATGCAAATCTATGCAACAAGTAAGTTTTAATGAATAATTAACACAATTATGGTGTCTATTTAAGGAGAACTTTTCTGTCTTTTTCGGACATGTTCGAATTAAAAAAATACAATATCTTTCCCTCATTGTCCACCACCGCTATCTGCCTCTTATTGTTCCAAGAACACATTAATCTGCCAGTCGGTGCCCCAATACCACACTTACATAACTCTCATTATCCCTAAAATACAATAACCTGCCACTAGTTTTTCAGTAGAGTTGCCTACCCCATGTTATCCAGCACAGTTACCTGCACCTCGTTCATCCAAGACCATAGTTACTTACCGGTCACTCGATGCCCCAAGACTACATTTACCTACTCCTTGTTCAGTGTAGTTTCGAGCCCCATGTTGTCCAGCATGTAAGTACCTGTCCCTCGTTATTCCAAGACCACATTGATCTGCAACTTCTTGTCCACAGACCACATTTACCTACCCTTCGTTGTCCTCCTAAGTTATCTGCCCTTGCTTTCCCCCACAGTAATCTGCTCCTTGTTGTCCGAATTCCAGTTACCTGCCCTTCGTTGTCCACCACATTGTTCCGTCCATTGTTGTTCACCAAGGTAATCTGCTTTTGTTGTCCACCACAGTTAACTGTCCCTCGCTATCCACATACTTCAGTAACCTGCCATTCGTTGTCCAACACATTAACCTTCACCGCGCTGTCCTAGATCAGGTTGTGACTATACTTAAAATAGATCAATTAGTGTAACTATCAATATTTATTGTGTTACAGTGAGCTCGTTTGTCAATGATTGATCCAAGGTGGAATTCCAATCATTTATCGATGAAAACTATTTTCTATGCGAATATGGTCTGTTTTTTGTGAGTGTCAAATTGCATCTTCCTTTAAGTGTTAATTGGACTATTGCCTAGTGAATCACCTAGGTTTACAGTGTGTTGATTATTGGGCTTATCCTTGTATTTTTTCATTTTAATATTGCTTAACTTTAATCTTCCTGTAAAATCAAGCTTACTCATTGATTTAACTTTTATGATGGCTGCGATGGAATTTTGCCTCGTGTTGTTATTGTGTTCTTCCTATCAACACTTATTATTTAAAAAGAATACAACGTTTTTTTTCAATATTTTGTTTCAATATCCTGAATTGAAACTCCCTACCCAAATCAGAAAGCCCATGGTCATTGGTCATAATACTTATACAATGAATACTCCTGGAACATTATTACTGCCTCAATGAATGGAATAACTATCCACGTATTAGTGACCGAACACAAGTCATAGAATATATACTTTATTACATGAGTTCAAAGAATATGTTGATAGCATTATATGCAAACTTTATGTCAATATCTTAGAAAACAAACCAATTTAAATTGGTAAACAAAGTTATCAAGGGAACGCTGTATTCCAACAAAGCTACAAAAAAAAGTAAGAGATTCCTTAAGACATAAATTTAATTGTTAATATATTTTGTTCCACTGATATCTTTAGAAAAATTGCCATGAAAATTACTGCCATATTGAACAAGAACTTTCGACTTAAATTTAATTCTTGGTATGGGATCAGGAGCTGGTAAATGAATGTCCAATAGTAGATAATGCGTTTGTATGTAGGTTTCCGGCCTACTTCCGTTTTTATAGGGTTTGTTAATGTATACCATCTTTGATGCTTTGATGTTGGCAAGCTTTAACAAAACAAGACAAGACAAGCTAGATTGATAGTTATTTTAAGGAAGTTCATTGAGTTATTCCCATTAATTTTTCCCTGACATTTTCCAATGCATGTCTTAAATTAAAGGATAGAGACTTGATTATGTAATCACCCAATTAAAAAAGGAAATTATTCATTTTGGAATGTTATTTCCTGTTGTTGTTATTCGATTGTCTATGGACTGCCTCGAAGGTCATTTATCACTGCATGACATGATTCAAGACTATAAAAGAAATGTTCTGCGTGTATATTGATTCGAAATGATCTAAGAACTTGCAGGCCGTTATTTTTCAGAGAGGTGTGCCTGTGATTATTGGACTTAAGGGAAAACCAGCTGGTAAAAAGAATAGTCCTAGTTTAATATAATGGTTGTAAAGATATATATTCATATTCATTTTGGCTTTACATTTTTCTGACCGTTCAAAGGCGATACCTAACAATCCTTAATTAACAAACCTTTTATATAGTATATAAGCACTGTGTTGTTTGTGGAGTTTTAAGCTGTTGTTCCATGTTTCTTGTATGTGATGTTTTGTTTTGTGTTCTATGTATTTGGCGTTTACCTTGTGCCATTAAATGGGTTTTTTGTTTAAACGTTAGGTTATTGAACCTGTTTCTGTAGTTTTTCACATTTCATTTATTATTAAATAATTTGATAAATAGTTAACCATGATTGTGGAACAACATAAACCACAGCGACGGACCATGGCCGCGTCAAAAGTAGTCTTAAATTGAGCAGCTTACCTCAATAAAACAAATACTAAATGGTAATAAATTAATAATTTTTATCAGGTCGTTATTGAGGTTACGTAAAGAAGTATTTTTTAGAATTGATCATTTTTTTATATTTTGGGGGTGAAAATTGGAGATTAGAACATTATGTAAATAAGTGTTAAAAACATACTTGGGATGTGTTTTAACACGTCAAACATTTTCCGAATAGTGCTAAACACCTCGGGAGGGGGGACGGGGGTAATTAAATTATTGCTTTATGGTTGCTGATTTCTACCATGTTGTGTATTCGCAAATACGAAAATAGTCAAACTGACAAGGCAAAATACATCCTATACGATAAAACTTGCAGAGTCATACACCATGGTGATCAGTTTGTTCCGATATACAAGTCTAAAATGACAGGGGATTGGTAAAACATGGACCAAGAACTGATAGAAAAAACATATTTGAAGGGCGAAATAAAATAAAACAAATTAGGTTATTGAATCAATATTTGGGAAATGTCATTAACTGACACTATCTCTAAATTCAATACGTGTCTGGATTAACTGTTTCCACGTACAAAGGCGTTTGAATAGAAACAATCACTGAAGTATATGCACCACGGAAACTGTCAACAGTTAGTAAAAGTGTTATTACTGTCTGCAGACAACTCGGAGATTAGTGGCAACCTAACTTCAGTCGTTTTATATCGGCTTGTATCTCTTGGTAATGTGTTGGGACAATTTCAGATGATGTTTCACAATTAATGCACGAGCCTGTTATTGATATAGTAAAAATAAACCGTTTGAACATTTCTTCGACGTATCTCTTTTTTTCAAAGACTATAATGAGCCGGTGCAAATGGCATGTATTGTTTAACAGTACAAACAGGAGAATGACTTTTTTAAATTCTGGCCAGTCAAATCACTCGATTGTTAATAATCATATCTGTGTTTATAATGATATGATATGTCGATGTATTTGTATCGTTGACTAGTTTAAGGTCTTCTTTACAATGAAGCAGTAACAGCGTTCTCCGATTAAAATGATTGGTATCTTATACAAAAACTTATAGGTATCCAACGTTCCCAGACATCATATCGTTCAATAATGGTTCGCTCTACATGAAATGTCACTGGGAAAGGGATTGCCCAAGTCACGAACACGTTAACCTTCACAACCACTTTTGATGTTGGGGAAAATGTGTTTAATGAATACGTTAAAAATCTAGCAGGCTTTTTTTATTTGCCGACTAGTTTTTACTTTGTTAGGATGCATGTTGCGTTAACAGAGTTCAAAATAACATGACATCTGGAGCTTAAATATATGGTTTTCTTCACGCATGTTTCCTCAGCACCAAAACACGTATTAGAAAGCTACCATGAGTCATTTTCACACGAGACATAGTCTCTGTTGTATAATCTTCACATGTTTTATTATTATTATTTCCATTAACATAGCACAACATTTGTCAAAAATAATCGCATAATCATCCTTTTATTCTTATTATAATATAAGGTTATCCAACGAAAAAAAAAATGCATGATATATCGTTATTGGTCTCTTCGCTCATACAAAATGTCATAAAACCTTCCATTTCTTATTTAAATTTTGCAGGATTCAGTTTTCCCGGCCTTGAAAGAATATTACATTATCTCTGTTTACATTTCCTGACCGAGTTTGTAACTGCATAACCACCGTGTTGCAAAATACGAAGCTTGAATACATTTTGAGTTATTAAACAAATGTGGTTTTAGTATATTATTTTCATTTTGATTTAAATTATTGAAACAGCAACCTCTTTTTATGTCTGTGAAGACAAAAAATAATTTGTATACCCTTAACAAAAAATCAACCTAGCTCGCATCGTTCCTGTGTAAGTTTTCCCTGGCGGATATATATTCACACTTGAAGTGTTGCCATAGCAACTGCAAATATTAAGTAAAGTTATTTAAAGAAGCAATGCGTTGTTTTATAAATTCTTGGACCTTTTTCCACCAAGCAAAAGACAAAACTCTGGCCGTTTGAACTTCTTCTATTTCAAATACATTACAGGTCCTCAACAGGTGAAATGCAAGCAGTTACAACAGTGCGTGGTTCTGTATCATCCCATATGTGGTATATACAAACACTTAACAAATATCATATTTGCCGTTTGATCTACTGCCGCCAAACAAACTAAAGGTCGTGAACTAATCAGAGACATTCAACTACAGAAGTTTCATCGTTCTATTGCAAGTCTTTCTGCATAGTTTTAGTTCAAATGTTTCACAAACGTATTGTCCTGACAAAATATTTCCAATGAAATGTTGGCAGTGACCTTGATCGTGCATATCCAAACCAAAACAATATGGTTAACCTATTAGTGAAATTACTTTATTATTTAGTGAATTAGGTTTAAGCATTATCCTAGATAGCGTCAATGATATGTATCTCAGAGGACAATCGCGAGGTTTTTGAGTGGTCCCCCAAATGTATTTTTTATATTTTAGTTTTGTCTCCGTTATGCCTCGGTGAGTCATTCAGACTTGTTCAGTTCGTTCGTTTCTTGTTATAGTATAACAAGTGGAGAAACACTGGAGTATGATAACTGATAAATCAGTATGACTTTATATATATATATTCATATTAATTAAGCAAATTTGTCTAGATATTTCGTTTTCGTTTCTAGGAAATTTATGCAATGTGGATATTGTCTTACGTATACATACATATTATTGGACTTTATATTGTATTTTATGATTAATTATATAGTTAAGTAGCTAGTAACTAATAACCATTAACATAGGTTATTTACAATTTTCTTGTAATAAAGATAAATGTATTTGAGATATATACCAGTATAAATGTTGTTTATATTTTAATCAAATGCATACTGTCGTGTTGTTAACGTGTATGCTGTAACTGTGACGTAGCTACATATAGGCCTTGAAGGCCCGGGCCAACAACCATTTTGGGAAATGATAAATTTGAATCTAAAAATGCATCAAAACTAATAATTACTCAAGCACTTTAAACAACTAAATAGTTTGTTTTATTTTAACGAAGCAAGTTCGGTGTTTATTTAAACTACGTGCAGGGTGTATTGCTTGGTTTTATTGTAATCATTGAGTGTTTGTAATGTGCATGTAAGTCCCCAAACTCACATAGAATCATCGGACCTAAAAGTTAAGGCCAATGTTTATTTATAAAATGCTTGGTTTGCTCTTCATAGCATATTTTTATACACTTATCTATTGACCAATGGTAGTCGAGTGTTTTTATTTTTCGAGTTTCTTTTGCTTTAATCTCGGCTTTATTCTCTGTAGAGCAGATTTCTGTCGAACTACTTCAATTGGTAGTCGCTTAGTTTTATAGATCGGTGTCTCAACTTTGAATGCAAAATTAGTTTTTGTTAACACTTAGGTGATTTCACTTCTATTTTCTATAAAAGTAAATTCCATTCCAATCGAACCCTTATGAACCGCGTGTTTATACCTTTCCGCGACTATCTGATCTAATGAAGCGAGCGGGTAGGCGGATAAACTTTCGCCCTAAAACATCACGTGAACACACAGCCATGTTAAAAAGGGTGGAGTAAGAGAAACGATCACGCAATACATAAAAATACAAATTGGCTTTAAACAAAATGATATACAGACAAAAAATGTATATATACTCTATCAATCAGTTATCAAATCAAAGCTTGACTATGGAAGTATTGTGTATGACTCAAATGCTTCAATTGACAAATTTAAGAAAGTATGTATACAAAAATAATTATACAAATTAAGGCCTACAGGATAGTAACGGGTGCTTATCGAAGTACACTTCACAACAAGCATAATGAGGTGAACTTCAACTGACCTACAAATGAAAAATAAATATGTTAAATATTGGCTTAGATGCTCACGTCAAGGGGATGAGCTGCCAATCAATAACAAATGTAACATTGTGTAGCATGTGACATCTTTGAACACAAATATAGCGGACAAAAACTCTTTAAAGCGCCAAACAGCAAGACAGTACTACCACTAGTGGAAGCATGTTCTCTCACAAAAGATGATGTTTTACAGTTCTAAATGTCAGACGGCGTAGGAGGGCTGTTGTATAAGCACGTGATAATTAGATACTGTACATGGTCGAAAACCTTGTTTACGGTTTTAAATTCACTTATCTTTGTAACACATGTCGTTGGATCCAATATTTAATACATAATCTATTTCTGTTTTCGACAAAAGCGGAAATATATCTAGCTTTAGGGATCGGTTTAAAGCTTATTATTCGCACAGTTTCAGTAATGACCAACTTTTACAAAAACAATATTAAAATAATAATTCAGAAAAAGACATTGATCATTATGAATGCTTTCATTTATTTTCTGATATTTGTTGTCTGGAAGGGTTTTAAAAAATTATCAGGCTGTAAAGAAAAACCAGCTTGAAACAGGAATAATATTAGTAATGTTGCATTAATGCTTTTGCGATATTTACCGGTGTGTGTATACCACGTGATGAATTACGTCATAAATGCTACATAAGAAGGCAACATTTTGCTTAACACGGAAGACATAAATCAAATATAACTTTTCTTTTACTACACCATTTTAAATGAAACAAAGGGCAGTCTTTTAGGCTTCAAGAGCCATGTCCTCGTTTTATTACTGGAGGTGGTTAGTTTCATCAAACACTTCGACAAACCTTTTTTTAAAATAATGTTTTGACAGTGCTCCGTCAGACGGCCGTACTGTGAAACGGTTTGTCGAAGTGTTGTAAGAAACTAAACTCTCAATCAAACTCTGGTTAAAGACTGAATGCGAGACTCCGTAAGCGGCGTACACTGTGCTATGTTTCATTTAAAATGGTGAATAATTAGGAAAGTTATCTGTGTTAAAAGTCATCATTTGAAGCAAATTATTGCCTTCCGACGTAGCATTTATGACGTAATTTATCACGTGGTATACACACACTGTGAACTACTCGCAATAAAGATGTCATTATCAGATAGGATCAACGCTGTAGGCGATATTTTGTTTTGTGTTGTAGATGTTCCTCCATAAACGCTTTAACTATACCCCTGAAAACACATTTAAATTTTACAAACTTATGTTGATTCCCTACCAAAGAGAATTATAGTGTGCACAATTGGTGGGGTGAAATTTAGACGAAGGAATTGCAAGAGTATGTCGCTCTCAATTTGATGTTTTTAGCGCACCAGAGCACGAAGTGCTCAAGGTGAGCTATTGTGGTCGGTCTTTGTCCGGCGTCTGTCCGTCAACAATTGCTTAAAAAACTTCTCCTCTGAAACTACTAGGCCAAATTCAATGAAACTTCACAGGAAGCTTCCTTGGGTGACCATCTACAAAAATACAACAAGGGGTCACGATTGATCAACAACAACAACACAATGGTCGACTTCCTGTTTTGCTTTAGAAAACATCTCCTCTGAAACTAATAGTCCAAATTCAATGAAACTTTATAGAAAGCCAATATGGCCCTCTTGTTCGTGAAATGCAGCTAAATGAGTTTAGTTTAGTGCTAGTTTTGTGCTGTTCTTCCATGTTTATTGTTTCTGATTTACGTAATATGTCTTTGGCGTTTACCTAGTGCCATTAAACCGGGTTTATATTTAAACTTTTTGCTACTGAGCTTGTTTCTGTAGCTTTTCGCATAAATATTGTTTCAAAAATTGAAAAACGATATAACACGCTAAGAAATGCGAGGTGATAGGAGAATGATGTGTGATCTGTTGTATTGGATAATGGAACAAAAAAATGTATAACATGATAAGGAATAACATGATTTGCAACTATCGAATAGAAGTAATGTTTACATTTATTATTTGAATTGTATAAGATGTAGGAAAGATTGCAAACACTAGTGCAGGTGCTAGTTTAACGTTACACATAGCAGTAAGAAATGTTCAAATACAAATAAAGTGTGGTTTAATAACGATTGTGAACACGCCCAAGTAAAGAATAAAAGACCTACTTTTGTCCAAATTGCATAGAACCGAGACTCACCGACATAACCTCAAGATAAAAAGAGGAGTAAAAAAATACGTCGTTTACAAATTATAAATGTTATAAGATATCAAATGCAAAATAATTCAAAAAGACAAATAAGTACAACACTTTGGGATTTCTTTTTTGGAACCTTAAAAAAACGCTGCTATGCAACTGTGGGCGCAATATGCTGACTTATGAAATGTCTTTAAATAGAAAATGAGAAGAAATAGAAAGTGCTATTGGATAACTGATTAAAGTGTCCAGAAGGGACAGCAATGTACATGCATATTTGAGAAAGCTGAACTGTATGTGTTATATATATTTATATATAAAGGAGCAAGAAAAAAGGGTACTAGTCTAATCCGGCCAATTACCCTCCAAAAACATAACATTTGTTCTCGAAAGGAAATGAAGTCAACATTTTATATTAGATTCCTGAAATATGTTGATAATAAATAAGAAGCCAATTTCATGTCTGTTCCAATTCTATATTTTAGAGGGTAAACATTATTACAGTCTCATCTGTATTTTCTTGCAAACATTATTTCGTGCATGCATAAGCATATAGGCCGCTCGTAGAAAGTGTTATGGTTAAAAAAGAAAACAAACACGCTGATACTCACAGAAAGTTTTCACAGTTGTTAAAATCATATTTATATAAAAAGCTAAATAGATGTGCTCGAGTAAATGGAACGTTTGTTCTGAATAGATTCCGTGTAAAATGTGGGTTAGACAAGGAAAAGGCTTTTCTCTCTCTTATTTGTCTTATGCATTCTTGTAAATGACACATTTTCATATCAGCAAAATCGCGTAAAGCACCGTTACAAATACACATAATGATTACCAAAGATAAATGACTTTCTTAAATTATAACAGTTGAACATTACTTCTGTGCTATGCATTTATTATTTTAGAAAGTGTTGAAGATTTACAAAATGCTTAATATTGTTATGAAAGATATAAACAACTAAATATCACTTTAACTAAGATGTGAAGTTACGCTTAGTTAGTTATTTCGAAATGGTTTAGTGTCTGAATATACAAAATTAGTTGTGATGTAATTAGTTATCTTCGTAAGTCTATTTTGCTGAATACAGAAAATCAATCATAAAAAGTTAAGGATATAACTACGACCTCTAAGTATCTAAAAATGCAACGAAACATTATAGATTGAACCTGAGGCCGATGACACTTTGTGAGTAACTGAATATGTTGTTGATAAATTTAATATGGTAAATGAAATATTATGTACTTCTGCAATAGTACTAACGTATTTGAACAATTATACTATGTTTCATAAGGTATCGTATGTTCTTATCTAAATACAACGCAAATTGTTTGAACATTTAACTTATACTTATTTATGCTAATGTTCAATGTAAATGCATTTTTATATTCAATGTATGTATAAGTTTTACAGTGCCTGAATATACGAAATATGTTGCCATGTTCCTCTGTCATGTATTTGGAAGTTTCCATAAATAAACTCATCCGAAACACAATCCCTGCAATCAGCGTTGACATTGTGTCAGCAACTTGGGTTATATTCTAAGAATTAAGATCTAAATGATTTTGTTTAAAGCTGCACTCGCACAGATATACCATTTTTACACCATTTTTGTTTTTTGTCTTGGAAAGAGCAAATTTTCGCAAACATTTCTGCAAACCAATGATCTAAGTTTGCCGACAAAAAATCAGATCGTAGAATTCCATATTTCCGTTCGAAAATTAATGTTTTATGGCTTAAACCGTTACTAACGGTTTTGTAACAGTTTAAGAAAAATGCATAAAACTTCCTTTTTTAACTTAAATATCGTTCCAAGACAAAAAAATAAAAAAAGTTTCAAAACGTTCAATCTGTGAGTGGGTAGCTTTAATAGCATCCATCTATTGCATAACCAAGACATTTGCTTCATTCCTCAAACTTGATTGACTCGTCTTTTAAACGATGCTACATAAGGCTTAATAAACTAACGCTCTATAGAGTATGCTAAATGGAAATGAGTTTCTGTTATATTAAAACTTACGAACGTTTTTCACATGAATGTAAATCTTAAAATAAAATCTGACTCACCATGAATATCATGACATTTTCCTTCAACTTGTGTGCGCAATAAGAGGGCAAAAAAGAGGTTTCTTTTTAAACAATACTTCATGACTTTATTCTCATGAATACATTCTTGCTAAGACACTGATAGCGGTAGCATTTATTAGAACATTCTTTCAAAACATAAATAGAAATAATAAGCTTATTTTGTCTGTAATCTTTGGTAAGGATAGGAACAAAACGCAATGTGTGGATAAAAAGTTTCTTTTGCAAAGCCAATTTAAAACAAAGCTCGTTGATGTCATTAACTTTAAAATGAAAGGCATGACTGGATCGGAATGTATTGGCATGTGACGTCTATTTCTTCAAATATTTAACAAAGTTATCATTTGGAAGAAAAGATTAGCTAATATATGTCGCTTTTATTTTTAATAATGTTTTCTTTATTTGTTCCCAGTTTTTGTACAATGAAGCTATTTTTATTAAACTCTTGTGATCACACAGTACCGGCGCCCGGTACCCGTTTGCGAGAGGTATTTCTCGGCGCCCGGGAACCTTTTATCCGGTACCACAACGAAAAAATTGGGCGCGATTCTTTAAATTTTCAGTCACCTAGATTGGAAAAAGGTCGCCATTGGCAAATGGGTGAGTGCTAATTTATTACTCTGAACAAGTATTATCACAACCCTGTTAAGGCTAAGGTCTAACCGAAATTGAAAAAGAGACTCATAAGGTACTAAGGTCTAACCGAAATTGAAAGAGAGGCCCCCAAGGTACAAACAACACCGAAAAAACACACATGCATCAACATATCTGTATGAATAGTTGTTGGTGTTAAACTTGGGAACGGTCAGCGTAACGGGAGTTCATAAGTGTTTTGTACCAAATATTTTGATTATTCCACAATTAGGCCAAAACGATTGGTTTGGCTAGGGTTACATCCTTTTCAAGATCAGGTAGGTTATGTAGGCTTTGTATTTGGTAGAAATAATGTTCAGTGTTTTCAACAACAACACAACATGCTCAAGACGGTTCATGAGGAAAGTGATTATTGTTAAGATTATTGTTAAGATCGCTTTTAAGATTCCTGCATTGAATACATATTCGAGCGTGATACAATGCGAATTAGTGAACAGTGTTTAAGTATTAATTTAATGCTTTAATAAGAGTGCCCATTTAGTGTTAAGAGCAAGAGTGCTAAATTTGAAGCGATTATGGTAAAATCGACGATGAATATAACTGAGTTCTAGTTATCGTTTTGTAGTTGGACTCATTACGTGGCATGAGAGGAATCCTATTTCCGAACATGTTGTGAGTTGAAAATGATCTTGTTTGTTGACGGGTTACGATTCTGGCAGCTTCTTATTGAACCATTTCAATTGACTCTCCCTCATATTATCCGTACTATTATTTCTTCTCGTTATCTGATGCATTTTTTAAATGTGGTCGTAGGTAAACTATATACATTTGGTACAGTATAGAATGTTGAACTTTTTACTTCAACATTTTAATAGGACTCAACACTTTCGACGAAAATTCATAACTATAGTAATGTAAGGATCTGTCGTCGCTTATATTCTTTTCTAAAAGATAATGGTTCTTAACAAATGATAAAAACGGTTCTCATACATACATATGGTTAGATTTCTATTTATAGACGAACAAAATACTACTTACCTTATGAGACGGATTGAGCTTTATCAACCATTACTTCGCCTATCGAATCGTGTCTTCATTTAGTGAACGTTGTAGGTTTTCCGTGTAATAAGAGGAAGTTTTCGGCAGAGTCAAGTAATTACATTTAGAGACTATATTAAATTTGTATAAGACTCTCAATGAAAAGCCATTAAAAGTAATGTGGAGTTTAGTAACAAGGAAATGAATTTTATTCACAATTTTTAATATTTTATTGAATATCTTTCTTTTTTAAAAGGATTCCACCAAGAAACCACAAATATTTGTTGATTGTGTTGACCGGGGCCTTTCGGCATAAACACATAATTATTGTCGAAAGACTAACGAAACATTGCAAAATTAATTCCTTTTTTAACCAAACTCTGATAAATAAAAAAATCCGTAATTTTAATAAACTTCTTCAAAAACATGTCGCAAAGGATGTATGTTCTACTTAAAAAAATACAAAAAAAACAAAACATTTTCAAACTTTGGCTTTCTCCACCCACTTTATCACTATGAAAGGTCTAATTGTATTTTTGCTTTTTTTGCAGCTCTCACTACCCCAGACCCAGTGGGAATGGTTATGAGTCAGCCACTCTGAGCTGTATTAAGTGTACGACAATATGAGGTATAATTAAGTTTTTCAAGATTTCATTGTTGAAATTCGAACTAAAATTTGTGATTAAGTTTGTTTTTTTACGTGAATTTATTCTGTTTGTTTCACTCCTTAATTATTTTGCTGTCTAATCTTTTGGAAGAATGACATCTAATGTTTTTTTTTCTATTTACAATTTAAACAAAACCTGCTTCATACATGATGCAAAAGGAAGGTTTATTTAGTGTATATATGAATTTCATTCTTGGAATGCGGGATGGTGATGCTTTTTTGCTTTTGATGTGGAAAAGCGGTTTACGCCTAGCTACTAAAGATTCTTTTGTCAAGGAACTTTATTCTAGGTATGCGAGTTCGTAATGAATATAATTGTCCCCTATTAGTTATAAGGTTCAGTGTGTCAACGGTTAGAACGCGGTGACCTTCAGATGAATAGGATATGTTGGCGGTTTTCTTAAACTAAAACATTTGGCCCACTAAAGAACGCTTGAAACAAAGTATGCGAGTTGGTCATGACAAATTGACGAGCCGTATTAAGTTTGAGATGTGAAGGTCAAAGTCGGTAGCGGTGACCTATGTGTGAAATGATTCGTTGATGATGAAATGCCATAGGTACATCGGATACTTCCATCATTTATTATTTCTTAGGTACGACCACACAATGGGGGAGATAGACCGGGGTTTTTTCAATAAAAAGCAATCAACATTCTGTGTTCTGTGTTAAACATTAAGTTAGTGCTATTTATTTATTTATTTTTAGCTCCACTGACCAAAGGCCAGAAGAGCTTATGCGATGGTAATGTGTACGTAGTATGTGCGTACGTGCGTCTGTAAACAATTGCTTGTGAACACGATACAGTCTTAAGTTTTGATTGTATCGCGATAAAACTTGTACAGTATTAAGATATTTATTAGAGCTCGGTTCTTTTTGAAAACCAGCCAGATCAGCTCATGCATGCCTAGATTATGAACCTTGAAAGTATAAAAATCCGTGCGTCTGTAAACAATTGATTGTGAACACGATACAGTCATCAGTTTTTATTGTTTCTCAATGAAACTTGTACAGTATTTAGATATCCATTGTAGCTCGGTTCCTTTTGAAAACCAGTCAGAACCGCCCATGCATGCCTAGATTATGAGCCTTGAAAGTATAAAAATCCGTGCGTCTGTAAACAATGGCTTGTGAACACAATACAGTCATCAGTTTTTATTGTATCTCAATGAAACTTGTACAGTATTTAGATATCCATTGTAGCTCGGTTCCTTTTGAAAACCAGCCAGATCCGCCGACGCATACCTAGATTATGGGTCTTGAAAGTATAAAAAATGTTATTTTTTAGCTAAGGCTATTTTAGCCAAGTCTACATGAGCGAAGTTTTTTTTAGCCAAGTTTACATGTAAAGTCACAATTGCTTGTGAATGTTTGTTCAAATTATGCCTCTGGGGTCATTACTGGCCACGCCCCCGGGCTCAAGGGTTTGGTATACTTCATTTTGGAATTGTTAAAAACCTTTTTGTCTGAAACAGCTATGCAGATCCTTGCTATTTTGAAGGCTTAATTTAGTGGTACACTACCATGATCGTTCAAATTATGCCTCTTGGGTCAAAACTGGCATTGCCCCATGGGTCACAAGTTTCCTAGAGACCTATTTAAGAAATATTTTCAAAATCAAGTTTCAAACAACAAGGGTCATACCTTTGATATTTGTTGTGGAGCATCACATGCCGACCGTCTAGCAAAACATTTGAAATTATGCCCCTTGGGCAAAATCTGGCCCCATCCCTTTTGACTTACTTTTTAATTTGTAAAGCAATGAAAGTTTGACCATGTGTACAGTTTTGTAAACGAGCATCAATGTTGTCTTCACATGTCATTGACTTTGACCTTTTGACCAACGTTTTTATTTTTTAATCGACAGAAATGAAATTTTGACCATGAGTACAGTTTTGAAAGCAAATATTTTTTACCCTCAGATTACCTCTACTTGGCACATATTAAAATAGTTCATGCAACTTATCTGCTTACAACACTTTCTGTTCTCAGATGTTGAACGTGCAGCGTTTTTAGCTAACCCAAACACAAAAAGTAAACTATATATTTGTTGCCTATTATTCATATGTACATGCTCTGGATTGAAAAAGACCACAAGAGCTATGCCAGTAGAGCATAGGCCCTGTTGGGCCTCTAGTTTATAGAGTACGGGTCGTTTACAAAGTTTGTTCATAAAATCTTGTTTTTTTCTTAATTATCCAGTGCAGTCAAATAATTTGCGTATTGTTATTTGCTGATGATATCATAATGTTTAACAATATCTGATTACTGCCTCTTTTTTCTTTTTTTGAGCTCAATTTGAAAATCATATAAACATATATATGTATACTCATATATAATAATGTTATTACGCACGCACACACGCGCACGCACACACAAACACACACATATAATATAGACTCACAGTTAGTGGAAGTTGTTCGACCCGTATTTTGTAAGTAGAACTGCATGCTGGTCAAATAAACAGGCATTCATCAATTTTACCCTTTAAGTGTTTAAAAGCGTAGCACTTGGCACAGCAGATACCACGTCGTCCTTGAATTAATACGTTTTAAACATGCAAAGAATTTTATCTGACGGTGTCCATGGCGATGCTAATAATGTAGAAAAAAGAATAAAAAATAAAATAAGAACTCTTAATTGCGTGCTTGGATGTCTTTGCTTTGTCGAAAATATAGTTAATTATTTCCTGAAAATTGGGATATAATTACGTACTCGAGCGTTGACACTGAGGCACCTACTCAGGAATTGGATATAAAAATGGATATAAATTCGTTTGGAAATGGTGTTCGTATACGGTCGTTGAATATTTGAAATTACCAAATGAATAAACGTATGCGGTTACAGCTTCCATTTGTAGTTTAAACGTTAAACGATCAAGACTTAAAGAAATGCAAGCTTTTTATTTATATATATTCGTGCAGACCTGATGTTAAATGCATACGGACATTTAGAACATTTTAAGTACCTCATTATAATGTACGATGGGGAATCTTATCAAATTATTATACTCACAATTTAGACAAAATTAATTTAAAATCATGTAAATACGTTCTTTGGTTCGATCCAAAACATCTGATGCTGCCTTTCCAGAGGAATTCAGTCTATTCAATTCTCCTCTGTAAAAAGAGGGCTATACATTATTAAAACATTAAAAAACTCAAGTTCATTTTTGTAAACTTTATGTTTTGAAACAGTAATAATACATGTATACGCACACTCTTTTGTTGTATGTGAATGAAAATAGCTTTAAATGTATTAAACTTGGATATCTTGTTTCTTTAAACATGTTGAATACTTTCATCTGTACTTGTTAATTCAGTATTTACAAGAATGGAATTATTATACCTCAGTCTAATCAATTGGAAGTGCCAGAGCTTTGTGATTGTGTTTTTGGTTCTTGGAGGTTATTATTATCAGTGGTCATGAACGTTGATATTGACTGTCTTTGGTCAGTTGACAGGACACTGTAGTTATTTAAAAATCCAGCACTTTTGTGGCCAGTAAACAAAAAACGCCTGAGTGTCGGGCATATTTGACTGCAAAAGTTTTTGACATAGCCTCTTGCTTGCATTTTTGTTAGAAGCCTCTTTCCGTTCACTAATTATGTACGTCCTGGGCGTTCTGCCATTTTTTTTATGATTGTGTAAAGCGTATTGCGATCTATCGGAGCGGACAGGAACCATTGTTCACTCTCCGCAGGGTTGTTCTTGTTTGTCACCACCGCCAGGTAAAATGGATGGTCATCGATTTCGAAAAATGCAAGGGGATCCATGTTCAACAGGAATTTCTCATACCGTGATAAATTTATATTGAGCATCTGTTAATGTTTTTTCCCATCAAAGACGGGGGATGCATATAGCTGTTTTTAAAACCAGTATCAATAAACAACGTTCTCGGCTTTCTGCCTGTCTCGAGAGTTAGGGATAGCCCATAGTGAGGCAAAATATTAGATGCAAACCACGACAATGAGTCTTGAATATGTTTTATTTAAGGATTAAAATTCGACCTTTTCCTTGTTTCCGTTTCGTTGCAGTTTGGACAGGAATTGCTATTGTGGGTTCAACATCCGGCAAATTTGAATATGCTGCTGATGCAATAGTGACAGTAGATGCAATAGTTCCAGTGATGGGACATGCGTTCCATTGGGAACTTCGCTGGCAATAAAAGGAGGCATGTTTGGACATGTTAGGGAACTTCTGGCAATGATGACTGGTGGTATTTATGGCTGTTTTGGCTATGGCATCATCACAAAATTACTCATTCGAGTTGAAACAATCAAACAGATTCCAAAAATCATGGTCTGGCATGCCTTTAATCAGCTCAAAACCGGCTGCAATATTTACGTCTACTCTCAAAAATGTGTGCACTTTGACCTGAACTTCCAATTTGTACTAAATTATTGATCTTCAATTGTTTTAAGTTTGACTTTGTTGAGTTGATTAGAGTTTTATTGCTGTTTTTTTTGTGAATGATACCGAAATTAAAGGAGGAAGTTCTATTTTTATGTTGCTTTTTCATTTGTGTTTTATTTACATTAAACGCTGAAAGAAGCAGAAAAAGTTATATTGCGATGTATTAACTTTGGAATAAAAAAAAGCAACATCTAACGTTTCATTTTCATTTTTCACGCGAAAATAATGTAGTTTGAAAGTGACGTCATGATTGCATGGGGCATGTCAGACGGATTTTCTCAGGAATAATCACATGACCGGAATCACACGTACGGTATGTAAAAATATATTACCTGTGCTTAATATGGAAATGTATTATCCTCAATTTAGTTGTTTATTTGCATCGTCTTGCGAGGAAATTGTTACGTAAAATATATTTCTGGATATAAATACATAGATTGAAACTATTAAATCAAAATGTATGCGAATCTTAAAACTATATATATATATATATACAAAACACGTCAAAATATGGAACTGGCCTCAAGGTAACAAGTTTATGTGAAAGCGTAATGTTAATACGCTCAAAAGACTATCGAAATTTTATTTGAAGTAAGATAGGAAAATTAAATTTCAGCTGCTTCTTAAACATAATTTCTTAACATATATTGAAAACGCTTTACTAATTTATTGTATGCTATATATGTGAATTAATGTCTTAACCACCTCGCGTATATACTTTTTATGAAAATAGGCAAAGGCAATAAACCGTTTCGCCCGACAACTTTGAAGAATTAAAATTCTTACTTGATCGTAACCGAGAATGAAAAGCTGAACAATGAAGATATGGATACGACATATTTTCGCTTTGATTGTTCGACAAAAACCAAATACAGGCGTAAAAAGCTAGTCACCTATACATAACTAACCCAATATTAATGAATGTAAATTGATTTGAAGTATTCAAACACAATTTAATTATTATTCAATAACTAACTACAAAAAACAATTATTTAATTGTGCCATAATGAGGTAATACGATATAATATACAGTCGAAGCTCGTTTGCTCGATATCTCATGGCTCGATATCCTCGTTGGCTCGAACAAAATTAAAAAGAAAGACCGATTTTTCTTTACTCTTTGTTCATATAAAATTCGATCGGATGGCTCGATATCTTGAGGGTCGATATTTCTCCACGCTCGATGTCATATTCGCAAGTAAGAAATTCACACTTTGTTTTGTTTGCTTGGGTCGATGTCAATTTCGCGTGTTCAGGTAAGATTTTCACACCTTGATATGTTTGCTTGGCTTCATTAAGGACAAGGCGTTAATCGATTAAAATTGCTTCGTTGATATTATAATTATTATCAAATTAAAATGGTTATACAGTTTGAGCAAGCATGCTATCACTTTAAGTTCTGTCTCTAATTGTTATCGTTATCCATGTATACATTAATTTTAATGCATTTTGATAAGGCGACATTTACATAAAATATTGCGCTGAATACTTTTCTCAGTAAATGTATTCTTACAAATTTTAAATCCTGAACAATCTAGAGAAGGACCCAGTACACCCGGGGGATATCTATCAACCTCAAAGGTTTCTGCCTTAGGAACTAAAGGGACAAAGAGAAAACTTACTGTTAAATATTATCTTGAGAATATGAGGCTATAATGCCTGTTGAGAGTGGACGAAAATCTAAAAACCAAATTGCAGAAGACCAGCATTCCGCATAATACTCTTTCAACTTGGTTGAAAAACAAAGACCAAATTAAAGCCAGATTCCTCGCCGGTAACATAGAGCTCGAACGTAAGCAAGCTCTTCTCTTGCGGAGATAGCGTAGCAAATAACAAACGAGGTAAACACGACTTTTTGTAACGAATCAAAGAAAAAATCACATTCTGTAGGCAATCACGCTTTGCTCGATATTATCGAGGCTCGAAGTATTTTGGCCGGTCCCGAGAATATCGAGGCAACGAGTTTCGTATGTAAATGAATTTATATATTTCCTTTTTTCATTTTCATTTCAAGTGTAAGAATAATTTATAGATACGTTAAGAAATACTCTCGAAAATGTTACAACATATGTGTGCCATGCTTAAGATGAATGTTTGTTCGTATCTAAACTCTCACACCGGACAGGTAGCAAATACGCGGAGTTTAACTATTTACAAAATATATTGCAGATAACTTACGACGCTATTTTTAATATCGTCGATATTAAACGGCTTCCTTGACATCATGTTACAATACAGTTAAGACATCCACCATCGTGGCTCGAATCGATATCTATAAGGTCAAAAAACAGTTGAAGAGCAACAATAGCAATGAAGTCGTTTCTTTTCACGAAAGGTAGTCCTGACGTGTAGAATTCCTATTCATTTTTTTCGAGCTGTATTTCAGGACGATTGTTGTTTTTGCATGTATCACATTAAACAATTAATAATTAACCTACATATAGCCTTTGTTCGATGACGGTACAATTAATGTCTGACTCCAGACATAGTAGGTAGAATATGTATGTACATGATCCTTAGCAAGAAGCATCCGTTGGCAAGTGCGATGGCGTTTTGTTTTTAGACGTTTGTGAGTAAATCAATGCAGGCCGTCAACCAAGTTTTAGTGAAAATATAGGAAAAAATATAGGAAATTTTGACCGAAACATAGGAGTTTTTGGCATTTTCTGGGCAAAATATAGGAATTTTAAGGTTGAAAAATCGACATTAAGAGGTGTGTAAGTGAACATTACTTACTTGTTTATTGGCTTTAATCATAAAAATTGTGTTTCACTTAACCCACATTCCTTAAAGGGACTGTACACCAGATTGGCACCAAAAAAGTTTTTTTCTGTAACGAATCTCAGGACATTTGTTTTACTCTTTGATATCATAATTGTAAAAACAAAAGGCCCAAGAGGGCCTATGCTCTACTGTCATGGCTCTTGTGGTCATTTTGAATCCAGAGCATGCACGTATAAGTAATAGGCAACAAATATATTGTTCACTTTTTGAGTTTGGGTTAGCTAAAAAAAACGCTTCATGTTCAACATTTGAGGACAGAAAGTGTTGTAAGCAGATTAATTGCATGAACTATTTTAATATGTGCCAAGTAAAAGTAATCTGAGGGTAAAAAATATTTGCTTTCAAAACTGCACTCATGGTCAAAATTTCATTTCTGTAGCTTTAAAAATAAAAAAGTTATACATAATTTCAAATGTTTTGCTAGACGGTCATCATATGATGCTCCATAACAAATATCAAAGGTATGGGCCTTGTGGTTTGAAACAAGAAGATTTTAAAAATATTTCGTAAATAAGTGTCTAGGAATCTTGTGATCCCCGGGGCATTCAGAGTTTTGACCCAAGGGGCATTATTTGAACAACCATGGTAGTGGACCACTTAATAAAGCCTTGTTCAAAATAGCAAGGATCTGCATACATGTACCTGTTTCAGACAAAAAGGTTTTTAACATTTCCCAATTTAAGAATGCCAAACCTGTGAACCCTTGGCGTGGCCAGTTATGACCCTTAGGAGCATAATTTGAACAAACATTTACAAGCAATTGTAACTTCACATGTAAACTCGGCTAAAAATAGACTTTGCTCATGGTGACTTGGCTTAAAATAGACTTAGCTAAAAATAGCATTTTTTATACTTTCAAGACCCATAATCTAGGCATGCATGGGCGGATCTGGCTGGTTTTCAAAAGGAACATAGCTTTAATGGATATCTGAATACTGTACAAGTTTCATCGAGATACAATCAAAACTGAAGACTGTATCGTGTACACAAGCTATTGTTTACAGACGCACATACTTTTTCATACTTTCAAGGCCCATAATCTAGGCATGCATGGGCGGATCTGGTTTTCGAAGAGAACCGATCACTAACGGATATCTTACTACTGTACATGTTTCATTGAAATACAATCAAAAATGAAGACTGTATCGTGTTAACAAGAAATTGTTTACAGACGCACATACTACGTACACATTACCATCGCATAAGCTCTTCTGGCCTTTGGCAACTAGAGCTAAAAATACCAATATGTAAAAAAAGAATCGAGTCGGAGACCGGTATCGAACCGGGGTCCCCAAAATTGCAGTCCAGTGTTGTATCCACTGTGCTACGAAGGCTTCCCCTTTACGGTTGGAATATTTCAGCTAAATACCTAACTTGGTAATATCACGTGATAACATCGACTAGCCAATCACGCATAAGGAATGAATTCTACTAGGTAGACATACCTAGTAATCTTTTTAATCGAAAAATACCAAAAAAAACTGCGAAAAATAAATTAATTGTAAGCTATGTGGTACTTTACAGTTAGTAAGTTTCAATGCATTGTACACATCGATACCAAGTTTATGTCAGTTTTCGACAATTTTCTTCCTTTTTTTCGCTATTTCATCATACGGAGTACAGCACCTTTATACCTCTCCATCAAGGCAGACTATGCTGCAGCAACACAACTGTGGTCACCAAATTGGACACCTTTAAGATTTGATGTTCGTCATACTTTTCATCAAAGGTGTCCAGATGGATATCCAAGGGTGTACAACAGCAATTCTGAATGATGGTGATGGTTTGGAGGATAGAGTCTTAAACTGTAAATAAAAATATATAAAGGCAGTTTCAATCCTTTGAATGATTTCAAATGTATCCCAGCACCACTTTTTAAGAAATATATAGGAAAAAAATCCAAAATATAGGAACACATATAAAATATAGGAGGTTTTGAAAAATATAGGAACTTTCTCAAAATATAGGAAAATATAGGAATATAGGAATTGGTTGACGGCCTGTACAATGCTTAAATTGATATATGTTAATAAACAGGACCCACACTGTTAATCTTTTAAAGGCATCGAGGGTCCCTTTATTTCCCTCCATGATAAGGACCATGAGGTCGGGGCTATCTCCATAGGCCTTAAAAAGAAAATACAACCTTCATAAACAGCAAAGATTTAAAAGCTTACACTGTTCGTGCAGTAATTGATTATTATAAACGTATAAAATTCAATTGCGAGTTATTCTTTTAAAACTACAGACAACAACAATTAATTTAAGCCGAGTAGGCTGTAGTTAAAACAGTTGACTGTATAAATACTGTATATGTATCATTTTATAATACTGTTTCCTCTAGTTTCTCGAAAAAGAGTGAAATCATAGCAAATAGAAACTTCGAATAATCTGAAAAGACGAATATTATCCGAAAATAACTAGTTTTAATCTCGAAACAAACATGATAAAATATAGTAACGGATGCAGCGTGGGGATATAAGAAGGCTGTACATATGTACTTAAGTTTGTACATTAAGTGTTCATTTCCGTCAAATTTCAAGATGAACTGTGAAACCAATTAACAAATAAAAATGAAACTGTATGTTGTCAACTTAGCAGTATTTTTCACATCTGCCGTTTATGGGTTTTTTTGGAAGACCATCATTTTGTCGTTATAAAAAAGTAGTTAAGTAAATCGCTAAATGTAACAAGAAACAGGGTCAGTAGACAAAATATAATGCCAAACACTATGCTGGTGAAAGAGTATTGGCAAAATATAATTGCAAACCATGGGTTGGAAAATAATTAAGTATTTACTATATGTATCACGAACATGATCGACTCTTGAGTCCAATATGTTTTGGTAACAGTATTTGCATTATATATTTTTCAGTATCTTTCGGCTCGAGTCAAAGAAGAAATTTGCCGATCCTCATCCGGATTCATGATTGAGACAGCTATATTCTTTAAATGGTTTTGATTTTAATGTCTTTCGAATTTGGTTGATAATTTGCATGTTCAACTCCCCTTATTCACTCGTTATTGATAAGTGATTCTGTTTAATCATAAATAAATACAAATTTACCAAAATAAATGGACATAGACGATGCAGTTATCTGAATAGGTCTGTGAAGCATTCGCTTAAGGTAATCAGACATTTATAATTTTAGTTTGCCATCATCGTTAAGCAATGTTATGGGCCGCTATGTTTAAGCAAATCTCTTTCGTACATTTGATAATGGTTGTTTCACACAGTGTCTCGTTTAACACATGCGTTCAACAAAACATTTCCCCAAGCAGAATCATTATATCAGATTCAAAGAGAGTAAAGCACCAAACATGTCTTCAAACTTAGAAGTTCATTTAAAATAAGTATAATTGTTTTCATGACTTATGGCAATTATGGAACTTTGAGTCGGTCGTTGGTAGATTAGGTCGACCATGAATGCAACCATTTCTATTCCATTTGGTGCAAAAGCCTACACCAAAAATTACCTTTCCAGTTTCTGGAGCCACATGATGGACATAATGTCAATCATGGACCGACATATCAATAAACAAAACGCTAGATCCTCACCGAATGTGTTTGAATAGACATTGATATAGTTCCCCAAGGAAAGAACGTGCGTGTAGTTCCTATTTGCAAAGTTTTAAAGTGCGCCAAACCCAACTGTATGTCAATATACCCGAGCATTTATAGTTATAAGGAAATAAATGTCTGCCTCAGGGCTTTGTTTATTTGTATAAGAATCATTTTGGATGTTGTTGTACTTAAAGTTCATCACTTGTCTCCTTGAACATTCGTGTTATTTACTTTATGTACCAAGACAGCTTGAAAGGCAAAAAGTCCCAATAAAAGCAGAGTGTAGGCTTCAAACGACTTATTAATATATATATATAAACTTAAACTATATCTCTGAACATGGCACAATGCGATGGGCTCAAAATAATGCTAGCACTTTAGGTATAAGCAGAAACTTACACTTTAAACAATTGCACTACAGTTTTCCACTACTTTCGCCTTTTTGTTAATATCATACAAAGGTAGGTTTGTACCTAGTGATGAAGTTTGCTTTTAATTAAAGACTGTCTAATATACTGTGCATCGATTTGGGAAAGTCTCATACAGTAATTACATTGTTGCTCCATTCATCAATCATTATGACATAAATGACATTAATCATATCCATTCAAGTCTTTAATAGGCGTATATCAGTGGACTATAAATGACATTTTAATGTTTAATCAAGCCAAAACCAAACGCAAACGCGAAGAGGCAAGAATTCTCAAAGACGTCATTTTGTTTGTGCAGTCAGTGTGCTGTAATGCTCAAGCACTTATAACTTATGAACACACGTGAGAATTCGTCCATAGCTTAATCGGTAGTTATATAGTAAACAAACAAAAAATAAAAAATGCCATTTCGCGATGCTGGAATAATTACAAGTACATGTATATTTGTGATATTATTGATTATTACGCAATGCTCAATGCAAGGCAAAGCACATCGCAATCTTACATTCTCGCAGAATTCCCTTCCAGTCAATTTAGATTTTTTTCAACCGATTTGTAAAACATTTATCCTATTTTTCACATTATACATGTATATTTACCTCTTTCCATCACATTCTAGAATATTGTTTGCTGTTGGCATGTAATTTGGCACGTCCAACGTAACTGCACGTCCAACGTAACTAGATACAATGAATACAACACAATTCAAAAACAATATGAGTATTTAGATACTTGATGGTCTGAATGCTACCATTTCTCAAAAGCAGATTATTATTTTAAAGCAGCGGACGCCAAATACAAAATGTTTCAATCTGTAACTTACACAAAGCTAGCAATGTTATATATATTTATTGATACGGCTGTGTTTTATGGCACTACTGAATGAATTTAAATTGCGATGAAAATATTTTTTTGAAAATATATCACTCGGAGATTTTAACCATGTCTAGGTTTCATTAACATTTTGAAAATGACAGCAAGTTACGAACCGTGAAATTGCGCTCAAAAGTCGCACAGGACCTAACATCAATAACAACACAGTGAAATGGTCATTTCGTGTCAGACATGCGGATATCTTGCAATAAGGCTTCAATTACAGGGATTTTATTCGTCGATTATATTTACCACCTGTTATCCCAAGTTGATCTTATTTGCTTTCTGGTTATCGAAAAAGGTGTTTTCTCAAAAGATTGTGAAAATAAGCATATTCACGACAGTATAAAGATGTTTTGCTCTTAAACATGGTTTTTCATTCGGTACCATCGATATATTAAAGTAACTCTTTTCAGAACTATCACAACCGCTCAGATATCGGGTATTGACTGTGTTGATTAGCAGTTTGTGCCAAAAGCATGCATGGCTGTTTTTGTAACATTCAATCCGATGTTACAGTAGTAGCACTATTGCAGCAGGAGTTTGATGCAACCGTTAATGAAGTCTAGAGGAACACCAGGTGTGGATTAGAAATGGGAAACATTTTAATTATAATCCAAATGAATGGGAGTATTTGTATCTGAGCTAGAATAATATTATTGTTTATTATCCAAAGCTAATCCGCAAAACCTTTAATGCCAGATCGATATAAAAATGGTTTATCAACTTCATTGTTTCGATATTTAATTGTTTGACATTCAGAAATTGAATTTACCACAAATATTGTATGAACTATGGAATATTTAACTTTATAACAAGAGAATCATAATACAAGTTACAAAGGCAATGGGGATTTTCCTATTTTGGTTTGCGGATTTTGTCCGGAGGGAATTGTATGCTTCACTCAAACAACTGATACTCGCAACTGCAAATTAAAAGCTAATTAAAAAACATTTCATACATAACAATGTTTGTTGTATATTGCCTTTGCTTATTGAAAGATAAATATGTGTGTATGGATATATATCCTCTTTCAAAGCGTACAACACAAGGTTGAAATTATCATTTGATAGGTCACTGTGCAAGCAGACAAAAACAATTTTGAATTAGGAAGCACATGTCCGCTGTATTTGTTAGATAATCAGCGGAGTCCATAGTTAACTCCGAATAAAAAAGGAAATGCATGGAACGTGTGATTAGGTGTAACATATTTATTTATGCGTCTGCATTTGAGGCAAACAGTTATAAACCACAGTCACTGAGTGTCTGGCAATACAAACATACGTTTAAATATATTTCCTACAAAGCTATAAAAGTTGTCGCCCTAACACTGTAAACGCCAAAAGGTCTGCATAAGGAAGTAAAATATGTTTTAAGGAGCCGGATAGCATCGATAAATGTACAGATAATTGGGTATCCAATTCGATCCCTTTGTGCAAAACGGTGCCAGGTGACTTTTAATGTTTTCGAGATAATCGCATTTCAATGATTTATTTACTACAAAATATTCTTTTAACATTAAAATGGTTGTAGGCATTGTGTTGTTTCATATACCAAAGACGTATGACATGACTAACCTCATTCATTAGGCAAATTCATTTATTTTGTATTATGGAACTATAATCATTGAACTTTTTCTTGGATAAAATATACCATATGACATATGCTAGTTTTATAATATTAGCGATTTCGAATATACTGAATGCATATCTCATATGACATAGGATACCTTATACCCTTAACATTTTCATTTGTCCACAATGATACTGTTCAGAGGAAAAAGGGGTATTGTGTCAAATGTTTTATTTTTCGAACAATTTTGTCATGGTTTATCACTTTTTACTTTGTCTTGGTGTGTTGTCCGTTCGTCCGTCATACCATCCGTCGCTCCATCCGTCCGTTACATTTATTTTTGTCAAATCGTGCTACGGATTGG
The DNA here is from genome assembly GCF_026914265.1 of Mya arenaria. Taxonomy (NCBI): domain Eukaryota; kingdom Metazoa; phylum Mollusca; class Bivalvia; order Myida; family Myidae; genus Mya; species Mya arenaria. The sequence continues at coordinate 15,392,679 of NC_069126.1, read as the reverse complement.
TCAGATAATGTTCAAACCTGGTCAAATGGTTGTCCTTGTCGATGAAGGTAAACGGTTTAAAACCATTTTTGCTGAAGTGTGTTATAAAAAGCGTTTTTCATTCTATAAAAAATAGTTTCAAACAAAGCTGGTTTATGTATTTGTTCAAACTTAAACAGCGGATGTATTTAATAATACCGTTTCTAATCCTGAATTATAACCATGCCTTGACTTTCTTGTTCAGTTTACATGTTGATAGCAAATGCGTTCGTAACATAGTCATGTATCCGTGTGATCTCGATGTAATCATCTTGATGATACGAACACATTCCAATTATGTTACTCTTGAAAAGTTGTATAATCATTTAATTATAATTACGTATTTGTAGAAATAAATATACAACTAAAAAGAAAAATACTGATTAAATATTGAACACAATATAGCTAAAACATGATAATTAAATCACTTGAGATTGTCATCGAAGGCATTCATATGCAATTAAATGTGCGAAATCTTTTGACATACCTTTTTAATATCAGCTTTATCTATAAAACCGTCACAAATACTTCAAAACAACACAAACTACTTCAGTTTGAACGATGTTTTACAACAAATCTACCAGTTGACGATGCTTTTACATAAAATACTGAAACTGCTATTTTGGATGTAGTCTGTGATTCTATGGCATTTCCATTTAAGTATGGTAATGCTGTGTAAAGAACAAAGATACATGCCAATCCATTTCAAAGACGTTAAAGAACACAAAATCATGCACAAGTTGAGACTGAATTCTCACTATTATTGACCAAATGAACTGCGCCAATTAATATTTTATGCTTAAGGAGATAAGGGCACATCTAAAATAAATCCTATGTCTATTTCATGAAATATGTCTTTCTAAAACTTAATGCATATTAAAAGATAAGCGAAATTTGAACCGGTACATGCTCTTAAACAAGGTACAAAAATGATAAGGATAATGATAATTATAAAAGTAATGTTAACCATAACATACTATAACTACTACTACTGCTTTTACTGCACACCTTGCATACGAAGGTTAATATCGAATGGGCAAAAACACATATTATATATATACTTATGATACTCACTACATAGTTGCAGATTTTTATTGTTCACGTCAAGTGTATCAACAGTCGTGGTTTTAAACATGTTGCAACGGATTGATTGAGGTTATACCAGTAGGCTGCACATCTAGAATGTTTATTTTGATTAAGTGTTAGTTTTCTTCAAGTTCCAAAATCAAAGTTCAAAAAAATTACTTTTGAAAAATTACATTATGTCCAGTTGGATGGAAGTAATTTTCATTCTTTTAATTTGATAATCAAACACAGGTCGTTGTTGATTTAAATAAAGTCATTCAGTGTATTGAGACAGACGCATGGCCAAAATACAAAGAATTACCAGAAACACTGGGATAGGTTTAGGCTTATAAGTAAGCATTTAACGCATGAATGGGCCAAATATCTGGGTGCTAATTAAATTGGTAAATAATAAAAAAAAAAAACTAAATTAGTTCCTTGCCTCCTCGTGATCAAGCCTTTTCCGCCATTGGCAAATACATATTGTCGTTTATGCTCTAACCTTTTTATTCAGATTATTTTATTCTGTAATTAGTTCGTTAAAAACTAACGCTCTGCAAGTTACATTCAGTTTTCGCATGTTAAAGTCCTCTTGTTGGCGTTTAACGGAATAGAAATTGTGTTTATTTAGTAAAAGCTACAGGTCAACAAAATAAGTGGTTAAAAGTCGACGAAGTTCTGCTTATTACAGCCTCAGACTGACTATTTTGTAAACGTTTGTTTTAATTGTAGCTTTTCAACCATAATACCTCGTGACAAATATAAAAAAAATCCTCAATATTAATTTAAACAAAATTTAATACAAATTTTATGGGTGAAATACTTATTAATAATAGAAATTATATTATATCTGTCGTGCCCGACAATCGATGCTATTTGGTTATCGTTGGATGTATGAGTGATTGAATAAATCCTTTGATCAAGTTCTTAAAAATATGTTTGTGTTCAAATTACTTGAGAAATATGTAAAATCTGAATCTGACATTGGTGTATTACTTTAAGTAATCCCAAATTCTCTTCCATCAAATCCGAACGTTATTAACCTATTTTGATATTTATAATCATAAGGAATTAAAAGGCTGTGGTTTGTATTTATCAGCATAAGAATCTGTTTCATGAGTGTTCGCCTTAAATTTAAAACACAGTCTGTTGATTTGAATCTTAAATTGATGTATTACTTTAACTTTATCCCAAGTTATTCGCTGTATACCATTTAATAAGTTGCAAGTGTTTGATTCAATCCATGACTTCTAAATTGATCCATCCAAGTATCATATTACATTTGCATCATTTCTAACTCTAGTGTTTCTGCCTTTTACATGACCGTTTATATCGATGTGAATATTTTTTTTATGAAGGAACGGCTTACGACGTTCTGACAGACATTTGAAATTATTTTATAATGAAGATTAATGATTTTATGACAATGATGGAAATGTATGTTGGTCTCTGGTGATTTAAGTCAAGTAGAGATGAATGCATGAGCCATTGAACTTGTTGCGAACGCCTACACCAAACATAATACTTTCAGAATATGAAGCCAAATGATGAAAATTATGTCAACCATGCGACATAATTTTTATAAAGAGTGCGCTAGAACGTCAATAATTGTTTGTAAGCAAATGAAATTTTCAACGGTAACAGTGCACGTGCAGTTCCTATTCAAAACTTGTGCAACATCTAACAAAACAGAGTGTTTATGTCAATCAACTCGAGTATTTATAATCATAAGGAATTGAATGCCAGTTTCTGAATAATGTTTATCAGCATAAGGATAGGATTTTTCTGTTTCATAAAATTTAATAAATTGTTGTTGTTTTTCTTTGCTTACCTGAGCACAATGTGCTCTGTGTGAGATTTTGTGGCGGGGGGAGTGTCCAGCGTCCGTCATTGTCCTTTATTCGTCGGTCTTTCATGGTGACCCTTAATCTAATTCCCAGGGATGGGACAACTTTTCGCTTTTAATGCCCCCGTAGTTGGGCAGATTAAAATTGCACCGTCCGTCCATGTGTCCGGCTTAATAACTCGTGTCCAGGCTGTAACGTACTTTCCCTTGTATGGACAGGTTTTAAAATAACTTGCCACATATGTTCCACATACCAAGACGACGTGTCGCGTGCAAGACTCATGTTCCTACCTCTAAGGTCAAGGTCACACTTAGTGTTTATTCACAATGGAGTGCTGCATATAAGGACATAGAGCATAGGTTGTCGTTTCCGGGCTGTGCTGTAACTTTCCCTTGTATGAACAGATTTTAAGATTACTTGCCACATGTGTTCCACATACCAAGGCGACGTGTCGCGTGCAAGACCCGTGTTCCTACCTCTATTGTCAAGGTCACACTTAGTGTTTATTCACAATGGAGTGCTGCATATAAGGACATAGAGCATAGGTTGTCGTGTCCGGGCTGTAACTTTCCCTTGTATGGACATATTTTAAAATAACTTGCCACATGTGTCCCACATACCAAGACAACGTGTCGCGCGCAAGACCTGTGTCCCTACCTCTCAGGTCAAGGTCACACTTAGTATTTATTCACAATGGAGTGCTGCATATAAGGACATAGAGCATAGGTTGTCGTGTCCGGGCTGTAACTTTCCCTTGTATGGACAGATTTTAAAATGACTTGCCACATGTGTTCCACATACTAAGACGACGTGTCGCGCGCAAGACCTGTGTCCCTACCTCTAAGGTCAAGGTCACACTTAGTATTTATTCACAATGGAGTGCTGCATATAAGGACATAGAGCGTAGGTCGTCGTGTCCGGGCTGTAACTTTCCCTTGTTGTCATTATGGAAAACTTTGAAAATCTTCTCTTCAAATTCTTTGGCCCGATTTCAAAATATTTCACAAAAATGTTCGCATGGTGAGCCTCTATCAGAATCTTTTACACCATGTTAATTAAAACAATTATGGCTGCAAGGGCGGGACTGCTTTTCACTTTATGTTTAAATTGAATGCTTTGAAAACCTTCTCTTCAATTGGACCGATTTCGAAATATTTTTAAATGAATATCCTTTAATACAATGAAACACTCCCAGTAATCTGAAACTCAAAACTAAAGCCCTGTTTAGGGGCTCCACAAAACAGGCCTTCAACATGCTAGGAATATTTAAATCAAGGACTTCCGGACTCAGTCTCGGTAAGACAGGGAATAAAAAATAAATGTGAGTACGGACCTTAGGTGAACCTTTTATCATTTTTTTATTTAATTCTTTCTTATTTTATCATTTGAGGGTTAGTTAGGTGAACCCTTTATCGAATTATCTATATTATATATTTTTAGAGTTTAGTTATTTTATTTTTGTTATAAATATTTGGTTTGTTTTCAATCATTGAAGATTTCAACTTTAAACGTCATGAACTTATTCACAGTAACAATGTGCTGAAAAAGTTCTGGCCCTTCGAAACTTTTAAAACAATTCATGTTTGATACTTTTAAATGCGTCCAGTAAGCTGTCTGATCAATACCTTTCGAACCCTTTGTCCAATCAGGTGAGCGAGATAGGGCCATCTTGGCCCTCAGGGGATTGCCCTCTTGTTATTATTGTAATTTATTGATGTGGTTCAATTTTCCCGATACGTAGTTTACGCTTGGAAGGTAAATTAAAGAAAGACAGATTTCAAGACATAAACGAACTTTGGTAATTGGATGCATATGCAGAAGTGCAGACAATTTTATGATCGTCTTAATGTCAAACGCCGTAAAAGGGCCTTTGATGACAACGTATTATCTAGTAATAATTAGATACTTTATATAGTTGGCGATAGACAACGAAGATAATTAATGCATGGTTGTACGTATTCATTGAAACATTCCAGGAGATGTAAGAGTAGTAAAAATACTGCTGCAGGGAATGTGATGCAACCGTAAATGAAGTCGAAAGAAAAAACTGGAATGGGCTTGAAATGGAAACATTTTAATTATAAACCATATAAATGGCTGTTCTTTGTATTTGAGCTAGATCAGTGTTACATTTCATTATCCAAAGCTAATCCTCAAAACTTTTAGTGCAAAATCAACATAAAAAGATATAGTTAAGTAATTGCCTTGTTTCGTAGTTCAATGACGTTTTTTTTTACCATTCGGAAAGTTTATTTACCACTAATATTGTTCGAAATGTAGATAATATATTTTTATAACGAATAACAGCGTTATTACAATGAAAAAAAAACAAAAAAAACATTTACTTCACAAAGGCAAAATTGTCTTATTCTGATACTCACAATCGAAGTATCTTTTTAAAGCTAAATACATTTCATTAACATTATCAGAATGTTTCCCCTTGATGAACTTTTTATGGACTTATTTAGTCCAATATTTTTTTATAAGTTCATGGTAGTTGATTATGTGTATGTATATTTTCCTGTGAAGACAGTTTGGCAAACAAATTATTATGGAAAGATCCATATTAGATTTTGTGGAGTAGTGTCTGATGTGTTGGTAAATATTAATATTTTTGCGTATTTAGCTATTAAATAAACGGTTACTATCTTGTTATCAGGAATTAATGGTTTCTGTAAATGCATTATTTAGGAAGTAGTTAAAGGTTTATCACTCAAAAAATATTTTTGTTAATTAAGTGTATGTATTGATTTTTAATAAGAGTGTCACTTTAAATACCGTGTCTTTTGTTTCGTTTTTGTATTCATATTGTTTTTTTTTCCAATAGGCTCTCCAAAATAAAAACAGGTTGACACAAGAAGCACAAGAACTGTGTTTATTAGGATTATATACAGATATGTAGCCAATTTTGTGATCTCGTAAATGCAAACGGCGTAATAGTGCCGAAGATGACGTCTTTAATACCGTTATAATTAAATTCTGCAAATGGAAGGAAACCTTTTATTTGGTGTCAATGCTCTTTAGCGTTGTAAGACCTGTCTTTGTAGCTAATGTAAATAACTATATTTTCAGAAGTAAAATGAAATTTATCGAAAGGACATTTGACAGTGGTTAACAAGTTTTATATCAGGCAAACAGTCATAATGTATCCAAAAGTTTTTCCAGGTTATGACTATATTTGAAATAAGATTTAAATGCAGAAATGACAGACAGTTGTCTTGTTATTTGCCATACGACATCCCGTTACGTCAACACAAATCCCTGAAACTAACAAAGCAAAGCCTTTGAAATAGGTTGAAACAATGATTGTTTACGCTGTTTTTGTAATAACCAGAAGTAACAAAACATTATATGAAACGAAGGAATTGATGGAAAAAACTGCTTTTTTTATGCTGTCATCCTTCGTCCGACAATTGGCGTCTGAAAGCGCATAATTACATTAGTCAAGAAAATAAAACTTTAAAGGGGGATCATTATCAGTAAATTATTTCCGGAACAAGTCTGACAAACATAGCTGTTTAAGTGGAATGACCTTCCATAATGGAAATATTTCATTGACATCGGGCTACTACCACGTTGAATATAGATGCGACATTACCAATGTTTACTAATGTATTCTTGAATATAGCTGTTTTAAATGACAGACAACGTCTTTTTGAAGAGTCTGTAATTGACAAGACAAAGAAAATTCTGCTGGGACATATTTGATTGATAATAGAGTATCCCTCTTAGGAAGGTGTAATATGTCAACTACTTACAGCTGGGACGTATTCGACTCTTTTAACAAGTGCCCTTATTATGCCTATTGCGTTTATGTTTGAGGTATCATAGTTGCCCGTGTAAAATTGTTACATGCCCAAATATTTACGTCTTACCTCATGTATGGATCAAGATCTCGTTGGATTTACCATAACGGATAAAATTGAACAGAACACTACAGTTTTTTTACTTGTACAATGTTAACACGGACACACTAAATATAAATGCAAACATGGTATTTTACCGGTAACCAACCTAAAAAGTAAATAGATATATGTATCTTATTGAAGTAGATGATGATGAACATTATCACAATTGATTATGACTTATCTCAAATACACATCTGTAAGACTAATAAGGTAATTATTGATATATACTTTATACTCTATTTGTTGTATTTTTTAAGTATATGTTTTCGAAAATATACGGACAAATGAAGTATGAACGATACATATATTTCTAAAAAATGAATTTAAGTCATCGCCAAATACATACACCGTCTACCATGCGAGTTGGACAGACAGTTCAGATAACGGTAATGCCTGTTTAGAAGCAGAGGATTGGCTAGCATATGGTAATTTAACTCACTAGGCCTCGATTCAATTTTCTCCCTTACATGAATTTGCATGTGATTCAAATTCAACAGTACTTTAAGTTAAAATCTAGGTAATGCAAACATAAACCATGATTAAACAAACATGTCAGTTCAATACCTAAACCTTGACCATTACAATTCAATTTGAATCAAATAAAGACACGCGTATTCAAACAACCAGAAATGTACCACAAATAATCTTATTTGATTATTTTGGTAATCAGTAGATACACAGAAACCCCCAAAGAGCGAATGTCTCTTAATGTCACATAAAGCATACTTTAAAAGTGTCTCGAATTGTTATTAAAGTGGTTTCCAAAAGACTGCATTACTTTGTTTAACAATTCCAATCGCCTGACAAGATTACTCGGATTGAATACATGCTTTGAAGAACAAATGAATTAAATGATAGCATCTGTGTTGAATGTCAATAAGAGTGCATATAAGCACGAATGACGTTATTTCGTTGCTGCAATGTTACAATTAGACGATTAAAACTAGAAATAGCTTGGAATATATGCATATGTTTCACTACGATACGAAGAAGATATTGATTAGAACAGTTTAGACACACATTTTTGCGCTCTGGTGTAATAACATATGAGATGGCCTTATAAAACTTGGAAGAACATAAATTTGACTTACAATCATTTTGCACAGCTCATCTGAACTGATTTATCCGAGAAAGGTACGGACACTATTAAGCTACTTGTACGTAAAGGATGTTTAGCCTTTTAAACACTGCACCTTCCATGTGTACGTACCTTGTTAAATATAGTATACAACTCTTAAACTTTGTAATTTTACCTTCGTATAAATGTCATGAAGGTCACATTGCATACATGTATGGATTACCTCCTACTTAATAAATGTAAAATGAAATTTCCTCTTTGCGAATATAAGTATGTTTACCCTGATAGCAAGAACTTGGCTTTGTTAACGGAAACGTACGACGTGCATCAACTCATTAAACGCTATTGTATATTAGTAACCCTGTATTGCAGGAATGAAGAAGTGCCTTCTGATCACTTCGGATATCATAGTTGTTCTTGTAAGTAATATTACAACCCCTAAGCTAGCTGCTTTGCATAGGCACATTTGCCTTTGTTGAACGTACATTGTGCTTCCGCAGATGAATATCTCTTTGAGAAACAGTTCATATAGGATCTGTCATGAGTTATTATACGGTACAATATTATATTTAAAGAGTTGATAAAGTGCGGATGTAGGCGAGCTTTTGGCGACTGATTCATTTCTGGAAATTTATTACCAATTATTGCCATATTTTGTATTTGTTTGCCTATCTCCATTTTTTTAATATGAGAGTTTTGATGACATCTGTTGATTTGCCAACAGACTATGTATTGCAATTACGGGTACAATACATTACACTTATTATACTTGTTATTTCAATCAGAAATCTTTTCAATTCACGATATTATTCATAGAATAAAACGTTGCAATACATTTTGGAGTCACAAGACCTACTCACGCTATAGAACTCTAGTATAAAGAGGAATCTTTCGACCATTATCCCGAAAGACGAACTTGCATGCTAACTACATACATTCATTTCTAGGATATAAGACAAAGAGGACTATTATCGGAAGAATTTCTTGACAATGCTACTTTTCGACTGATCAGAAAAACAACAACAGTCGTTCTTTTGCAATTGCCTTGCGTGGATGACATTGCCTTGTACTATAAGGTATGTTCTCTTTTATCGAATTCGTATGTGATCTTCCAATGCACCATGTATTTATTATAAGTGTCTAACTCTATAGCTATACGCTTTTGAAAGCACCATAACAAGTTCGACGTTTAAATTTAGATTACTACAGCGAAAAATGACAGCGACACGCCCAGTATCCATACAAGTAACGATGACTATATAATGTTGAAAGAAACAAAAACTTATATTACTGTGTTTGCGTATCTGAAAACAGTGCGTTAAAGAAGTTGCTCTTCCTCTTGCTTTCAGCAAACCGAGCATGATAAATTAACCATGAATGACGTGGACGTGCCAAGGAAACACTCAACCGTAAAAAGCTAATAACCCACTGTCGTTTTTCACGTTTCATTAAAAATAGCCTGGTTGAATCTACCTTTGCACAATGCTAGTTATGACGACGACACATTCTAGGACCATAAAATCAACGTAATATTTCATTCAGCTAAGAATATCAAATTGTTACACGACAATTATGCTTAAAGGAAACTAAATTTGATATTATTCATGGTTTCTTTAAAACGATAAAACATTTCTTTTAAAACACTCAGAAATATTTGAACATCAATATAATTCTAAAAAATAATAAAGACTACTGTATTGATTGCATTAACTTGAAAAGTGTAGACTCCTTTTAAAGTACTTGGAAATGTGATGACATGTCTCTTGTCCACGTGCTGATTTTGGTACCATTTACTTTGTACCTTACATTGAGGCCAAACAATTGCAGATAAGTATTTTTTGCTGTATGTAGTTTTTACATTGCATGTGTTTAATACATATTCACTATGTGTGTCGATTATATAATTTGTAGAATGTCATATCTGTTTTGTTTAACTAATTAACCATATCGCATTTTAAAAGTATGCGCAATATAATGACGTTTATTGTTCCAAAGTATAATTATACATGCTTAACTTATATATCAATTGAGAAACGACATCTAATAAAAACGCAAATACGGTACTTATTTATTGTTAATATATGTAAAACCTAATACCTGAATGACGCCTTAAATTAAGTACTAATGAATCATTATATTTAAACCTATGAAATGTAATTAACTAAATCATTGAAGTCGCATCTGTGTTTGTTTGTTTTGATACCCTCACGTGATTATTTAAATAGAAGCGATCAATTGATGTTGCAATATTTTGATCTTCTAGGTAACAAAGGTAATTGTTGTTGTTGTACAAAAATACTTTTAAAAATTATATTTTGTCCAATGGGGAGAAAGTATTTTTCAAATCTGTATATCTTCTAATTTTATTAGTGAGCATTTACATTGCTAAATAATAATAAACTTTACGCATATCCTTGCCACAATATCAAGACATTATTGTGACAAGTATTTGCATTAGAAATAATGTTGTTAAGAAATATCGCCTTCAAAAAAATGAAGTCTGTTTTGTTTCAACTTTTTATTTCAGACTGTTTTATTCTGTATATAGATTTAAAAGTGAGTGCTTTGCATATTAACATTACTTGCTGTCATTATTAATTCCTCTAGTGTAATGCGACGTAGTCCTGTTTAATAGAGCGTCTAGTTGAATAGTTCGTAAAGGTTAATTTGTTTGAATCATTTGAACCGGAGTACCTTTTTTATAGCTTTAAAGCTATGTCAAGATGCATGGCTTTGATTGTGGATCAGAAAGATTATGATACCTTCTTCATTTGATTTTCCGAGTAGTATACTACAGTTGGTATGAATCCATTGGATTATGTTTAAATGCCTTGACCAATGATTACAGTATCAGAATATGAAGCTCCATCATGAAAAGTATGTCAACAGTGGGACTTTTTTACAGAAAAAAATAATGCTAGGAGCTCTCCAATAGAAAGATTCAAACTGGGCAGATTAAATAAAATAACAAGTTGGTAGACGCGCAAGAACATTGTTAATTAAGATCATATGCAGAATTGCAGACACTTTGTGATCTCTTTAATGTCAAACGGCGTAAAATGGCCGTTGATGACGTCTTAAATCCCGTAATAATTAGATCCTGCAAATTGTCAGAAACCTATTTTAAGGTTTCAATACTCTTTATTTTTGTAAAAAATGTCCTTTCAGCCAGCGTTACATTGCTATATTTAGCTGTTCCTGAAAGAGAGTGAAAATTTATCTCGAGGGCATTTAACATTTGTTAACAGGGTTTAAATCAGAAAAAAAATACTTTTCATTACTTTATCCACATTATATGCCAAATTATGCGTACGGCTATATTTGAAATGAGATTTAAATGCAGGGAACAGCCCTGATACTGATACTGAAAATAAGGAATTTGGAGAAAAGCCAATGCCCTTTATGGATGCTATCATCCTTCTTTCGGTAATTTGCGTCTGGAAGGGTTGAACTACATTATAAGGCAGCCAAGAAAAACAAACTTAAAAGGAGATCATTGCTAGTAATTTGTTTTTAAGGAACACGTCTGACAAACGTGTTTAAGATGAATGACCTCCAATGAAGGAAATCCTTCATTGTCATCGGGCTACTTCACCGTTGTATATAGATTAACATATATTCAAAACAATATTTAAGCAAAAACTTGGCAAGGAGCTGTGAATTGAGCGACATTACTAGTGTTTACTAATCGTATTCTTACATATTATCCAGAAGCAAAGCCAAAAGAGAACAAAACAGGTATTATGTTCAATAACAGACGACGATATTTTGAAATGTGTGAAAATTACAAGACTAAGAACATACTGCTTGGACTTATAAGCTGGATAATCCAGTATCCCTCTTAGAAAAGTGCAATATGTCAAATACTTACAGCTGGGACGTATTCGACTGTTGAACGAGTGTCCCTCAAATGCCAAATACTTACAGCATAAAAGTATTCATAGTTGATCGTGTATTCCAAGGAGAAATGTGTTGCATGCATTATTATTCATTTCAAGCCTGTATTGGCCAAGAGCTCGTTCGATATACCATTAAGGATAAAATGAACATAACACAACAGTTGTTTGAATTGCACAATGTAAACGCAGAAATAGCTACTTAATGTAAATGCAAACATGGTGTTTGTACACGTAATATGGTAAATATATTAATGTATTTTATTGAATAAGATGATGTTGAACATTATCACATTATAATTTATCTTAATTACACATCATTTAGACTAACCGATAGCATTATAAGGTATTTATTATGGATTATCATTATTTTTGTAGACTAAATTTTGATATTTTTCAATTATATGATTTCAAACACAGACGGACAAATGAAATACTCACGTTAAAGACATTTGTTTCGAATACATTGAAATCAACTGTATGTCCAATGTATCCCGTAGGCTAATAAAAATAAGTTTTCCATTCCTAAAGTCAAGACAAAGTGGAAAAATTGTCTTTACCCATTATGTAGTTTCTTTTACAAAAATATCGATTTAATGCCAATAACATATCTCTTAAAGCTGCACTCCCACAGATTGAACGTTTTGACAATTTTTTTTATTTTTTGTCTTGGAACGAGCAATTTTTTTGCGTAAATATCTGCAACCAGTGATAAAATATTGATGACAAAAGATCAGATCGCCGATTTTCATATTTGCGCTCCAAAATAGATGTTTTATGCAGTTTTTTTAAACCGTTAGTAACGGTTTAAGCCATAACACATTAATTTTCGAACGGAAATATGAAAATCTGCAATCTGATCTTTTGTCAGCTTTCATTTATCGTTGGTTTGCAGATATTTACGCAAAAGTTTGCTCTTTCCAAGACAAAAATAAAAAAAGTTGTAAAAACGGTAAATCTGTGAGAGTGCAGCTTTAATGAGAAATTTAAAGGTTCGTATGATATATATTCAAACAGAATCATAAAGCTGTGTAAAATACCAATAAACACCAACCACACAATTTCATCACATCACATGAATTAAAATGATTTATCATTTCCAATCGCCTTACAAGAACTACTAGAATTGAATACATTGCGTCAAACAGCATCATAAGGGTGTGTACCATACCAATAAATCCTAACCACACAATTCCATTATATAACCTGCAATAGAATGCATTATTTTTAACCTTTCCAATCGCCTGACAAGTTATACTTGGATTACATACACGCCTTGATGGGCAAATGAACTTAGAGATAGCATCTGTGTGGATTGTCACTAAGAGCGCAAATAAACACTTAGTCAAGTAACGTCGTTGTTAAACTTAAATGATCAAAACTAGGAATAGCTTATAATACATATGTTATAAAACGATACGAAGGCGTTTAAAAGATATGGACTAGGGTCGTATTTAGACACCCATTAGCTGCGCTCTAATGTAATAACTTATGATATGAAACGGTCTAATCAACTTAATAATAATTGAATGATTCAAATGGTCTATATACGGATCTTATAAAGTTACTTTTACGTGAAGGAGTGTTAAGCTGTTAGAGATTGCGCCATCAATGTGTACGCACCTTGTGACAAAGAGTAAACATCTGTCAAAACTTTGTATTTGTATCTACGTATAACTATGATGAAGGTCATATACGTAAATGTATGGATGATATCCTTCTTAATAAACGTAAATGAAATCTTCAAAACTTCAAAGAGGTAACCGTTTGATGCAAAAGTCGTTGAGCGAACACGGTTCTTGTAGTCAGGGAGGGTTCTGAAACGGGGTCAAATGTGAGGAAAAAATGAAAATCCTTAGCACAGACAGTATTCATCCAGTAACATATTGATCATGGGGGCATCGGTTTCAAATAAAGCTATGGAGGCATTAGATATGGTGTTTTACAACTTATGGAGAGGGAAAGAGCGAAACCTATCTTAAAGATTTAGAAGCAAACTGAACGACGTCAACACACTTTATGACATTGAATAGGGTTTAAATGCAGGAAGTGAGGAAATATCTTGTTTTGGCAATACGGTAAATCCCACACTCGTGAATGACAGCCAGAGTTTTGGGTATTATTATCACAATTGTAGTATATATTGTATTTGACAAAATGAGATTATATAAAGGATTAAAAATAAAGCCAAGGCTATAATCTTTCTTTTGAAATTTTTTGTATTCAAGTGGGGATGAGAACATGCTAAGACTGATAAACAAAACCAACTTGAAATGAGTCTGAGCGATATAAGATGACCCCTAGTAAATTAACGAAAATTGAATATTTTATCATGCGCATGGTTTCATAATATCATACTTAAAAATGACAACGAAACTCGGCTAGCTCAGTTGGGAAAGCGCCGGTCTATCGATCCAAGGGTTTGATCCCCACCGCATGTGGGAGTACTGGTTTTATCCAGGAAAATCATATTTACCGAATGTTTAGCCCCAGCAATGCCCTTATAAAACGGAAATTTTGATGAAAAAGAACAAAACAAAGCAAACAAACCAAACTTAAAACCTAAAAAAAAAAGAAATCCCCTATCCACACATTTTTTTCTGGCCTTAGCGCGTATCAGACAATTATTTTTTTCCAAGTTACAGGTTTACAGAATACGTGGTTGAATTCGTTGTAGGTCTGCTTAATACAGCGGCAGATTGAATATTTTCGTAAACGTTGGTTTTTATTGCAGCTTTTGAACCATAGTATATTAATGTTTTACTTTAAAGTTATCCCGAGTTATGCGAAAGTTGCAAGGCTTTAAACGATCGATGCCTTCTTCTTTTGATCCATCCGAGTATTATACAAATGTATTACACATTGTATCATTTGCAACTATGATGCATATGCCTTTTACATAAACGTTTATTTCGATGTGAATTTTTTTCTGAAGCATCGGCTTAAGGCATTCTGACAGACATTTAAAATTAATTTAAAATGAACATTAATGACTTAAGACAATGATGGAAATGATAGTCTGGCTCTAGTGAATTGATTTAATTAGAGATGAACGCGTGAGCCAATGAACTTGGTGCGAACGCCTATATATTACAATTTCAGAATAATAAGCCCAATGATGAAAATTATGTCAACCATGGGAGAGTAAATAAAGAGTGCGCTAGAACCTCAGTTATTGTTTGTAAACAAAAGAAATTTCCAAAGGTAAGTGTGTACGCGCAGTTCCTATTCGCAACTTGTGCGACATCTATCAACACCGAACTTTATGTCAACCTATTCGGGCATTTAAAATCTTCATTAGGAATTGAATGCCTGTTTGTGGGTTATGTTTATCACCATAAGGATCATTTTCATTCGTGTTCTCCTTAAATTTTAAACCTTGTCTTTTGTTTTAATTATCGTAAAATAGTAATGATGTTCTATTTGTCCGATGTGTCCTTTTTTATGTTGGAAAACATAAGTAAATCAGATTTCTAGACGTGCAAGAACTTTGTTAATTGGCTGCATGGCAGAATCGAAGACGATTTTATGATATTCTTAATGTTTAAAGGCGTAAAGGGGCCGTTGATTACGGCGTCTAGTCAAGTTATAATTACTTTTATGATACTTTATATGATGGGAAACCTTGTTCAAGGTTTCATTGCAGTACTTCCTTGTTTCCATTGTTTCATTACTGTATTGTACTATTCCTGACAGAGAGTGAACATAAATCATAACTATAATTTGTCCTTGAGATTGGTTGAATCGTATTGTTCACACACTTTCATGTATAAAAATCAAAAAATGACTCAGGGGAAATGCAATGCTGTATATGGATGATTAAATTCTTCATTTGATAATTGTTATCAAGGGTTGAATAACATAATAGATTGCCAAGAATAATAGCTTGAAAGGGGGCTCAGAATAGTATGAGTTATATGCAAATAATAAAGTTTCTGTTTCAAAGACAATCACACTTTTTAATAATGTTTTTCATTACATAAAGAGGAAAGGATAAGTTTTCCCTCAATGATTAAATTCGGAAATAAATTTCTTTCTTTTCTGAGGTATTTTTTAATCATATAAACAAACTCATAAATACGCGTATGACTTGCTTCGATATTGCCAAACTAGCAATTTTAGTATCTCTTGGCTGTTGCGTGTTCAAATAAAATCAGAACTATATTGTAAACTTAAGTTTTAATTCACGGAACATATAATCTAAAATTATGTCAATGCTTTAAGACAAACAATTAGCATAAATAAATTGAATTCGATTTTTTTCGGGCATTTGAACCGTAGTACCTGTATATACTACATTAAAGTTATCCCAAGTTAAACAAAAGTTACCTGGCTTTGATTCGAATAAGAATGAGTATGATCTTAATTCGTTTTATCCGAGTTTTATACTACGGTTTGTATAATTTCGATTTTAACCTCTGAGGTATCTGCCTTTTACATCACCATTTTTATCAATGTGACTAAGTTTTGAAAGCATTGGCTTAATCCGTTCTGACAGACATTTAGAAACTATTGAATTATCAACGTTAATGATCCCAGTCAATGATGAAAGAGAAAGTTGGTCTTTAGTGATTTCATAAACACACAAATCATCCATTTGGCATTGAATTTGGTTTAAATTCCTACACCAAATACTACAGTACCAGAATATGAAGCTTCATGATGAAAAGTTTATCCACAATGGGACGGACTTTCAATAAAAATAAATGTTTGAAATTCTTTGATAGAAAGTGTGTACGACAAGTTCACATTCGCAAATACGACCTAAAGTGTTACACATATCACAACAGAGCTTTATGTCAACATGTCCGGGAATTTACAATTTCAAGGAAATAAATGTTTCTTGGCACAAACTAGTTTAAACCCCAAGTAAATTTATATTTTACTGACCGTTCTAAGGCGGTACCTAGATATCCTTGATAAACACCCCTAGTTTTTTATAGAGTATATGTGTACTGAGTTGTTTGTAGTGTATTGTGCTTTTGTTCCATGTTTCAGGTTAGTGACTGTTTGTTTTTGTGTTATTTGTCTTTGGCGTTGGCCCTGTTCCAATAAAACTTCGTGTGGTGTTCTCCTTTAATACCGTGTCGTTTGTTTCGTTCTTGTAGTTTATTGATGTTGATGATTTTTTCAATAGGCTTTTAAAACTGGGAAGATTTAATTAAAAAACAGGTTGGTGGACGCACAACTGGTAATTAGGTGGACATTTTAGCGTTCTCCTAAATGTCAAACTGCGTATATACGGCCGTTGATGACGTCATAAATGCCGGAATAATATGATACTGCATATGGTCGGAAACCTTTGGTAAGTTTTCAATGCAACTTATCATTGTAAGACATGTCCTTGTAACTAGTGTTTCATTGCTATATTTAGCTGTTGTCTAGAGGACATTTAACATTTGGTAACACGTTTTTAATCATGCAAACAGTCATAACTGTATCCAAATTATTGAGAAAAAAGCCTTTGAGATAGGTGGACACATTAATTGTTAAGCCAGTTTTAGAAATAACAAAAATTATGACACCAATAAATGAAATGAAGGAATTTGGAGAAAAACGAATGCTCTTTGTGGATGCTAGCCTCATTCGTCCGGAAATTGGCGTCTGGAAGAGCTGGATAACATTATAAGGCAGTCAAGAAAAGATCTAAAAGGGGGAACATCATTAGTAAAAAATATTCGGTACAAGTTTAACAAACATAGTTGTTTAAGTGGAATTACCTACAACTAAGGTAATAGTTGATTGACATCGGGCTACTTCAACGTTGAATACTCATAAACAGATACTCAAAAAAGCTTGTCAGAGAGCTGGAAGTTGAGCGACATTACTAATGTTTACTAATGCATTCTTAAATTTAATCCGCTCGGAAAGGCAAGGGCGAACTAAACAGTTTTTTCAATGACATACGACGTTTGTTTGAAGGGTCTGAAAATGACGAGTCGATGAACATACTGCTTGGGCATATACGATTAATAATCGAGTATCCCTCTTATAAAGGTGTTATATGTCAAATGCTTACAGCTGGGACGTATTTGACTGTTGAAGAATATCCCTCCATAAGTCCAATTCTTAAAGATGGACGTAATCATAGATGAGCGAGTATTCCCCAGGGAAAGGTGTTGCCAGTCCAATAATTTATTTCAAGCCTGATGAATTGGCAAAGATCTCGTTTGTTTTACCATAACGAATAAAATTGAACAGAACACAGCAGTTTTTTTTCTTGTACTTAAAATGAATTCAAATATGGTGTTTGTACAGGTAAAGGGAACACAAATGAACAAGTAAATGAATAAATGTCTTTTATTGAATTAGATGGTGTTAAACATTATCACGTTATAATTTATCTTATATCACATCTTTCAGACGTATAAAAATAACATTATAAGGTATTTATTATTAATTATTATTATTTATAACAGTCTAGTTTTGGTATTCTCAAACACATCATTTCGAACACAGACGGACAATGCAAATATTAACGTTAAATATAATTCCTTTGAATGAATTCAAATCATCGACAAATACATATACCATTCACCTTACAAGGCGGATAAGGCGGACAGCTAGATCCGATAATGGTTACTCCTTTTAAAGAGGCTACGGATGGGCTAGCATATGGTCAATTCATCTTACATGATCTTGAGCTAGTTTTCTCCCACTACAATTCAATTTGAATCTGATAAAGACATGAGTATTTGCTGAACACCTACAAACGTACTATACCTGATCTATTGGATTATTTTTGTTATCAGTTGATAAACAGAAAACCCCAAATAACGAATGTCTCCAATATCAAATAAAACATACTTTTAAATTGCATTATTTTCTTATAAAAAAAATAATTTTCAAATTGAATATTTTGAAATATTTTATTTTGATAAAGCAATAGAGACTGCATTTTGAAAATAAATAAATATTGAATATATGTAAACGAAACTGTGTTAATCATTGACCATTTTAAGTGACGATTTGAAAAAAAAATATTTAAAGAAAATGCATGAAAAAACTCAACTGATATTTTAATAGACAGAACAACACTACATGTACTATGAAAAAATACACAATCTTTATTTACAAGGGACCCCGTAGGAACACCAAAATCTTAGATCAATTGTCCCTTCCTGACGTCATTTGTCGATTCGAAAAAATGTCTTGTTCTGTGTGTTAGTATCATTGGCTTTTATTTGCCTATTTTGCAAAGATTCTATAAAACTAAAGCAGCTTCTTTCCCAATATAACCCCAACCACACAATTCCATTACATAACATGAATAAAAAAGATGCAATAAAATGTATTCTTTTATTATTATTTCCTCTCTCCTGACAAGTGATATTAGCATTTTGTTTTCGCGGTCACATTACCACCTGACAGTAGATAAACATCACGTGGTCAACTGTACTAATAAACCTAACTTTACACGGCATCTTCATATTGTACCGATTTGTATGCAAGTGACAGGATAAAAAACATTATGAATAGCAGAGGGACGCAATTATTTTCCTACTTTAACATTTTTAGCCTTGGAATGCAGACTAGTGCTCGTAACTTATACACTAAAAACTATTGTACCGATTGGTATGTAAGTGACAGGATAAAATATATGATGAATAGCAGATCTGATAGAACTTAAACAATTATGAACCATACCACTTCTATAAAAGTCTATCTTTAAGAGTTTCTTTTACATGTACATCTTTGCAAGCAGGCAATATGACAATGTCTTAATCAGTTTTCAACAGAAAGGTTTCTTACCACTGTTAAGAAACCAAAGTACATGACTTTCGGTTTTCTCTTCAGCAGTCACTAGTGGGTTTGACAGTTTATTTACTTTCATAAAGGAACATTTCCTTTTATTGCCAGATTTTATTTCTGAGTACCACATATGTGTGTCACAATCAAACTGCAAATTTTCAAACCCCTCAACGTATGCAAAACAATTTCGTTCAGCAACTGAATTACTTACTGAAATATGCTCAGTTAAGTAACAAATTCTTCGTATCAAACAGTTCACAATCTGTTTTCTGACGACCTGGTTCACCTGTTGAGAATTCACAACACACAAAAGATGAAACAGTTTTAGCTGTTTCGGTTTCAAACATTTTTGAAGTAAATACTGTTTTCCGTTTTGTAACGGAGTGAATTTCTGTATGGTATGAATACTTGTATACAACACAGGAGTCACATACTGTTCTTTCAAGTTGGTTATGAATTGACCGAAGGTCACTGTTTCTTTGATGTAACTGTCTTCTCTTATCAGTTTTATTATGATCATCTATAGCAGAGCAATCAGCCTTGTTAGCATCGTCATTAAGGTCAACTGCTTCGGCCGTTTCCGTATTTGATACATCTGGTATACGGCCAGTGGACATCATAAAATTACACCAGTCATGTATAATAAATGTCTCGATAGTTGTTGCCTCTGGATATCTCATGTTCAGCGCTCGTTTGCAGATCCACGAATTAAAGCGTTCAAATACATACATCCATGTGCCATATACTGGACCAAATATTCGTATTCAATCAGATATATGATGAAGTATATGTGTGGTAATGTTTGCCAGAGATAATGGGAAGTCCCTTTCAAGCATAGCTAGTGCCATGTTGAGTTATTTTTCAATTTCATCAATATCATCAGTTGCTACTTTTTCACTACAAAGACTGGTAAGACTATCAAGAACTAGGAACAATGTTTCTCGACATCTTTGTGATAATGTGTTTTTAGACAGTATTTTAAGATGCCCTGTGTTGCGATTTGTTTCCAATCATGAGATTTAAAACTTCCTGGTTTGCTAATAAAACGAGCAGGTTTTAATCCAAAATCAGTAGGAACACGTTTACTCTCAGCCCGTTTGTCTGCACCAGCTAGCTCGGTTTTTGTCAACATAAAGGACAGTGTTGGTTCACTATTACATACTTTCATCAACTTCTGTTTTTTGGTTTTGGGTTGCAATTCTGTCAAACCAGTGTCACGCGAATCCTCAGGCCTTAGTAAGTTTTGCAGTCGACCCATTGACTTCTCAGCAGCAACAATTTTGTATATGTTAACATAATTACCTGTGACAACATTCATTATGATTTGCACCACAACTTTGACTGTATGGCAACAATCTGGTAGGCTCTCATTGACACGATCATGACCAGGTAACTTACTTATAGAATAAGCTTTCTTACACCCAGTGGCTGAAGACACTAACTGTGCCTGTGCTTTATTCTTTGCGTTTTCATATGCTTTACGATAGGATGATTCTTCATCAGTTACTCGCTGTTTAGGTTTACCAGATGTTTCTGCTTTCTTTGATGAGAACCTTGTTGCATCAAGACGCATGGAGTCTTCTTTTTCCAAGTATGACCTATTTGAGAGGTACACAACTTTACTCAAATGTTTGTTATGTTCACCCCGAACATGACACCAGTGGCAACCTACTAAGCTACCACTCCCATGTTGATGAAACAGTTTGGACAGACCAGGGTAATCTAAGACATATAACAAAAGTTTCAACTTTACATCCAATGGGGCTTTGGCATATGCATTATAAGCTTTACAGCGAGTTAGAAACATCAATTCATCAGCTAACACTTTCACATATGGACTCAAGTTTGAGGACTCTGACTTCTCTTTTCCAGGTATTATAACAACAAGCTGTATGTTCCCAAATGAATTTCTAATATGCCTTGGGAAATTTAAGATGGTTAACATAATTGGGGTCATCGAGTACATTACACCAATGTTATGAAATGGGTTCACACCATCCAGCTCCAAAGCAAAAGAAATACCCATTTTATCACCAGCAAAATAACCATCCTTAGAATAAAGTTCTTTCCCAAATGATGAATGATGAATATCCCACATTTCATTTCCTTCGTATTCGCTACCAGGGTGTGACATAACTAACTGTGCAAGATTAACCTCTCCATACAGCCTTGCAAGTCTTGGACCAACAGGAATATAAATGAATCTTCTTCTCGAGACTTGCCGTGACTGTTTAGAATCACAGCTGGAGTTGGCGTACCTCTTTTCTCCACACACGGGACAGTTAAACAAGTCAGCATATTGTGATGTTGCACTATTCCGAAATATTACGCATTCATTTATGCAGACATCAAATACAATTTTCTTAACTACGTATGGATTGATCAGTTTTCTTGCTTCATAATAAGATGAAGGCAACATATTTGCTGTATCACCATGAGTTATTTTTTGAACATGTAAATTATGAGTAAATGCAGCTTTGCTCATTGCTGGATGTGCAACAAACAGGGCAAAGTTCATCGCCAGCCACTGGAGAATAGTCATTTTTGAATTTGGTAAACTTTGGACTGCAGGTCCCTCTTCATATATGCTTTTATCATAACGGAATGACCATGAATGGTCATAGCAAGATGCTGACTCCACTGAGCTGTCACTATCAGACAAGCTATCACCTTCCTCACTGTCAGATAAGCTATCACTTTCCTCACTATCATTTCTTCTTGTGTCATCACTTTCTGTTGGAGCATCGCCAGTTTTAACTTCATCTTCAGAACTGAAAAGTTTAAATATATTGTTTGGTTATCTACACATAATAGGTTTTCCAAAATAAAAGGAAACTTGGTAAAAAATGAGAATTGTGAGAAAATATAAAAAAAAATTGTTGACGAAATTAAGTCACTGTCAAAAATCTCTGGAAGAATACTATCATTACACTACTTGTTATTTATCTTCTTTTCCTGATAAATGAAAGCTTATAACAAGCGACTATTTTAAAGCTGCTATCTCACAGATTGACCATTTTTACAACTTTTTATTTGTTTGTCTTAGAAATGGAATTTTTTTTTGTAGGTCTGCAAACCAATGATATAAGACTGCTGAAAAAATCAGATCGTAAAATCCGTTCGAAAATCAATGTTTTATGGCTTAAACCGTTACTAACGGTTTAAGAAAAATGCATAAAACATCATTTTTGAACTTAAACATAAACATCTGCGAGTTTATTTTTTGTCAGGAGTCTTATATAACTGTTTTCCATGGATTTTCGCAAAAATTGGCTCATTCAAAGACTAAAAATAAAAAAGTTGTCAAAATGTTCAAATAAAAAAGTTGTCAAAATGTTCAATCTGTGAGAGTGCAGCTTTAATAAAAATGAAATGCATCGTTATCTTCCACAGAATATCAAACCATTGAATTGTGAATATTATCCGTATTGCATATTTTCCATTTTCTAATGAATAGGCTTTAAAAAGTATCTTCACTATAATGAAACGGCAAGATAATATTGGTCAGTAGTAGGATTACCTCCAGCTTAATCTTTTTTCAACTTTTCACACGGATTGCTGAATTACGAGTCAGGGGTTTGTCTGCGACTTTGACAAACCACTCATGTATCAGGACATAATTATGTTGCAATATGTACCTGCTTTCAATGAGGAAATCTTCACTTGAAGAGTCTAGGGCAGTATCATGTTGATGCAAAGACATGGTCTGCTCTTCTTCACTTGCAGATTCATGACCAGCATCTTGTTGTTGGAAAGATGTGGAACACTCTTCTGAAGCTTTGCTCCTGCACTAGTTCGGTATAATTATATATATACCATACAATTTTTCGTGACGATATCGTACAAGTCCCTTTAATGGCTTGTCGGAATTTTTACACAATTGGCAAATGCATCTTTTCATGGCCAAAAACTGAAAAAAACAACAACATTAAGCGGGTGCTAGGGACTGAGTTGTGTTGCACATTTCAGCCCATGAACATATTTAATCAAACCGAGTCAGCAAATTTTCACTGTTTGCCCCTGTCTTCCTGTCGATTGATTCACTTTTTTCAGAATTTATACTTCACATCAGCAGATGTCAAGTGCCATATGGAAGACGTTAAAAGTTGCACCGTACTTCATCTCAGTGATGTTAATTTTTCTGGTCCCGACCATTAATATAGGTGATTCATAAGTAGCAGTCTCATAACATAAACCTCAGAAAACCTGATTCTTCTTGTCGTTTACATTTACAGTGTAAACTGCATAAATCAGTACATATTTCACTAAAAAAAGCTTGCAAAAACGTTTCTTATGTTGTTAATTAGATGTACTTATTTTTGTAAAAGCTGGATATCATGAAGTATAAATTGAAGGATATTATAAGTAATGCACCAGTCAATTTTAACCCCCGACCCCCCCCCCCCCCCCAGGTCCGAGGAATAGCAGGGATTTTTTTAGATTTGGTCCAGCCAACCCCGGGTAAAATCCTCGTCTTGCGGGGATGAAGTGATGGTAAAATCCCCGTCAAATGCCCACGCATCCCAGGAACCCTAGGTAAGGCCCATTCCCCGCTATATTTTGTGCTAAAAAAAACCCACCGCATTCACCCAGCACTGCGGGGACACCTGAAAGGTAATAACACGGCCCTATTCCCCGGTTTACCCGCGGCCCTGGGGGCCGTGGTTACAATAGACTGGTGCATAAGCTATACTGTTCATAAAGCCTACCCCGGATGCTGTTTATTTCATCAATTTTAATCATGGATAAGAGCGTTCAGTAGCTCGAAGTAATGAATATAAATAGGGCGTCCCAGGATTCTTGTAATGGGTCTGCAACTTAGGATACACCTGTATTCATGCTCAGTTTATTGCTTTATTGGAAAAAACTGCAATAAACCACATGAACTGAAAGATATCAGCACCGTTCATGTCAGTAACACTCGGAAGAGGAGTTGACATTAAACAGAGATAGATAGATAGATAAAAACAAATGTGTCCCTGGTATGCAGTTTATTACTGTAATCGCAACTATGAATCAGGCGTCCCCAGGGTTCGTGTTATGAGTCTGCTACTAAGGAACCACTTATATGCACTTTTATTTTCTTTCAAATCGCAAACCCAAATGTACAAATCTACGGATAAAATGTACTGGGTACTGGGTCAGTCAGTAGTTGATATTAATCTCTAAGGGAGAAGAAAATTAACAGAGAAAGTCTTACCTGGTCCCTGGTATAATTTTGCGACATCGTGGACAAATAGCTACATGTACATCCTCTGGTTGTTTCTAATACACGTACCGTATCCGTACCGTACATCCACTTTCCGGGAAATCGCAGACTATTTTTAGAATTATATTTCGCGCCTATACGAATCTAACATTTGTATCACTACGTTGACCTCAACAAGTATAAATGAGTAACGGCAATAGTGATTCATGTCAGTAACACTCGGAAGAGGAGTTGACATTAAACAGGGATAGATTATGATTCAGTAGCCCTGAAAAAAATATGTATCTTGAAACTTGACTTGACTTGTGTTTGCATTGATCAGTGCCCAAAGATTCAAAGGTCTGTGTTTTAGAGAATTACTATTTGGAAGTTTTCATCAAACTTTTGGCCGGATATGGTTTAAATATCCCAACGTCCAAATTAGACCGAATGTACAAGTCTAGGTGATTCAAATATAAACCGAGTTAAAAATACAGGTCTTAAATGATCTCCCAGGCGAACGCTTCAAGAACACGTACTGGCACAGAGTGTTTTATCTAAGTTGAAATAACTTGTTTCACAGTCGACCTAAATCAAATTAGTATGAATGAAAATACCAAATTACAAATAACATCGCAGTATGCATTTATGACGAATTTTATCACTTTATCGATTCCTCTTTTCACACATCACAGTCACTTTTTAAAGACACGATTTAGTGTCCGGTACGGGACCAGTACGGTTTTTATTGTTTAAACACTCTCGGCGCGCCAAACCAAAGCAATGCAGACGAAGACAGCAACAACAATGGAAACGTTTTTTGTGCAAATTAAGCGACGAAGGGCGGGTGTGATTGTTTGGTAAGTTTGTTGGGTTTAATGTGTTACACATTGATGAACAACAGGTTTGTATTTATTCATATCCTTGATTTTTTATCGATATCCGAAGATGAACTGATTCTGTATTCGGATAGGTAATTTCGGACATGGTTCAGTCAAACGAGAATGTATACATGGAGTTTGAACCTATGAAAGCTATTATTTTTCAAAACACTGGTGCTGAACTACGTTGGAACAAAAGCCCCCCCACACACACACACAAAAACGCACACTAAAAAGGTTCAGGGATCGGCACTTTCAGGTGTCCCAACGGGCGGGGACTCGTGATCTTGAGGGGGTCTTGAGGTCCTCCGAAATAAAGTACATTTTTTTTAATTAATTATGATCAGGTTACATTATATGAAGGGTATGCGTAAAGGCTTTATTTGGTAGCTGTATTATATCCCTGTTGAGAAACAGCCTCCTCTTAGTCATCAGATACATTTTTTTCTGAGCTTAATTTCAGCAGTTCAAAGGTATTTCTAAAATGGGAGGATATGGCCAGTTTAGTTAAAATGGCCTGACATAATAACAATAAGACAATGAATTTGGCATTTTAATATAGACTAAGTCGCATTTGCGCCTTCGACACCTGCGAAAATTGTTTAATTTGTCTGCCATATTTAAAAGTTACAAATTCTAACATGATTCGCATTATTTGCTTTAATGCATATAGGAAATTGCCTGTACACAGGGTTCGAATTTAACTTTGAGGAGCACTCGCAAAATTTTGTGAGTGCTTTTTGAGGCAACACGCAAAGTGAAACTTGCAATTTTATTACTGGCTTTATTTCCTTATAAAATTGTCTAATTGAAGTAGATATAAGACAAACAATCTTGAGTGTTTGACATTGTTCACTTTTAGGGGGGTATATTTACCATCGCCATCAGGTAAAACCCATTCGGTGAGCACGCTACATATTTCATTATGTCTCTAAGTATTAAAAACAATAACAATATAAATTTCAAATAAATAAAAGCAACAGTAAATGAAGTGTTGATCCTTTGGACTATAAAATATATTAAAGTCTATTCACTTTAAGAGTTGGGCGGATATATTCAAAGGCTGATGGGGTTTACATAAAGTGCTTGAAAGTGCTAAATTTATTGAGCTAGGTGATAACGTCATTTTATTCACTTTGTATTATGCACGCCGTTGAGCATCCCGGAAAGATTTGAGATAAAACTCGGCCTTTTCTCTATTTGTTCTATTTTTGAAAACTTGCTAGAGCGTGACTGCGTACTGTCTTCTTTATACTGGTAGTGTAAACATGCCACTTATAGGCTGTTTACACTCGACTACATAGCAGAGTTAAGTTCATGTTTATTCTCCTTTTCTTTTAAAATTTTGTGGTCTAGAAAAAGCCACTCGCAGAATTTTGCGAGCTTGAATAAAAGTCACTTGCAATTTGCAAATATCACTCACATTTTGCGAGTATGCGAGTCTAAATTTGAACCCTGGTACGTACATTAAAGCTGCACTCTTACAGATTTGCCGTTTTTACAACTTTTTTATTTTTTGTCATGGAAAGAGCAAAATTTTGCCTAAATATCTGCAAACTATCGGAAATTAATGTTTTATGGCTTAAACTGTTACTAACGGTTTAAGAAAAATGCGTAAAACATTATTTTTTGAACTTAAATATAAAATCGGCGATTTTTTTTCAGCAGTCTATAATTGGTTTCCATGGATTTTGGCAAAAATAGGCTCGTTCCAAGACAAAAAATAAAAAAAAGGTTGTCAAAACGTTCAATCTGTGAGAGTGCAGCTTTAATCTACGATAAAATACGGCTGGCTGGTAAAATTTACCCCCTGATATTGCAACATTAAAGATTATAAAATGTTAGCTTTGGTTACAGTCTGCTTTTGATGGAGTACTGCCTTAGTTCTTTCCAACATATTTATATCTTTTTTTTTAGACAATGGTGTCACATTCGACATGCTGCGGGAATTCACCGAAGAAGACATAAATGATGTATTCAAAACTTTCCCAGACCGTTTTGTGGTCAGAAAATTTCTGAAAAGCGAACAACTGATGACAATTACCAAAGAGAATACAGCAAAAATCTCTGAATCTAATGATAACAACGAAATAGCTGAGACAAGTAAACATTCCTTGACAACTAACTCTGAATCAGCTGATGAAGATGAGGTAGCAGAAACAAGAAATCTGTTCCTTATTCTGTTGACGAAATGTTGGAAAAAAAAGAGAAACGCGGTAAGCCAACACATGCACAAGTTTATTTCCGGAATATCTTGAGGGATGCTACCCTAAGTGCCAAAATATGGAAATCTGCTCCAATTTTATCTGAAATATCAGAGAGCAAACGTAATGCATTTTTAAGGCTTTTGAAGTATTTCCACATATACTGGAAAGAAAGAAAAAAAATGGAAAAGACTTGGCGAAAGCCTACAAAATCGGAGGAAGTATATAAATGATAAATTAAAAGGAAAAAGGTTGTTGAAAACTAAAAGTAGTGAGTAAGTAAGAAATGAACAACAAAATCATAATGAATTAGGAGATCAAGTAGTCATGTTTTCTAAAGATAAAACAGCAGTGGGTGAAGGTATTCTGGTCAAAAAAGGACTGATGTTCTCAGAAGTTGTTGTTCAAAAAGTCTATGAAATTTGTAAACACACAGAAATTGAACTTCCCAGTGCAGTAGGTAATCAGCATACATTAACTGAAAGCCTTTTAAAAACAATAGTTGATTGGAAGAATGTTCGGTTGACCCTCAAATCCAGTGTGAAGAAGACCCTGACAAAGAACACTCCACAAAATAAATCTGCACGGGAATTGGGAACGTCTGCAGGGACATCATCTGAGCAGAAAACATTTGCAGTGAAATCAACTGAAGAGAAAAAGTCTGCAGTGAAATCGCCGGAACAGAAAACTTATGCAGTGAAGTCATCAAACCAAAACGCTGTAAAAAGCACCTTCAAACAATCCAAAATCAACCCGGAAACATCTACTTTACTTAACAGTAAAATCAGTTCCGATCCTTCAGATGTGAAAACAGTTTCCGGAAATGGAACAGAGTCAGAATTTGAGACTGACAGTGACTTGGAAATGTGTACACTAAGAATGTCTGCAGTAAAATCACCTCAGCAGAAAAAATCTGCAGTGGAATCACCTCAGCAGAAAACATTTGCAGTGGAATCACCTCAGCAGAAAACATCTGCAGTGGAATCACCTCAGCAGAAAACATCTGCAATGAAATTGTGTGAGCATGAGCAGAAAAAGTCTATAACGACTGCAGTGATATCAGCTGGAAAAAAATGTCTGCAGTGAAATTACCATCTGTTGTGAAATCACCAGAGATGAAAATATGTGCAGTGAAGTCATCTGAGCAGAAAATTTCTGCGATGAAATTGCCTGAGCAGAAAACGTCTGCTAAACAGAATGCTGGGAAAAGAGCCTTCAAGCAACTGAAAATGAACCCTGAAACAGCCACTTCACCTAAGAAATTTAAAATCAATGCTGTTTCATCGGATTACGAAACAGATTCAGAATTTGAAGTTGGGGCAAACGCAACTGACAGTGAATCAAACCACTCTGAGAGTATTTTGAGTGATAATCCTCCAAAATGTAATTTTGGGATCTACGAGTGGTCCAAAGGAGATGTGTATTTGGATCGTATTAAAGGAAATTTTATTATAAACTGCCATAAGCCTGTTGCTAAAATTACAGTGAAGCCAAAACCTAAAATACAAATTTACTTAAGATCAGATCAGAAATTCGACATGGGCATACTAAAATTGAATTATTCTGACAGTCAGATAAACCCAAATGAAAACTTTTGTATAATGAAAACAAAGTTCCCATTTGATGGAAATAGGAATTTAGTTACCATTAATAATATTACAAGATTCACTGACGACTTGCAGAGAAAATTTGTACAATATGCCTTTGATAATGATATGCCAAACTGAAAAGATTGTTTAGAAACCACAAACACATTATGTGACATTTTCTTTCCATGGCATCAATTACATTTTTGTGTTACATTTTTTATTTTTGATGTATTTAGTTTAGCAGTTTGCAGTTAAGTTTATGAAACCTTTGTAACAAAGTATGTTTGTAAAAAAACATTAATAGAATAAAATTTCTGTTACATGTATGTATCTCGCAAGATTGTAAGAAATATCATACATTTTATATGCCCGAAGGGTCATTTTATGTTATGGTCAAGGGGTAGACTCTCTACGCCTGTGCATCTGTCCTTTTGCAATTTCGTGTCCAGTCCACAAATACTAAATAACTTGAAGGATTTTGATGAAACTTTAGCCAAGTGTTCACCTCATCAAGACGATTTGCAAAATTTATGTGCCGGGCATGCAACCGCAAGGTGACTGTATCAGTTAAAGGTCAAAGGTTTGAACCTCAGATTTTATATCCGCTCCTTTAATAGCTCCAAAACGCCTCGAAGGATTTTCATGAAACTGGTCAAATATGCAGAACCCAATTGCCAGGCATGTCAACTCAATGTCAAGGTCACAGTTTTACGTCAAATGTTCAAACCTCGGATTTTGTGTTCACTCCATAACTCCAAAATGCCTTGAATTGGTGGCTCGTTTGTGGCATGTCTTGGTTTTGACTTGTGCATTTTAGTATGCGGCCCCATGATGGCACGACAAATGAATTTGTCGTGTACTTGAGCTGTCAAATCAGCCAAACAGTGTAATTTTCACACAAGGTGACCCCTTCAAACCTATGCGACCAGACAAGGGCACAGCAAGAATAATCTGTCATGGTTTCGCCCGTTCATATGGTGATTGTTGATCTCTTGCATATCTTTGTCATGTCTTTGTCATGTCTTCTTGCAGGCAACACCGCCAAACAGTGTCATTTCATCGTTCAGTCTTTATCTGACACGACAGCTGGACAAAATTGTGTCATTTTTTCGACCTTTCATATTTTATGTTTGGAGAGTGCAAAAGGTCGAAACAACGGCAAAATTGTGCACTTGTAACCTTGTATGTTTAATCAAACTGTTTGTTAGTTGTTTTCTGGTGCTTGTTTAACCCTTAACTAGACGATGCAATTTAAGTTCACCTCCGCGCGGAGTGCTTGGAGATGAGCTGTTGTGGTCAGTGACTGTCCGTCATCACAGTGAATCATTTTTAACACCTTAACCACCGCCACTTTTGATCAAACTTGGTCAGAATACATGTTTGTCAATATAAAAAAAGTTAATTAGTTAAAAGTACCCACATGAAGGTCACTTGAGCTTAGTAAAACCGGTGTTTACCCTTCTCAATTTTAAGTCGATTATTTTAATGGTTTCTTATTCTGGTAGCAAATGTTCATGGCCCTTAATTTGATATTCCAATAAAATAAAACAAACGCATTGAAATTGGATCTGACATATTTAATGAGACTATTAATTAATGCTTAAAAATAAACAACCATTAACAGAGCATTAAAAGAATTAATGGGCCTCTTAGTTCTTACTAATTAATGGGAAATTAAGGGGTACCCTCTCATGGAGTTTTAATGGCACATTTATTTAAGGCCTGTTAAAAAAATCATGCAGTTTACAATTTTTAATGGTTAATTTTAACCAGCTTTTCATGGCCCTCAAAGCCATTTTAACAGTGTATAATTTAATTTAAGTGTTTTAATGTACTTGTTTCATGGCTTTTTAACACATGGCATTAAATCTGTGGTCATGAATATGCCATTAAATAGTAAGAAGTAAGAGGTAAATTTTAATGGTGACCTGTTAAAACTCAATTAAAATTGTTTGAAAAAATTAAGGTCAATTTCATGACCCTTTTTATGGCATGTGCATCCAGAAGTGTCCTTTGATGAATTAATTCGAAAATGAATTTCTTACCTAGAGACAAATCTTTATTATATAAACACAATTGAAAATAAATGTATGACTTGCTTAAATATTGCTAAACTAGCAATTATATTAATTTATTTTCTTTTGGCGGGGGCGTTTTCAAATAAAATATCAGAACTTTTTTATGAACTACTGTGTTAATTGACGGAACATATAGTTCAAAATGTCCATACATTTAGATACACAATATACGTAAAGAAATTTGAATAGAAAAAATAAACAGGAAACAAAACATTATTTTTCCTTTTTTCTTCATGAATTGCAAGTACCATGACCATAAAAATGAAATTACTGAATAGATCTTTAACACGAGAGAAGTCTGATAAGGACGTCAACATAAATTACATTTTGAAGTAGAAACACGCCGTGCATTTAAATAAACTTTTCCGTGAAGCCCTACAATAGACACTTGTGCCACCACCCCCCACCCCCCCTCCGAGCTGGCCGGCAAGTAATGTTTTTCGGCACGTCTTTATTGATTTAACTGCACAAATAAGTTGTTTTGTCACAATTTAAGGTTTATATTAATATTTCATTTAATATACAATTGAACAAGATTCTCGTGTTCCGTCAAGTATGGTATGCCAATTTCAAAGTATAATATAGTAAACGACACGACAAAGTCTTATGAAAATGACATCGGAGACCGAACATTTGATAATGATAAATCGGCGCCTAATTTTACACAGGCAGCTGATCAAAAGTAAACAAATTTTGCGGCAGTTTTACGGGTAGGTCTACTTTTTCAGAATATATCCTTTACCAGAAATATTAGTTGTTTTAAACATGTGCACATTTTATGTTCGTTATTGCTGTAAATAATGTCATTGTGTGTCAACAAGATATGTGTGTGCAAGACGTGCATTTAACAAGTTTAAATTCAAAACGTTGCCTCCTTGTAACTATATAATTCGGCTTTAATTAACGTCGGAATCATGCTAGAGCCTTTGTTAATTAATACAGAATAATTCATTCTAAAGCCTTTTTGGAATTTGTTGTCAACTTGTTTTTTCTTCAGTAAACACAAATGACAATGACATCAGAAATACGATATCGTTAAGTGCAATCAATACACTTAAGTTACTGTAGGTTTATATAGTATTTATTCTCCGTCATAAATGTGTGTTTCAGGTGGCCGAGTGGTTAACGACTTTGCTTTCAAATCCGTCGACCCCGT
The DNA here is from genome assembly GCF_026914265.1 of Mya arenaria. NCBI lineage: Eukaryota > Metazoa > Mollusca > Bivalvia > Myida > Myidae > Mya > Mya arenaria. Next base: position 15,360,019 of record NC_069126.1, on the reverse strand, counting down.
TTCGATTGCCCAAACAAGCAGGATATTTTTTGAAAGGTTTATCTTATGTCAGTTAATGCTATTTTTTTTAATTCAATTGATCTGCCAAACATCATTGACAGCGACGACAAATGTGAATTCCATGTCATTATATGATTAAAAAAATGCATTAAAAATAGTTTTATATGTTTATAATTAGTTGTACCCCCCATTTAGAAAGTCCTGGATCCTCCAGGGATAATAATAATAATAATAATAATAATAATAATAAAAATAATAATAATAAAAATAATAATAATAAATAGGAAAACTAGGTTAACGGATATAATGAAGTTCGTACAGTAAGCTGTATATGTTTACTATGTACATGCATCATTTTTTCTACAAGTTTAAGTTCAGGAGTGAAATCAATGCAGCAAAGTAACTTTGTATTATTCGAAATGGGAATAATATTCAAAATAAGAAATGTTTTCGCATCAAAAGTAAGATAGGTAAGCAAGTAGCAACGGGTGGAAAGCTGTTATACCAGCAGGCTGCACGTATGATAAAGTATGTACGTTTGAATTCAGTGTTTTAAATTCAACAGTTCAAAGTGCAAAAACACTATTCTTTTAATATAATAAATAAACACCAGTCATTCTGGATTTTAATTAGGTGAATCGTTGAAACTGAGGCTTGGCCAGTAAACAAAGTATAACCAAAAACACTGACATAGTTATAAGTTTATAAGTGAGCATTTATATTGCTAAATGCATAATAATAAACTTTAAATATACCCATGATACGGTATCGAGTCTTATTGTTACTAGTATTTACATAGAAAATAGTTTTATTTATAAATATCGCATTCAGAAAAATGATGTTTGTTATGTTTCAACTTTGTGTTTCAAATTCTTATTTTTGTAATTCGATTAAAAATCAATGCTTTGCGAATTTTCACTAATTCCATATATGTTAAAGTCATGTAGCCACGTTTTACAAGATTTGATCCGTAGTGCGTGTTGTCCCACATCTAAGTTATCCCAAGTTATACAAAAGTTGCCTGGCTTCCATCTAGAATTATTATGATGCCCTCTTTATTCGTTCTATCCGAATATTACAGTTTGTATAAATCCATTTTCATCTGAAATGTATTTGCCTTTAACATAACCATTCTGATCGATATGAATAAGTTTTGAAAGCATCGGCGTAAGGCATTCTGAAAGACAACTGAACTATTAAATAATCAACGTTAATGTTTCAGTCAATGATGGAGGTGAACTTTGGTCTCTGGTGATTTCATTCAAACACGAATGCATTCATTGGACAATGAATTTGGTTTAAACTCCTACACCAACGATTATAGTCTCAGAATATGAAGCGTTATGATGAGAGTATGTTAACAATTGGACGGGTATTCAATAAAATAAATGTTAGCACTTCTCCTAGAAGTGTTGTAAGGGCAATTTCCATTTGCAAATACGACCTAAATTTTACATCTTTCGCAAGCGAGCTGTATGTCAACAAACTCGGGCAATTTCAAGGATATATATATATATATATATCTATGTATATGCCTGAATTGTATTTCAGCAATAGGATAAGTTTGTGTGGTATTTTCCTTAAAGATGCACTCTTATTCTTGAATAATATTTTATTCCAATCAAAACAATTGTTTTAATACACCAAAACTTAAAAAATAGTTTTTTTCACATAAGTTTTGATAATTGAATGTCGTAATAATGGCTTTTATGAAGGATATCGAGTTTAATTTGAAATAAAAGTGCAGAAAACACTGTATGTCTACCTTATGAGACAATAGTAGATCTCAGTAAATACTTTAGATCTCATCAAGCATTTAATATTTTTGCGTATTCAGCTATTAAATAAACGGTTACTATCTTGTTATCAGGAATTAATAGTTTCTGTAAATGCATTATTTAGGAAGTAGTGAAAGGTTTATCAATCAAAATATATGTTTATTTATTAAGTGTATGTATTGATTTTTAATAAGAGTGTCACTTTAAATACCGTGTCTTTTGTTTCGTTTTTTTATTGATATTGTTATTTTTTTCCAATAGGCTCTCCAAAATAAAAACAGGTTGACACAAGAAGCACAAGAACTGTGGTAATTAGGATTATATACCGATATGTAGTCAATTTTATGATCTCGTAAATACAAACGGTGTAATAGTGCCGATGATGACGTCTTTAATCACGTTATAATTAAATTCTGCAACTGGAAGGAAACCTTTTATTTGGTGTCAATGCTCTTTAGCGTGGTAAGACCTGTCCTTGTAGCTAATGTAAATAACTATACTTTAAGAAGTAGAATGAAATTTATCGAAAGGACATTTGACATTAGTTTACGAGTTTTATATCAGGCAAACAGTCATAATGTACCCAAAATATTTGCCAGGTTATGGCTATATTTGAAATTAGACTTAAATACAGTAAATGACAGCCAGATGTCTTTAATTTGCCATACGACATCCCGTTACGTCAACACAAATCCCCGAGACTGAAAAAGCAAAGCCTTTGAAATAGGTTGAAGCAATGATTGTTTACACTGTTTTTGTAATAACCAAAAGTAACAAAGCATTATATGAAATGAAGGAATTGAGAGAAGACACTGCTCTTTTTTGATCATCCTGCGTCCGATAATTGGCGTCTGAACGGGCAAAATAACATTATAAGGCAGTCAAGAAAATAAATCTTTAAAGGCGGATTATTATCAGTAAATTAATTCCGGAAAGTCTGACAAACATAGCTGTTTCAGTGGAATGACCTTCCATAATGGAAATATTTCATTGAAATCGGGCGACTTCCACGTTGAATATAGATGCGACATTACCAATGTTTACTAATGTACTCTTAAATATAACAATACAGTTGTTTAAATGACAGACACCGTCTTTTTGAAGAGTCTGTAAATGACAAGCCAAAGAACATTCTGCTTGGACATATTTGATTGATAATAGAGTATTCCTCTAAAGAAGGTGTAATATGTCAACTACTTACAGCTGGGAAGTATTCGACTCTTTTAACAAGTGTCCCTTAATATGCCCATATGCGAAAATGTTTGCCGTATCATAGTCGCCCGTGTAAATTTGTAACATGCCCGATTAGTTGCGTCTAACCTAATGTATGGGCCAAGATCTTGTTGGATTTGACATTACGGATAAAATTGAACAGAACACAACAGTTTTTTTATTTGTACAATGTTAACACGGATATACTTAATATAAATGCAAACATGGTATTTTACGGGTTAAACAACCTAAAAGTAAATAGATATATGTAATTTATTGAATTAGATGATGATGAACATTATCACAATTGAATACACATCTTTAAGACTAATAAGGTAATTATTGATATATTCTATACTCTATTTGTTGTATTTTTTAATTATATAATTTCGAAAATATACGGACAAATAAAGTATGAACGTTACATATATTTCTAAAGAGTGAATTTAAGTCATCGCCAAATACATACACCGTCTACCATGCGAGGTGAACATACAGTTCAGATAACGGTAATGCCTGTTTAGAAGCAAAGGATTGGCTAGCAGATGGTAATTTAACTCACTAGGCCTCGATTCAATTTTCTCCATTATATGAACTTGCATGTGATTTAAATTCAACAGTACTTTGAGTTAAAATCTAGGTAATGCAAACATAAACCATGATAACAACAAACATGTCAGTTCAATGCCTAAACCTTGACCATTACAATTCAATTTGAATCAAATAAAGACACGCGTATTCAAACAACCAGAAATGTACTACAAATAATCTTATTTGAATATTTTGGTAATCAGTAGATACACAGAAACCCCCAAAGAGCAAATGTCTCTTAATGTCACATAAAGCATACTTTTAAAGTGTCTCGAATTGTTATTAAACTGGTTTCCAAAAGTACAAAGGAACTTTTAACTAAATTGTGTCCGAGAATAAAAATATAATAAAGTCTTACGGATTGTTTTAACTGTAAAATGTTATCAATAAATAATCTTTCATCGTTTTCTCATTTTGCATATTTATAAGAAACATTGCACATTTTACTTATAAAAAAATAAACAACATCAAACTGGAGATTTTGCATCATTTTATTTTGATAAAGGAAAAGAAACTGCATTGTAATGACGAACAAAATTGCGTAATGCATTTAATGAGGATTTAAGACAATATTAAACAAAATTGCATGAAAAAACTCAATTGATATATCTTATTAGACAGAACAACACTACATGAACTGAGAAAAATACACAATCTTTATTTCCAAGGGATCCCGAAGGAACACCAAACTCTTAGGTCAAGTGTCCCTTCTGACGTCAAGTATCGCTTCGAAAATGATATGTATTTGTGTTAGTATTGGCTTTTATTTGCTTTTTGACGCAGATTCTATACAACTAAAGCAGATTTTTTCCTTATATTATCGCTTTAATGTAGATATAATCTCGTTGGATAAGACGTTTAAAGTCGCGTAAACCATAGAATCGAACAGCATCATAAAGCCATATGCCAATAAACCCCAACCACACAATTCCATTACATAACATGAATTAAAACATGCAATTAAATGCATCATTTACACTCTCCTGACAAGTAATACTAAAATTGAAAATAAAGCGTTAAACAGCATCATAAGGTTGTGTAATATGCCAATAAACTGCAACCACAAAATTCCATTAAATAACATGCAATATACTGCATTACATTGTTTAACAATTCCAATCGCCTGACAAGTTTTACTGGGATTGAATACATGCTTTGATGCACAAATGAATTAAATGATAGCATCTGTGTTGAATGTCAATAAGAGTGCAAATAAGCACTAATGACGTAATTTTGTTGCTGCAATGTTACATTTAGACGATTAAAACTAGGAATAGCTTGGAATATATGCATTTGTTTCACTACGATACGAAGAAGATATTGATTAGAACAGTTTAGACACCCATTTTTGCGCTCTGGTGTAATAACATATGAGATGACCTTATAAAACTTGGAACAACATTCGTTTTGCACAGCTCATCTTAACTGATTTATCCGAGAAAGTTACGGACACTATTAAGCTACTTGTACGTAAAGGATTTGAAACCTGGTAAACGCTACACCTTCCATGCGTACGTACCTTGTGAAATATAGCATATACCTGTTAAACTTTGTAATTTTAACTACCTATAAATGTCATGAAGATCACATTGCATACATGTATGGATTACCTCCTACTAAATAAATGTAAATTGAAATCTTCAAATCTAGAAGGAATACGTTTAATGCAATGGTCGTTGAGCGAACCCGGGTCTTTTGGTAAGAGCGGTTTCTGGAACGGGGTGAAGTGTACGGTAAACATGAATATCCTAAGCACAGACACTTTTCATCCAGCGACATATTCATAATTGGTTCGTTGCCTTCAAAATGTTTGTACAGAAGCGTACGATATGTTGTTTTTAAACTAATGGAGAGGCAAAGAGTGAAACCTTTCGCAAAAAAACACACCGAACAACGTTAATACACTTTATTAAAATGAATGACGTTTAAATGCCGGATTGGGACTGTATTGTGTTGGCAATAGTTAAATCCCGTATTAATGAGTCTTTCTTCTGCAAATTGTGGTCTTTACAGGGGGGGGGGGGGCGTTTAAACAGAATATATTTTTAAATGGATGTGAACGATATAAGAAGCCCCTAACATAATTACCAAAAATTGATATTTTAACAAGGCAAAATGAGACGAGGTGAAAGCAATAACCGAATCTTTGGTGTTAGCGGCAACCTACTTGTTGCAAATATGAACATTTTTTTCATCTTTGCGAATATAAGTATGTTTACCCTGATGGCGAGAACTTGGCTTTGTTAACGGAAACGTACGACGTGCATCAACTCATTAAACGCTATTGTATATTAGTAACACTGTATTACAGGTATGAAGAAGTGTCATTCGATCAATGTGGATATCATAGTTGTTCTTGTAAGTAATATTACAACCGCTAAGCTAGCTGCTTGTCACATTTGCCTATGTTGAACGTACATCCGATGAATAACTCTTTGAGAAACAGTTCATATAGGATCAGTCATGAGTTATTATACGGTACAATATTATATTTAAAGAGTTGATAAAGTGCGGATGTTGGCCAGATTTTGGCGACTTATTCCATTCCGGAAATTGATTACCAATTATTGCCATATTTTGTAGTTGTATGCCTACCTCCTTTTTGTTGTTTTTTTAATATGAAAGTTTTGATGAAATCTGTTCATTTCCTCACAGACTATGTATTGCAATTACTGGTACAATAAATTACACTTATTATACTTATTATTTTAATCATAAATCTATTCAAATCATGATATTATTCATAGAATAAAACGTTGCAATACATTTTGGAGTCACAAAGCCTACTCACGCTATAGAACTCCAGTGTAAAGAGGTTTTTGTCGACCATTTTTCCGAAAGACGAACTTGCATGCTAATTACATGCATTCATTTCTAGGATTTAAGACAAAGAGGACTTTTATCAGAAGATTTTCTTGACATTGCACCTCTAGACTGATCAGAAAATCAACTACAGTCGTAAGTTCGCATTTGCCTTGCGTGGATTTCATTGCCTTGTACTATAAGGTATGTTCTCTTTTATTGAATTCGTATGTGATCTTCCAATGCACCGTGTATAACTGTCTAACTCTATAGCGATACTCATTTGAAAGCACCATAACACGTTTGGCGTTTAAATTTAGATTACTACAGCGAAAAATGACAGCAACACGCCCAGTATCCATACAAGTAACAATGACCATATAATGTCAAGAAAAAAAATAATTTATTACTGCGTTTGCGTATTTAAAAATAGTGCGTCGAAGGCGTTGCAAACCGAGCATTATAAAATAACCATGAATGACGTGCCAAGGAAACCGTAAAAAGCTAATAACACATTGTCGTTTTTCACGTTTCATTAAAAAGGCTTGGTTTAATCGAGACAAACTGGTAGCCTACCATTGATCCTTGCACAATGCCAGTTATGACGACGAAACCTTCTAGGACCATAAAATCAACGTAATTTTTCACTCAACTAAGACTATCAAATTGTTACACGACAATTATGCTAGAAGGAAACTAAATTTGATATTATTCATGGTTTCTATAAAACGATGAAACCTTTTTTTTTTAAACACTCAGAAGTATTTGAACATCAATATAATTCTAAGAAATAAAAAAGACTTATGTATTGGTCGCATCGACTTGAAAAGTATTGACTCCTTTTAAAGTGCATAGATATGTGATGATATGTCTCTGATCCACGTGCTGATTTTGTTACTATTCACTTTGTACAACACATTGAGGCCAAACAATTGCAGATATCTTTTGCTGTATGTAGTTTTTACATTTCATTTGTTTAATACATATTCACTATAATATATGTCGATTATATAGTTTGTAGAATGTCATATTTGTTTTGTTTAACTAACTAATCATATCGTATTTAAAAGTATGCGCAATATAATGACGTGTATTGTTCCAAAGTATAATTATACAAGCTTAACCTATATCAATTGAGAAACGACATCTAATAATAACAAAAATACGGTACTTATTTATTTTTAGTATATGTAAAACTTAATACCTGAATGACGCCTTTAATTTAGTACTTATGAATAATTATATTTAAACCTAAAAGAAAGTAATTCTCACTGTTAATGTAGATAACTAAATCATTAATGTCGCGTTTGTTTTGATACCCTCACGCGATTATTTAAATAGAAGCGATCAATTGATGTTGCAATATTTTGTTCTTCTATGCAACAAAGGTAATTGTTGTTGTTGCTGTTGCTGCTGTTGTTGTTGTTGTTGTTGTTGTTGTTGTACAAAAATACTTTAGAAAAAAATATATATTGTCAAATGGGGAGGAAGTATTTTTCAAATCTGCCTTTCTTCTAATTTTGTTAGTGAGCATTTACATTGCTAAATAATAAAAAACTTTACGCATATCCTTGCCACAATATCAAGTCATTATTGTGACAAGTATTTGCTTTGGAAATAATGTTGTTAAGAAATATCTCCTTCAAAAAAATGAAGTCTGTTTTGTTTCAACTTTTTGTTTCAGACTGTTTTATTCTGTATATAGATTTAAAAGTGAGTTATTTGCGAATTAACATTAATTGCTGTCGTGTTTAATTCCCTTAGTTTAATGCGACGTAGTCCTGTTTAATAGAGCGTCTGGCTGCATAGTTCGTAAACGTTGATTTGTTTGAAGCATTTAAACCGGAGTACCTTTTTGTATAGCTTTAAAGCTATGTCAAGATGCATGGCTTTGATTGTGGATCAGAAAGATTATGATACCTTCTTCATTTGATTTTCCGATTAGTATACTACAGTTGGTATGAATCCATTGGATTATGTTTAAAACCCTAGACTAAAGATTACAGTATCAGAATATGACAATCCATGATGAAAAGTATGTCAACAGTGGGAATTTTTTACAGAAAAAAATAATGCTAGGAGCTCTCCAATAGAAAGATTCAAACTGGGCAGATTAAATAAAATAACAAGTTGGTAGACGCGCAAGAACATTGGTAATGTAATTAAGAGCATATGCAGAATTGCAGACACTTTGTGATCTCGTTAATGTCAAACGGCGTAATAGGGACGTTGATGACGTCTTAAATCCCGTAATAATTAGATCCTGCATATTGTCAGAAACCTATTTTAAGGTTTCAATACTCTTTATTTGTCCTTGTAAACAACGTTACATTGCTATATTTAGCTGTTCCTGAAGGATAGTGAAAAAATTTCTCGCGGGCATTTGACATTGGTTAACAAGGTTTAAATCAGGAAAAAAAATGTTCATTACTTTATCCACATTAGATGCCAAATTATGCATATAGCTATATTTGAAATGAGATTTAAATGCAGGAAACAGCCCTGACACTGATACTGAAATTAACCAATTCGGAGAAAAGCCTATGCCCTTTATGGATGCTATCATCCTTCATTAGGTAATTTGCGTCTGGAAGGGCTTAATAACATTATAAGGCAGCCAAAATAAACAAACTTAAAAGAAGATTTTTGCTAGTAATTGTTTCAGGAACAAGTCTGACAAACGTAGCTGTTTAAGTGGAATGACTTCCTATGAAATCCTGGCATAGGGCTACTTCCACGTTGGATATAGATAAACAGATATTCAAAACAAAACTTGGCAAGAAGCTAGGAATTGAGCGACATTACTTGTGTTTACTAATCGTTTTTTTTTACATATAATCCAGGAGCAAAGCCAAAAGCGAACAAAACAGGTTTTTCTGTTCAATAACAGACGACGATATTTTGAAATGTCTGAAAAATACAAGACGAAGAACATACTGCTTGGACTTATAAGCTTCATAATCGAGTATCCCTTTTAGAAAGGTGCAATATGTCAAATACTTACAGCTGGGACGTATTCGACTGTTGAACGAGTGTCCTTCAAACGCCAAATACTTACAGCTGGGACGTATTTGACTGTTGAACGAGTGTCCTTCAAACGCCCAATACTTACAGCTGGGACGTATTTGACTGTTGAACGAGTGTCCTTCAAATGCCAAATACTTACAGCTGGGACGTATTCGACTGTTGAACGAGTGTCCTTCAAACGCCAAATACTTACAGCTGGGACGTATTTGACTGTTGAACGAGTGTCCTTCAAACGCCAAATACTTACAGCTGGGACGTATTCGACAGTTGACCGAGTGTCCTTCAAACGCCCAATACTTACAGCTGGGACGTTTTCGACTGTTGAACGAGTGTCTTTCAAACGTCCAATACTTACAGCTGGAACGTATTCGACTGTTGAACGAGTGTCCTTCAAACGCCAAATACGTACAGCTGGAACGTATTCGACTGTTGAACGAGTGTCCTTCAAATGCCAAATACGTACAGCTGGGACGTATTCATAGTTGATCGAGTATTCCCAGGGGAAAGGTGTTGCATGCGTTATTATTCATTTCAAGCCTGATGTATTGGGCAAGATTTCGTTGGATTTACCATTACGGATGAAATTGAACAGAACACAACAATTGTTTGACTTAAACAATGTAAAGAAATACATAGCTACTTAATATAAATACAAACATGGTGTTTATGCACGTATTACAAATATGGTAAATCTATTAATGTATTTTATTGAATCAAATGTTGTTGAACATTATCATATTATAATTTATTCTTAATACACATCTTTTAGACTAACCGATTTCTTTGTAAGATATTTATTATGGATTATCATTACTTGTTTAGACTAAACTTTCGAAGTTTTCAATTATATGATATCAAACACAGACGGACAAATGAAATACTAACATTAAATACATTTGTTTCGAATACATTATAATCAGCTGTGTGTCCAATGTATCCCGTAGGCTCACACAAATCCTCAATCAAGTGTTACATTCCTGAAGTCAGGATAAAGTGGAAAAATTGTCTTTACTCATTGTGTAGCTTCTTTTACAAAAATATAGATTTAATGCCAATAACATATCTCTTAATGAGAGGTTTAATGTTGCATTTGATATATATTCAAACATAATCATAAAGCTGTGTAAAATACCAATTAACCCCAACCATACAATTCCATCACATCACATGAATTAAAAAAATGTATCATTTCCAATCGCCTGATAAGAAATACTAGAATTGAATACATTGCGTCAAACAGCATCATAAGTATGTGTATCATTTCAATAAATCCCAACCACACAATTCCATTATATAACATGCAATAGAATGCATTAATTTTTAACCTTACCAATCGCCTGACAAGTTTTACTTGGATTAAATACATGCCTTGATGGGCAAATGAACTTAGAGATAGCATTTGTGTGGATTGTCACTAAGAGTGCAAATAAACACTAAGTCAAGTCACGTCGTTGTTAAACTTAGATGATCAAAACTAGGAATAGCTTATAATACATATGTTATAAAACGATACGAAGGCGTTAAAACGATATATGATCTGAATTGAATTATTCAAATGGTCTATGTACAGTTCTTATTCAGTTACTTTAACGTGAAGGAGTGTAAAGCTGTTAAAGATTGCGCCATCAATGTGTACGCATCTTGTGAAAAGAGAAAACATCTGTTAAACTTTGTATTTGAAACTACGTATAACTATGATGGTTACGGTCATATACGTAAAATGTATGGATGATCTACTACTTAATAAACGTAAATAAAATCTTCAAAACATCAAAGAGGAAACCGTTTGATGCAAAAGTCGTTGTGCAAACACCTTTCCTGTAGTCAGGGAGGGTTCTGAAACGGGGTCAAATGTGAGGAAAAGAAGAATATCCTTAGCACAGACAGTATTCATCCAGTGACATATCCATAATATGGTCGTTGGCTTAAAGCTAAGAAGTATAATATATTTGTTGTTTAACAAACTAATGGAGAGGCAAAGAGTGAAACCTATCTTAAAGATTTAGAACCAAACTGACGCAATACACTTTCAAACATTGAATGAGGTTTAAATGTAGGAAGTGAGGAAATGTCTTGTTTTGGAAATACGGTAAATCCCATACTCTGGAATGACAGCCAGAGCAATGGGTATTATCATCGCAATTGTAGTAAATATTGTATTTGACAAAATGAGATTATATTTAGGATTAAAAATAAAGCCAAGGCTATAATCTTTCTTTTGAAATATGTTGAATTCAAGTGGGGATTTGAAGACTGATAAAAAAATACTTCAAATGAGTCTTGGCAGTATAAGACGACCCGTAGTCGAAAATTGAGTATTTTATCATGCGCATGGTTTAATAACATCATACTTTATAATGACAACGAAACTCGGCTAGCCCAGTTGGGAAAGCGCCGGTCTATCGATCCAAGAGTTTGATCCCCACCTTAGGTAACAGTACTGGTTTTATCCAGGAAAATCATATTTACCGAATATTTAGCCCCAGTATTGTCCTTATAAAACGGAAATACTGTTGAAAAAGGACAAAAACAAAGCAAACACACCAAACTAAAAACCTCAAAAAAAAATCCCTACCTACTCTACCTATTCTTGTGGGCCATGTCACCCTAACCACAATTTTTTTCTAAGCCTTAGCGCGTATCAGACAATTATTTTTTTCCAGGTTACAGGTTTACAGAATACGTGGCCTACTTAATACAGCGGTAGACTGAATATTTTCGTAAACGTTGGTTTTATTGCAGCTTTTGAACCATAGTAATAATGTTTTACTTTAAAATTATCCCGAGTTATACGAATGTTGCAAGGCTTTAAACGATCGATGCCTACTTCTTTTGATCCATCCGAGTATTATACAAATGTATTACACTTTGTATCATTTGCAATTATGATGCATCTGCATTTTACATGAACGTTTATTTCGATGTGAATATATTTTATGAAGCATCGGCTTAATGCATTCTGGCAGACATTCAGAATTATTTTAAAATGAACATTAATGACTTAAGA